>NC_092499.1:67830909-68132272 GCF_047511675.1 Marmota flaviventris
CAGCCATTTCTCCAAAAAGCCTTTGTTTCTTTTAGTAGAGAATCGTATTTAGAAGCCAAAACCTGGGTATAAGCTGTGCTCATTGCTATTGAGTTGTTGCTCCTCCTGTCCTCTCGGAGGATAGAGCTGGAAAATCTATTATTTATTTCTGCATCTGTTTTTACGTACAAGGCCATAAATTCATGCAGTTATCTTTAATTCTAATCCACTACCACAATTAATTCTAGCTATCTTCCCCTCCATATGGAATTTCTCTTTGATAGGCAGACACCCAACTTCATACATGATAATTCCTACGTACTTACTTATTTTAATCAATGCACTTCCTCAATTTATTTATTTACTCCATGGAGAGCTCTGTGTGTAACCAATCTCTTTTCAATCTGTTTCAGCTGTCATAGCTCTGCACAGGCACCCTCCTCACTGGTATAGATTCCCTCCTCACCCTACACAGACCCTGACAACACTGTTGGGCCACCACCACCCCCATTCACAGATGCTCTCTCACCCCTCTTGGGCCACTGTACTCTGTGACAGGCCACTGGAACTTGCACTCCTACTGATGGATACTTTTTGACCCAAGCTAATGGCTTTAGACGAAATTATTCAGAAAGAAGGGAACAAGGAGAAGAAGAAAAAGTTTCCTTGGTTATCTTTAAATTTAAAAATTAATACAAATATAATGATAAAGAACATCTGAGGAACTCTCTCAGAAGGAAACCAAAGAGACATGACAACTAAACACAATGTGGAATCCTAGGCCAGAAAAAGGACATTATAGAGAAAATCATGAAATTTAAGTAAGGTCTCTAGGTTAAATTATTAAGACTGTTTTAATGTTATTTTCCTAGTTTTAATTACTGCACTATGATTATGAAGGATGTTAACACTAGGGGATTTGGGTGAAAGATATACAGGAACTCCCTGGATGATTTTTTGCAACTTCTCTGTATAAAATTATTACTAGGAATTGAATCCAGGGGAGCGATACCACAGAACTACATCCCCAGCCCTTTTTAGTTTTGAGACAGAGTCTTGTTAAGTTGCTGAGGCTGGCTTTAAACTTGCAATTCTCCTGACTCAGCTTTCTGAGTCACCAGGATTCCAGGAGTGCTCACTATGCCCAGCTCTTCCAGATGTTCTTCTATGTGCACATTTATATTTGTGAAAACTTGTAAGTATGATACTATGGTAGGTACCATTTTGTAGTCTACTTCATTTATGTCACTTTTCATGGTAAACATCATTCCTTTCTTTATCAGCAAATCTCACTGTAAGGATGTAGTGGGCTTTCCCTAAATGTTGTGACCATTTCCACTTGCCATGAGTCAACTGGCCAGAGGGTCGGCCTGACCTATGAGAACAGACATTCCAGAAGCTATCAGTATCCAAGGGACACTGTGTTCTTTGGACCTGTTACCAAACCAGCCAGGTCAGTTTCTCCTCCTATTTCATAGCAAATTTCCTCCCATTCTCTTGAATTGCTGCAGCATTTGGCCTATAAATTTCACCAAAAGTGTTTGGCATGGGAGCGAATTGTGGCCTAGAAGAAAGTATTTCTAAAAACACAGGGTCATTGTTCATATATTATAATTCCTATTTACTTACTTCTTTTAATCAATGCACTTAAAGCTTAAACAGTTCTGATCCTTGAGAGACTTGTTCAAAGTAACATAAGCCACTGGCAGTGACGAAAGAGAAGAGGGTAATATGGCCATGGTATCTTCGGCCAGCAGACAGTCTGTACCAGGCACTGCCATCCCTACCAAGCCCAGACTGGAATGCCAGGAGCACGAGGCTCAGCACTGGCAATTGGAAGTGACAGCTGGACTTTGGAAAGTTATATGACAGCTTTGGTGGCACTTACCCAACTCACCCCTAGAAAGAGCACCTGAGTGCTCTAAACACCCAAGTGTCTACTTCACAGACACTGCCCTTCATTAGCCCTTGAATTCCCTTCAGGGTCAACTGCATGGCAACTTCAGACCGTGCAAACCACATAAGGGTCTCAGTCCACCTAAGGAATTCTCAAGCCAGGGTTCTCCAACTCACTATTCTACAAACTGGAGTGAGCAAGGCACTTACATAACTTGGAGCTAACGGCAGCTATGCTGTGGTTGATCAAAAGGAGTGGTTTGAGGTCATGTGATGAAGTCATTTCTAAGGGCCCTTCACATTCTAAAGTCCTTCATTATGTTCCTAATCTAAGGCAGCAGTGCTGTGGTGAAGAGCACGTATTTTGGCATCAGAAAGACTTGGGCTCAGCTCCCGCTTCTGTCACCTACTGGCTAAATAATATTGAGCATAACAGTTACTTAGCCTTACCTAACTTCAGTTTCTTCCTCTTCATTGGGCTGTTGGGAGTTTTCTGTGGCATGATACAGGGCCTAGCATAACACCTTGGACCCAGCAAATACCCAGTACCATGGTTATTAGTAGTACTACTATTAAAAAATTTTTGGCAGGTGATACAGGTCAGTGGTAGAGCATGTGTTTAGCATGCATAAGGCCCTGGGTCAATTCCCAGCATGGAGGAATAAAATAAATTTATCATTCTCAAATAGGTAAAACTATTAAGCTAGATCAGTAATGGTTTTCAGGGGGCTGGAGTGGCAGGAGGGGTTGATTATCAAGGGGCACAAGAGAATTTTAGCAGATGATAGAATTGTTCTGTATTTTGATTGTGGTATTAGGTTGCATGACTACATTTTTCAATATTTTTACTTAATGTAAATTATACCTCAATTAAAAGAAAACAAAGGGGGCTGGGAATATAGCTCAGTGGTAAAGTGCTTGTCTAGCAAGTATGAGGCCTGGGTTGGATCCCCAGTACCACAAAAAAAAAAAAAAAGAAAAGAAAATCAAGACCAGGAGCAAGAGTGCATGCCTATCAACTCATGAGCTGAGGCAGGAGGATCACAATTTCAAGACCAGCCTCAGCAACTTAGTAAGACCCTGTCTGTAAATAAAAAATAAAAAGGGCTGAGGATGTGGCTTAGTGCTTGAGTGCCTCTGAGTTCAATCCCTGGTACACACACACACACACACAAAAGTGTGTGGGGGGGAGCTGGATATGTAGCTTAGTGCTAAAGCACCACTGGGTTCAAATACTAGTAACAAACAAAACAACAAAAGAAAACCAAACCAGAATATTGCTGTACATATGATCACATTTCATTCCCATGTCTCCATTATCCAGGGAAAATTCTCTCCTTTGCAGGGTGGGAGGGTAATTTGTGGAGGGCAGCAGAACTGCAGTGGAATGAAGACCTTTGGACCCTTACCTGGAACTACATCCATGTGTCACTTATAGACAAAAGCACATGGTGAAAACGCACCCTTTGTCAATTTTGCCTTTGTGTGAACATCATGGAGGGCACTTCCACAAACCTAGATGGCCATAAGCCCTCTGGTAGCCTCTTGATGGGATCCAGAGAATGGTAAACTCGAAATGTAACATGGCATGCTGTTTTATGGTAATTTCTTTTATATAACTACAAGGAGTATCCTCTAAAATAATAATAGAAAGTATAGTACAGTAAATTCATAAACCAGTAACAGTCATTTATTATCATTATCAAAGGTGTACATTATGTGCTGTACTTTTTAAAAATATATATATGTATTTTTTAGTTGTAGGTGGACATGATATCTTTATTTTATTTTCATGTAATGCTGAGGAACGAACCCAGTGCCTCACGCATGCTAGGTGATCAATCTACCCCTGAGCCACAACCCCAGCCCCTGTGCTGTACTTTTACACTACTGGCAGCACAATAGTTTATTTACACCAGCATCACCACACATGTGAGCAATTGTGCTACTACACTGTGACAGCTGTGGTGTCGTTAGGTGATAGGAATTTTTCAGTTTCATTATACTCTTATGGGACCATTATTGTACATGTGGCTCGTCATTGATGGGAACGTCATTACGTACAGGTGGCTGTGTTTCTATCCTACTTGGGTGGGATGTTCCAAGACATTAGCCCCTGAAGTCACTTTTCTCTCCCATCTCTTCTTTCCCATAAATGTTTAATGTTTAAGTCATTGGTTTAAATGACACCAAGAAAAAGGATAAAGTCGTTTGTTAACTAAAGATTTGGTGATGGATATTTGAATTCCACAAAACTTCAGAGGGCCCTCTTCCTTCCAGGATGCCATTTTTTTTTTTGGTCACAGATTGGAGACAGAATATTTCTTAGGAGAAAGCAAATGCCCCAGGGCATATTCCTCCAAAATAAGAGGAACTTGGGAGACTGGGGGTGTAGCTTGGTGGTAGAGTGTGCGGCCCTGGGTTCAATCTTTAGCACCAAAAGAAAATAAACTAAAGGTTTATAAACAAAAATATTCTTGCTATAGTAAGCAAGAAGCTGGGCAATTTATCACAATTCTTAGCAATGACTTCTAAATCATCTCTTGGAACACATTTTGCCTTTTGGAAAGTGACAGAACAGGGATCCCAATTAATTTATTATTTTAAATAAAAGTTACTGTCCATTCAACCTTAAATATCTCTGTTAAAGATCTGTCTTTTGGAGCTGGGGTAGTGGCTCAGTGGTAGAGCACTTGCCTAGCATGTGTGAGGCACTGGGTTCAATTCTCAGCACCACATACACATAAATAAAATAAAGGTCCATCAACAACTAAAAAATATTTTTTAAAAAAGAAGATCTCTGGGCTGGGGATGTGGCTCAACTGGTAGCGCGCTCGCCTGGCATGTGTGCGGCCCGGGTTCGATCCTCAGCACCACATACGAACAAAGATGTTGTGTCCGCTGAAAACTAAAAAATAAATATTAAAATTTAAAAAAAAAAAGATCTGTCTTTTGTGTTGTTTGTGTGTGTGTGTTTGTTCTTTAACTATATGATGGGACATACTATAATATGTGCAATATTATTCCATTATAGTAAATGTCTTCTATATCACATAACGTCTATCACTGACAGTATATCACTGACAGTAGCCAAACCAATCAATGGACAATTTCAAACAACAAACTTTGCATGCATATCATGAAACTAACCCCAGTGTTAATGAACAAAACATCCTCTACTGGTTCTTGCTTACCAAAGCTATGAACAAGTGTCTTTGGTTTTCTGACAAAGGAGTTAAATTAATCAAGGACTTGAAGTAAGGTATAGGCTAAACAGATTGGCCCTTGACATTAACCTCCTCCTCTTCACCATGATCTCTAGGTCCTCAGGATTGTTGGAACACATTTTGAAAATAATTCAAAGCTGAGCATTATAAGCAGGGGCTGCCCCGCCAAGCATTCTATATGGAGTGGAACCCAAACAAATAGCTTCTTCATTTTCTATCAACCCCCAGATAGTAAGTCAGATAGGAAGACTTTTCAGTCCCCTGACAAAGGTGTAACAATGCTCTTGACTTAGTCCCAGGTACTTCAAGGAGTGCATTAACATTTATCCATATAGCCTATAAAATAGGACAGAATTGGGGGCTGGGGTTGTGGCTCAGCGGTTTAGTGCTCACCTAGCATGTGGGAGGCCCTGGGTTCGATCCTCAGCACCACATAAAAATAAATAAAATAAAGGTATTGTGTCCAACTACAAATAAAAAATAATTATTAAAAAATAGGATAGATTCATGGGGAAGTAAAGGCAAAGCTACCCGAAAAAAAAATAGGATGGAATTGAAATAAATAGTTGCAAGGTTCAGTTTCATAGTATTTGTTGTCTTAGTCCATTCAGCTTACTGGAACAAGGATCTCATATATTGGATGACTTATAACAAGAGACATTTATTTCTCATAGCTCTGAGAAAGTCCATGATCAAGAGTCTGGTGAGGGCCCAGTCCTCACAGATGCTGCCATGTGTTGCATCCTCACATGTTAGAAGGGGCCACAGAGCATCCTGGGCCCTACTTCATAAAGGCACTAATCCCTTCCTGAGAGAAGAGCCTCTTCCCCTCCCCAAAGGCCCACATGCATTCAACACATGTATTCTCGAAGAACACAATCATTCAGACAGCACACTGTGTGCCCACCATGTGCCCAGCTACCGTGCTAAGAGTCAGGGATATGACTAGCAACAAAATAAACAAGGTCCCTGACTTCATAAAGCTCGTGGTCTAGTGGGCAGTAGCCAGTACAAACAAACACTGAATGAAAATAGTGACAATGCTATTCACAGGACAATGATGTTTAAAGTGCTCTCAGCAGGTCACTCCCAGACTCAGGAGACAAGCATCCAGCCAGGGGAACTTCAGGCACAAAGACCCTCACTGGAAGGAGGAGATGGGGGCTAGGGCAGCCTGGGAGTTGTGATGAGAGCAGGTCTGGGTGAGAGCTGAGTCAGAGAAGTGGGCCGAGACCAGATTGCACAGGGCCTCACCAGTTTGGTAAGGAGGTGGGAGTCAGGTCATTGAAGGCTAAGTGTAGAGGGATGTGATCTTTATGAACAATCACTCTGGTTGTTTGAGTGTAGAACAGTTTAGAATGGGGACAAGTCTGCAAGGGGAAAATTATCTTTTTATTAGTTTAAAACCTTTTTATTAAATGCCTTCTGTGTGTCAGACTCTTGACTAAGGTGAGATGGTAGAAAAGGAAGAGAGAGTTAAAAACCTGAGTGACCTCTGTTCTGGAGGTAGAGCCAATAGGACTTGCTGATGGTGAGAAAGAGGGGGTCCCAGCTGAGAGGGAGAAGGAGAATTTAACACCCAGGTTTCTGGCTTTGGCAATTGGGTGAATGGTGGCACCATTTGTGGGGAGAGGGAATACTGGGGGAAGACAAGGGGAGGTGGAGGGGTGAGAGGTCTGGAGGTGAGAGTTTGCCCCCTTCTTCTTCATCACTACTATTCTTCTTCTTCAACTCTTTGTCCTTCTTCCTTCTCCTCTTCTTGTTCTTCTTGTTCTCCTCCTCCTCCTCCTTTCATTTTTGTTTTTTTGCAGTGCTGCAGGTTGAACCTAGAGCCTCATGCATGCTAGACAAGTGCTCTACATTTGAACCACATTCCCAGGCCTTTTAAAGTTTTATTTTGAAACAGAGTCTTGCTAATTTGCTCAGGTTGGCCTTGAACTTGCAATCTGACTGCCTCACCCTCCTGATTAGCTGGGATTACAAGCATGAATTTCCAAACCCAGTTCCTCAAGAGTTGTTTTAAAGAGATGAGCTTTAGATGCCAAAGTGACACCTAAGAGGAGATATCAAATGTGGTAGATGAATGAAGGACTTCAAGGTGGGGGGGTCTGAACTAGAAGGTTTTGACCTATAGATGACCATAAACATAAACAGCTAGGGAGAGAATCAGACTCCAAGGGTCTTCAGCAATCAGTCAAGTGAAGTCAGCAAATCAGGCAGTGAGATGGAGGAATTCCATTCAGTGCCAAGCCTTGAGTACTTGAGTAAAGCCACATGAGACACAGAGAGGCCTGGCCTCAGGCAGCTTACAGTCAATGTAGTAGGGGAGACAGACATGCAAACAGAAGTCAGAAAACAGACCAGGAGCACAGAGAACAAGTGCTATGGGAACAATCGATGGACATTTAATCCAGCCTTGCAGAATCCAGGAGGACTTCCTAGAGGAGGTAAAAGGTGAACATCAAACAATGAGTAGAAACTGGAGATGAGTAGAAATAGTTTGGGAGAGAAAGCCATCAGGGAGAAGGAGCCTAGTGTGGGAATCTCTAGAGGCGAAGGAAAACATGGTCCTTTGGGAGAAAGGCAAGAAATTCTGCACAGCTGGTATGCAGAGAACGAGTGAGCAGGAGATGAAAGCTGAGGCTGGAAAAGGAGCCAGATCACCCAGGGCCAAACTACGGAAGCTAGGTCTATCCTGAGGAAATCGGGATTGAAATGTTCAGTCAAGAAAGCAAAGATAGCCAACATGTTGGCCTATGTCTATAATCCCAGCGATTGGAGAGGCTGAGGCAGAAGGATCACAAGTTTGAGGCCAGCCTCAGCAACTTAGCAAGGCCCTAAGCAACTTAAGAAAATCCTGTTTCAAAATTTATTTATTTTTATTTTTTTAAAGAGAGAGAGAGAGAATTTTTAATATTTATTTTTTTAGTTTTCGGCGGACACAACATCTTTGTTTGTATGTGGTGCTGAGGATCGAACCCGGGCCGCACGCATGCCAGGCGAGCGTGCTACCGCTTGAGCCACATCCCCAGCCCAGTAGCTTCATTTTCAATAAGATTAAATTGGAGAAGGCTTGACCTGTGTGTCCCCCCTGACACTTGTCCAATTACCCTAACACCCCTGCCCACCCCCCCACCCACCAGTCAAAGCAAAGCTGGGTTCAGACTCCCTACAAAAGAGGAGAACAGAAAAAGTCATCCCTTGCGCTCAGAGAGACAAACTGGGTTTCTCCTCCAAAGTCACCAAGCTGACCAAGGAGTTCAGAAATCCAGCTCCCAAATATACCACCTTGATGTGCTGGTGATTTCAACCTGAGGGCACTTAGGGAACAGCCAATTCAGGGAGTGGCTTCTCTGAACTCCCTGTATCTGCCTAAAGACAGATCCTCTAAACGGAGCTCAGTTGCCATCAATCCCTTCCCCCAACTTCGGTCAACCAAAAAGGATTAAACTCCTATCATAGGAAAAGGGACTGGAGGTTGACACCACTCCAGACAGACTCTGTCACAGGCTGACACCTGTTCTTCTGAGAGCCCCTTCCTCTTTCCCAGAAATTGTTTACTCTCCCCTAAATTGTCCATGTCCCCCTTTCCTTATGAAGAAGATTCATAAGCTAGATCTCACTGGGCACTGGGGTGCTTACTTTTCTATCTTGTGACACCCCTGGGTGACACCCTGTATACCTTTTCTCCTCTTGGCCTGCCTACTGTCAGTGTATTTTGTAGACTTAGTTGTCCAACCCTCAGAGAGTAGAGGGAAAGTTCTCCTGTCCTTATACTCTAAGGGTAAATAAAGGAAAGGGCAGATATTTTTGCCTGATTTATCATCCCCATATTTTTCCTTCCCTGCAGAGTGAACTGGACATTTCCTGTCTTCTCCGGAAGCATGAGAAATGGAGGAAAGAGATCTGTCTTTTGGTTTTCCAGATCCAAATACTCTGGATCCCTTGGCCTATGCTCTTGTCCCAGGTCTCTCTCTGCACAGCCCCTCCTTCCCAGTTCTGGTCACCACTCTGTCTCCTCTCCCCTATGGGGTTGGAGGTAGGAACAGAGTCCCAACGGAACTGGGCAATCCCTCCTAGTTTCTTTATACTCTGCCCATACTCTGGTCAACAACCTCTTCATTTTAAAAATTCATTTTAATTAACACATTATTTTGAAGGATTTCGGATTGAACCTTGGCTTTATGTATGCTAGGAAAGTGCTCTACCCCTGAGCAACATCCTCAGCCCCCAATCAATCTCTTTATGAAAAACTCTTCAAATTATCTAATTTGAGTGTGCCAGCTGGTTCCTTTGGAGACCCCAGTGGTTACCCACTCCCCAAGTGAGAGAGCTGGCACAGCTGACAAAGGAAGAGGACTTGCCCGTCTTCCTAAGGGTTATGGCTTGACAATTTTGCTGCATAGGGAAGATAACAGACTTATTGAGATAGTGGTTGTCTTTTAATAGCCTCTATTTTGGCAAGAATGATGCTGCACACTTAAATAAAAAAGTCATTAGAAAGTCCTTCCCAAAGAAATACCACTAACATTTTTGCTGAATATTTTTCTACATATTTCTCTACACACACATACTAATACAGATATGCTCAATTTTACATGAATGGCTCACATTCCAATGCTGTGTCAAAACCTGCTTTTCCTGCTGGGCACAGTGATGCTGGCCTGTAATCCAAGAGACTTGGGGGACTGAGGCAGGAGGATCACAAATTTGAGGCCAACTTCAGCAATTTAGCAAGGCCCTAACCAACTTAGTGAGATTTAAAATAATACATAAAAAGGGCTTGGGATATAGCACAGTTGTAATGCCCTCTAGGCTAAATCCCCAGTACCAAAACCCAAAAAATCTACTTTTCTTTATTCATCCATAAGCCTTGAACTTTGAGTTGACAGTGGAATAATCCACATAAGTGGGTCCAGAAATAAGCTGCATGTAACAATATAGTTAGAGACATTTAGTCTTGGATCACCATCAGAGAGATGGTGGGCAAAGACTCAGGAGGTAAAGGATCCTACCAGGCAAAGGGTAGAAGAGTTAAGAGCCAACCACAGAACCCCAGGAACTTAAACAGTAACAAGTCAATGGGAACCCGAGTAGGTACAGAGAAGGGGCAACCAAAGAAGTAGGGGTGAGGTGTCACAAACCTGGTCATTTTTTTGCTATTACTCTGCATTAGCTGCTAAGATCACAGTCCTTCAAAACTTGTTAGGATTTGCTTTGTGGCTCACAACTAGGTCAGTTCTTAGAAATGTTCCTTGAATGCTTGAAAATAAAACATATTATAATTGTTGGAAGTGTTTTTTTCTATTCAGTCAGACTTACTTATCCAGGCTGACAAGTCTTCATGAGATAAGAATTGGGAGAGACTAAAAGAGAGACTGACTCTCCAAAGAGAGTACGGAAGAGCCAATTGGAAAGCAGGAAACACCCATGAACCTTTGATATGCAAAACAAGCATGTGTGAACAACTCTGCCCAGTCCTCAGCCCTCACCCTTGGCCTGTGCCCTTGACCTTGCAAAAAGTAACAGGAGAGCAATGCAGGAGTGGCTCAATAGGGTAACTGCCCTGGGTCCACCTCTAATGTAGCCCCTAACTATTGTCCCTCTATAAATATTAACACCCACACCCAAGAGTTGCTATCTCTCCCTCTGGAGATGGTCAGCATTATGTTTATTCCTTGTTTTACCACAAGAGCTTCTTACTCTCAAGATGGCCAGCATTCTCTCTTGAATGTGAATTATTATTTTACTCTAAGAGTCTTTCCCTTGAGATGGCCCACATTCTCCCTTGAATGTGTAACTATTTTCCTAAATAAATCTGTCTCTGACTGGTAAGTGTTGAATCTTTGTGTATACCAAAGAATCCACTTGTCCTGAGCCCAGGTCCCCCTCTTCTGGAACTCCTGGTTACATTCATATTTTATCAATTACTAGAAAGAATGTTAACATCTCCAGTCTTTCCACCCAGGAAGCCTTTACTCCCTCACTTCAGCATACCAGACTTCCTTTCCACAATGGAAGGTTCATGGTGAGTAAAATCTGGCCTGGTCTCTGCAGACACAGCACTTGCCCTTGTGGAGCTAACAGCCTGATGAACACCTCCTCTCCCCACCTTTGACCTGGCACTTTTCCCCAACCTGTGAGCTCTTAAAGCGTTTGTTGCCTATACATACTATTTGACACATTGTCTGTCTTCACTGCATTGTGTTTACATCTTGTCAAGTTTTAGATTCTGCATGAGCAAAGATTATTTTTCTTGTGTAACAACTTTATTGAAATATAATAATTATTGATGTACCATAAAATCTATTCTTTTAATTCAGTGAAAGACTATCCCATTTATTTTTTATTTTGCAGTTGAACATGGACACAATACTTATTTATTTATTTTATGTGGTGCTGAGGACCGAAACCAATGCCTCATGTGTGCAAGGCAAGAAGCACTCTACCACTGAGCTACAACCCCAGCCCCAAGACTATCTTATTTATTTTGGCATCCTCTATAGTTTGTACTTTTCAGTCTTGGGTGCACAGTGAAATCACCTGAAATGGTTTATAAACTAATGCTGATTGGTTCTCACTCCCAGACTGATTGATTAATTGATCTGGGTTGTGGCCTGGGCAAGGGAACACAACCCCATCCCCATCCTCAGTGGGTATTGAACCCAGTGCCTCCCATATGCTAGGCAAATGGTCTACTATTGAACCATGTTCCCAGTCCCCCTTCAAAAATTGTTTAGGGCTGGGGATACAGCTCAGTTGGTAGAGTGCTTGCCTTGCATGCCCAAGGCCCTGGGTTCAATCCCTAGCACAAACACAAAATAAACAAACAAACAAAGACAAAAACTTTTGCCTAAAGTTTGAAGGCAGGCTGCCCTCATATTTGAGAGATTCTCCTGCCTCAGCCTCCTGAGTAATTGGAACTACAGGGTATGCCACCATGCTGGGCAGTGTGGGAATTTTTTAAGCCTCCAGGTAAATTTAACTAGGGATTTGTGCTTTGCACATAGCAGCTATCCAACCAGTGTTTGTTGTAATCATTAGTTAGTCCTGACTTACCCAAAATATGTCATCCCTGTCTCCCTTCTAGCCCAACACCTCTCTCATTACACAATGGTCTTCTTATGACCATCTCCCCAACACTAGCAGAAAAAACATTTATTTTAGAAAAGATAAATTCATTTGCAAAGACTGCAGACATCAGTAGAGTTGGATCACTAAGCAATAAACAAAACATATTTAAAGGAAAAAAGGAAAGTCTACCACATTTACATTTGTCTCCTTGGCAAGAACTATCTACAGACACAGGGATATATGTCACAAAGGCTTATATGCTAAAACCTCAAATTTCCAATTCAAAAGTGAGAGATAAAATGGTTTTCATTCAGGGAGCAGTAATTCATGGGAAAAAAAACTAATTTCATTCATTTTGGAGACCAGATGCAAGAGTAGTTGGTTAGTTTACCTTTGTTATTTTTTTCCTCCCATTACTGGTGATTGAACCCAGAAGCGCTCTAACACTGAACTTCATCCCAAGCGCCCCCGCCACCTTATTTATTTATTTTTTGAAACAAAGTCTCACCAAGTTGCCCAGGCTGGCCTTGAACTTTGTGATCCCCCTGCCTCAGCCTCTTGAGTCGCTTGGATTGCAGGCATGTGCCCATATTGCTGGGCAGTTTATCTGACTTTGGAAAGTGTCTTTGTTATTGTTTTCCCTTCCTGTGGGACTTGATGCACACTCCCAAAAATGGCGGCAGGGCAGTCTCACTTTTTAGTCCACAGCTGTGAGTTTCATGAAAATAGGGGCAATTTCCAGTCTTATATATGATGCCATTCCTATGCTGCCCCATGTTAGTTGCTCAGTAAATACTGGTGGGATGGATGGAATTGCACCTCATGCCATAGTAAATAAATGATTTTAACTGGATAGGGAGCTGCGCAAGTTTCTCGTTTTGATCTTTTTTGCAACCCTTAATTACGGTTCTCTGAACTGGGGCACTCCCTAAACGGCACGGGCTACAGCAAACTCCGAAAGGGCTTTTATTTCCACGTACACGAGGTCCTGGTAATCTAAGAGCCTCACGTGAGTAACCGAGTAGCTAGGATGGTCACTCGCGGACATATGAAAGCAGACCCACCGCGAGGTCGGTCCTCTACCACGTCCTGCAGCGCCACTTAACACCTCCTATTGACACTCCACAACCAGATGCCGATGGTCCGCGTGGGCATCCCGAGCCGCGCCCCCTAGTCAGCAGCAGCACGGTTCTCTCCCAGGCGGGTTACGCCCCAGGGCGCAAAGCTGAGCGACCCAAGCATCAAAAAGTCAAAGTAAGACCAGTCGCGCCAAGGAGAGACAGCGTTATTTAGGGAGCCGGCTTCTCCCCAAGAGCCTCCACCCAGTCCCCTGGGCCCAGCGCCCAGAACACAGACGGCGGCCGGCTCCAGGAGCCCAGCTCCCTCCACGTGTCCTGTCTTCCCGGCAGCCTCTCTGCTGCCTCGGGAGGAAAACCTCCTGACAACTCGCGGTCTGCGGACTACGTCTCCCAGCAGGCACCGCGCCACTTCCCTCCGCCCCCTCCTGGACGCGCAGGCGCTCTGGGCTTCGTCAACAAGCCGGGCAGGCGGTGACTGGGTGCGGTCCCTTATGGGACTTGTAGTTTTTCTGGCGCTCACCGGGCCGCCAGTCAGAGGGACGAGGACTACAAGTCTCGGCTGCCCAGGCGCGGCGAGCTCGGTCACGTGGCGGGGGGCAGATCGGGCGTGCGTGCCGCCGTTGATCCGGTGCTGCAGTGAGGAGGTGGTTCTCGCCCGTGTTGTGTGTGTGTGTGTGTGTGTGAGTGAGAGAGCGAGTGAGTGAGTGAGTGAGAGTGTGTGTGGGGGCATTCGGCTTGTTGTTGTCGGTGACTTCCCCCTCCCCTCCGCCCCTCCCCCTCCCCGTCGCCGCTGCAGTGGCCGCTCCCTGGGCCGTAGGAAATGAGCGATAACGATGACATCGAGGTGGAGAGCGACGTGAGTCCCGGGGCTTCTTCCTTCCCGTGCGGGTTGTCAGGCGGGGACAGCGGCCGGGGCTCCCAGCGGGGCGACGGCGGGAGGGGGCCGGGCTGCCGCCGCCTTCTTCCCCTTCCCCGGGGGCTGGGATCGCCTGCGTCGCGCTCCCGGCTCGCTCCCCTCCGGGCTCCTGGCCGGAGCGGCCTCCTGGGACTGGAGGTGGGGAGCAGACACGCGGTCTCCGGGACCCCCACCTCCTTCTGTGGAGAAGGGTTTTGCGGCCTCCCCCACTACCCCACCCCGCTCAGGATCCGGGGACAGGGATGCGGTGTGCCCGGGATCCCATTGTCCGGATCCTGGAGAAGGGGACGGCATTCAGGACCTGCCCCTTGGGTCTGCGACCCCCTCCTACCGTGACCTGCGGATTCTGGGGGTGAGGGCGGACGGTGAGGGGGTGGGGCAGTGCTCAGATGCCGGAGCTGGGTCCGAGGGAGGAGACAGTCTTCCGACCCCTCTGGCCCTGGTCGGATCCCGGAAGGAGGGGCTGCGCTCGGGACCCTCCTAACCTGCTACCGGATCCCGCTGGGGGGTTGGGGTGAGGGGGAAGAGAGGGAGGGAGGGGTGTCGGGCTGACTCCCCACCCGCCGCTTCCTCCGCCGCCGGCATTTTCTTTCTTATTATTGAATGCGAAGTGTAAAAATAACTTCTATATTTTCTATTTTTTTTTCTCTCTTATTCCAGGAAGAGCAACCGAGGTTTCAATCTGCGGTACGTCTCCTACTCTCCATTTCATTTTCATTTCCGTGCAATTTTAGTCCTTTTTGGGGTCAGAGAGAGAAAGGGGTTGTTTTATTACTTTTCATGTTGTAGTAAACTCTCCTGTTAGCTGCTAAGGTGAGGTGGGGCCTTCTGGGGTTGGGGAGAGGGGTTTGCAAATTCCATGATTCTAGATTCTCAGGTGGTAAATTCTAGTGAGTTGGGTGAGAGGAGCTGTGTGCAAGGAAATGAATTGTTCTGTAGTTTTCAGGTGAGAGATCCAGCTACCACTATATAAGCAAGAAATGAAAAAATAAAGCATTCTGAAGAGAATGGTAGCATTGTTTCACGGCAAAGTGTCCAGAAGATTCATTTAAGAACAAGTAGGTTTTTAAACTCTGTTTGCATAGTTGTGTGAAGCTGAAGCCACATGCAGTAATCTCCTTTAACCAAAAGTCATGTGACTGCTCTAGACCCAAGGAATTTAGCACAGCATGGTATTCTTATGCAAAAATTGTAAATGTAGAGGAGCCTAAGGTCAAATGCTGAAAGTTCCTGTACAGACAGCTTCTTGTGTTCTGACTTTATATTTGAGTTGAAGGAGAAATATAAAGAAAAACAAATGTTGAAATGGGGCATTGCAGAGACACCTTTGCAGAAGTGTGATGGATGTAACCATAGAGTGCTAAAATAATTTCTTAGGGTTTTGATATTAATGTTCTCAGTCGATGGGTTTTGTGGATTTATATAGATACTTATCTCATGTCTTTGGAGTCTGAGACAGTAATGTGGGTATAGATAGGAGGAAAAACAGACCCAGTAAAAGGAGAAACAAGTATATCACAGTGTCTAATACTTGGGACCAGTAAGAGTTGGGGGGAGGTCAAGAATTCATCTGCCTGTGGGGACCAGGTAATGAGATTGTCAAGAATTAGATAGGAGGAGTGAGGACTGGGGTACTGGAAAGCATATGTCACTTCTAAAAAGGCAGCCACTACTCAAATCCAGTGGGTTGGTAAGTGGGAGTGAGGACTCAGTGTTGCCAAGATCTTTCTATTCTATTTTTAAAAGAAAAACTAGAAATCCAGATTTTGTTATTTTTCTGATTTTTATTCCTTTTTTTTTTTGCACCATGCTGTGGATTGAACCCAGAGCCCTGTTCAAGCTAGACAAATGCTGTACTGGAATTATATTCTCAGTCCCCATTTTTCTTATGTTTAAAATGGTGTACGAAACAGCAGTTTCTCCAAACTGTTAAGAGTTTGCAGGATGCCACTTTCATAATATCTGATGGAAAAATTTAATAATCTCAGGGTAAAGGCAAGTTCTCTTAGTTGTACCTACTCTTCATTAGAGCGACCAAAAGGATTATGTAGGTTGTCAAAGAAGATAGGCATGAAGACAAATTTCATTTGTTCAGAGCTGATATTTCCATAAAAATCTGGTGAAGCAGTTGTTGTGAGGATAATAGTTAACTAAAAATAATTTGTTTTATTTTTTGTTGAAATATTGTCACATCCTTAAATTTATAAATATATTTGAGTATATTTTAACATTGAATTGCCTTTTTTTTTTTTTCCAGTTACTATTATTTTATCCTTAATAATGTGTACTTGGAGTTTTGTGTTTGGGACTCACTCATTTAAAAAAAAATTTTTTTTTTTTCATGTCCTCAGTTGTAATATCTGCCCCAGGGTTTGATCAGGGTTGGAGGGTAGGATTGGTAAGGCTTCCTTTGCAGAATCATTCATTGAATTGGGATTATATTGGCTTTCAAATGAGAAAAAAGTTTTCTTTGTGAAATTTTGGCTCACAGTTCTTGAAAGCTTTCTGCTTTTCAAAATATTCTTCCACATGAGTATTGATGTAAATTCATTTACTGAATAATTAAAAAGTTTCCACTCTCCTAGAATTCTAATCTCCTTGTTTTGTATAGATGTTTTTAGTTTGCTGGATGGGGCAAGGATTTTTTTTCCTTTGACTTTGAGAGATAGACAAGGGAAGTAGGTTTGACCCTTTGCTTTGTTTTGTTTTTTGGTGATAGGAATTGAGCCCAGTGGCTCAAGACCCTTTGTTTTTAATTTGACACACCTGCTTGTTGACTTAAGTATTGTCTGGCACAAGGTAATCAAAATAAGATGGGAAAAAAAGCAGATGAGTTTTAGACAGTTTCACAGTATATCAAACTGTTGTGAATGGGTAGATTAAAAAAGGATTCCATTTTCCCCCTCTGATTAGATCTGTTTACTGTTTTGAAATTTAGTATAGATCATAAACATATGTTTTTTTAATTTTGGAGAAAACTTAAGTTTTGCCTTGGGAAAAAAAAGTTCAGAAAAAGATGTAGACTATGAACAATCACTGAGGACAATAGTTGATCTTTTTAAAAGTTACTTGGAAAATGTTTTATTGGCCTGATAGAAAAAGAGACATTCATATTTTAAAATGTCACTACAATTTGTAGGCCTTACTATAGGAAATATGCAGGATACTCAGCACGAACAGAATTAGGAAGTGAGGCTAACTGTAACAGAAAGTGAAACTGATTTGACGAATGTTTTTGTTGCCTTAGTATAAACGCAAAATAGCTTCTCCAGTTACCAGTAAGCTTTTGTTAAAGGAAGTAACCCAGGACAATATTACTAAATTCAGTACATCACAGAATCCCATTGATGTTATGTTATTTTTATTATTTTTTTGAAAGGAAACTTTTACACTTAAAGATAAATTTTTGGAACAGGTATATTTTATACAAGAGGTTCCCTTTGCTTTATTTGGGAAATTTCTGTGGGAAAAGGTGGAAGCATATAAGAAATGTAGCATTAGTCTGTTGATCAGGAAACCAAGGCCTTTTCCAATGTATTGTAACTGAACGTGTTGCGTTTACAGTGTATCTGTTTGGGGTTTAAAAACAGATCTATGCAATTCTACTTCTGGACCTTTCTGGTGTGAAGTATTTTTAATAGCTTAGTGCTCTTTGTTTCTTGAGGAATTGTAGTATATTCAGAAGGGAATGAGTTTGGTCATTCCTCTGAGATCTCAGGAAGGTATTGTCTTCTCATAAGAAAGATGTTCTTATGTTTGAGTCTTTTTTCTTCTTCCTTGAGATGCCAATAGTGGTATAAGAGTTGACCAGTGAATCCAATTTGGTTTTCAATTAAAATTGTCTCACCAATTGTCTCCTTTTAAGTGGCTCTAATATAATGTTATCTTTGGATAATAGTGTTCCCCAGTTCTTTGAGGCACATTTGTTTTCACCAAACCTTGAAAACAAATATATTCATTAGACGACCGAAATATATAACTAGGTAGTAAACTTCAAGCAGGAGAGGTGTTGGGAAATTGCAATTAATGTCTTCATGTTAAGGACCTTAGTGAGTTCATATCATCCCAGTTGCCCATTATTTCATGTTGCAATTTTCATGTTGATTCAAATATATATTTTAAGTTGCTTTGAAATTCAGTTTTATTTATTCTGTTTCTTATCAGAAATAAAGAATAGATTTTTTTCCAGATGAGAATTTGGGACCTTTTCCTTTTTCAGTGTCCTAATTATTAAATAAGAATAGCTTGATTATAGTCATAAGCAGTGCTATCTTCCCTCTAAAATGAACTGAGATTCATATATATGTGTATATGTATGCATATAAACACACATGTACGTATACATACTGGGCCTGAACCCAAGGGTTTTACCAGTCTTTTTAATTTTTATTTTAAGTTGTTGAGGCTCTCACTAAGTTGCTGAGGCTGGCCTTGAACTTATGATCCCCCTGCCTCAGTCTTCCAAGAGTCACTGGGATTACAGGTGTGCACCACAACTCTGGCTATATTCTTAAATTCCTTAAATGCAGTTAATGCTTACTGGGCAACACAGGTTCCCTATATTGCTGAGAATTTTCTATATTGGAATCTATATTTTCCATATTGGAATCCTTGTAAAAAGGACTAGGAGTAAGGTAACTTGCAAGAAATGGCATTATTCTTAGAACCTTGTTCATGCTTGAATAATGAAGCATTTATGTCCTCATGCTGGTTGCTTAGAATTGCGGACTGATGTCATGCCTCTAAAGAGGATGCATTTTCTGTGCAATAAGTTGAAAATTATTATTTCAATTTATTGAGAAAATTATTTCAATTTTGAAAGATTTCCCTCAATTCTGAACAGAACTCCTTGGCTTTGATAAACCTCCTGCCAGTTTTAACAATTCATTGGCCAATAAAATAATGTCTTTATTTAACACTTAAAATACATCTACTTGTTAGTATCAGGGATGGACACATTGTAGGTGAAGATTTTTATTCTGGCTACCAGTACAGAAGTTTAGTTTAGTGGAAATAAAAACTGAGAGGCTAAGTAAAATTTTGGCAGAGATGCCAAAGCTGGAAGCAATTTGGTGCTGTAGTTCCTGTTGAGCATCTGCGGGCCACTCTTTGGTATTGCTTAGCCCCTTAGTATTTGTTAGGCTGTCCTGAAGGAAAGGCTTTCTGGCAGAAACTAGCAGTCCATTGTGCTTGAAGAGCCAGCAGCATCCAGCCATTGCTCCTGGAGAATGTATTGGGGTGATATTTGGGGGCCTGCTGAATAACCCAAGAAGTCTTCTGTTACCTAACTCAAGTTGTACCTAATTAATTGGCAAGGGTACTTTCAGTACCACAGTTTTCAATATCATGACGTCTTTCTTAGGACAGCAGGCGAGAAAGCTTGCTCATCTGAGCTGAGTCTAACTTGTTCAAGACGCAATTGTTTGGTCTTTAAAAAGAAAAGAAAAATGCTTTTGAGTTTGTGGGAGGATCTCTGATGCCATACACTGAGAGTGTTCACCCATTTTCCTTCTCAACTCTGAAATCTTGTTCCTTTGGGAAGGGATTGCCAGTGAGGAAAGGTGGTTAACAAGCCAGTGATAAACTCTAGGTTTGGGCCCTCTGGATGTGGGGGTGGAATGGGGTAATCAGGCTGGATGGATTTGTGGTTTGGAAATATTTCCCGAAGAGAATTTTCAACCTCATGTTAGGTTTTTAGTTTTACATGTGCTCTTTTAAGCCACTGGTGATATAATTCAGAGTTGCCTGGAATTAGGCATGTTAGTTTTGCATGTTTTTTAACTTGCTCGTGCAAATGAGGCTTGAAGAAGAGAAAAAAATATATACTTGCCATTGTGTCAAGAGCTTTAAAATTGATTCTGGTTAGGCCTAGCTGCTCAGGGATGGACATGGCAGCAGGGATTGGTCTAAGGTTCCACTCATCTGCTAGTTAAATTGGGCTTGGAACCACCACAGAAATTCCATCCCCTACTTTGAGAACAACAGTCCCCAGCCCTGCTCTCTACCAGGCAGTGGACTGCTGCCTTTTCCTTGTTGAGCCAACTTCTCAAACTTGGCTGGCGCCCCAGATGAGAAGCCAAGATTTCTGCTGATGGTCCACAGCCAAGTTCACTTACAGTCCTCTAACCAAAAGACTTGTCCATTTGAGTCCTTTCAGGGCTCAGTGAATGGGAGGAGAGTAGTGCATTGTGGGGATGATTTCAATGTTAGGTTTTACCTCTCTCCATGCCTCTAGTGCAGGCTCAGTAAAACCAAGTCCAACTTGATTCTAGCTGTTTGTGATTTACAGTGCTCTCCCAGAAAGAAAACAGATGATTAGAATTTTATTTGTATCAACAGGAGGGATTGTGGGTAATTCTGCTGTCACTGCTTCTGTGCACAGCTCTTAAGCTGGGAGGAGGGCCAGGACTCAGGGTGATTTAGTAGACTGAGTATCTTGGGCTGCTGCTGGAGACCAAAGCTGGGCGATTAATTTGCATGTAAATAGACCATCTTGGAGAGTACACAGCAAACACTGAAGAGGCAGATACTTGGCAAATGTCAGCCCTTCTAAGCACCTCAGGTATAGGCCCAGCCCAGTTTACCTTTGTATAGATGACTAGAGGGAACAAAAAGTTGGACAAAGACTGAGTACTTAAATATGTTTAATTCCTTCAAGGTATTTCATACTGCTGTTAGAAAATATCTATAATTTTCTTGCTTTAATGTTGTGTCATGATGCAGAGTACCTATCTCTGGACTGGGGATGTGGTTCAGTGGTAGAGCACTTGCCTAGCATGTGTAAGGCCTTGGATTCGATACCCAGCACCAAAATTAAAAAAAAAAAAATTACCAGAGCACCTCTGATTGAAGTCCTCTAGCCCCAGGTCATCTGGTGTTCTGAGTTTGATAATCCTCTTAGATTCCCCATGCTATTCTATACATCTCTGTGGTCCAGGAGGTACTCTCACTTTATAGTGAATTCTGACTTAAGATGGGACAGTTTTAGAAGTGCTTCTAGCTTCTGTCCTCGAAGAGTGGCATGCTCTGAAGGACCATGACCATGAAGGGAGCCACATGTCCATTCAGTAGAGCTATTGGTGAGGTGTATGCTTAAGAGACCAGGAAGTAATTAATATGACCACAACTGTTCCTGGCCTCTCCTCTGGTTCGACTCAAATCTTTAGGATTAGATAATATGAGAATTGCAAATTCTTTCATCCTTGCAGCTCTAGTCTTTATAGTAGATTTTTGTCTATACATCTTGTCTAGTACAAAAATTCATTGGAGGCATTATTATTGTGCTAAGCCAAGTTATTTACTCTTGGTTTTTTGTTTTTTTTTTTTTTAATTCCTCGTCCTCTCTGAGTGGATTAAAGCCACCTCATTTTCCCATATGTAGACTTGCTGTGTAGGCTAGTTCCTTGCAACCTGGCATATTCAAGGTAAATCTCAGAGCATATTCTCCATAATTATCAGAGTGTAAGTGTGGTACAGTTCTTGCTTTGGATTAAGTTAAGCACTTGTGTTCCATTTGGAGGGGATGTCCTTTTAACAGTGACCTCACGGTGCTCAAGCTGAAGCTCCCTCCTAGTGCTCACCAGCACTATCTTTACTGGAATCCTTTGCTGTTCCTGATTCATTGGCTGTCTTCGCTGTCATCTTTGTGATTTTAAGGAGGAGCAGGACAGGTTAAAGACTTTGGTTTGAGTATTTCGAAAATGCCTAATTAGCCTGACCTGCCACAGTGCCTGAAGGAATTTATTCAGAGCTTGTGGGTGTCAGAAGGCCTGTCTTGTGAGAACTACATTTCTGGCTCAGCCTGTGTGAATGGAAGCCCTTGGAGGGATAGCACCTTGGATGTGCTTTAGGAAACGGGATTCCAAATGTGGTTGGCATCTCTATCAGCTCTGTTATTATGACCTTAGATTTTATGCAACTGGGTTTTTCTGGAGGTTTTAGTTTCTCTTGTATGATTTGATGAGAGGGTTAAACTAGTGCCTTTTAGCAACTGGAGATCCGGGCAGATCCTTCAGTGGTGGGTTTCACATGGAGAGGAGCACTGCACCAGTGACTCCACTTCTCCCTGGGGCACCCCCTCCGCCGGAATCTCTTACAATGGGGGGTAATCACATCTTTTGAAGGGACCCACTGGAGATTTCCCTAGTCTCCTCCCAGCCACCAACTGGTAGCTGTTGTGTCACATAAGTAAGTTGGGACACTGGTGTTGCAGGAGAGTCACACTTTGTCCCCATGAATAACTTTGATTTTACTTATGCATGAGCTGGATGCATCGAACTACTTTGGATGTTCCTGTCACAAGCCTTGCTCACCCCTTTCTCCCCCTTTAGCAGAGCCTAATTCTGGAGACTCCTAACTGCCCACTTGGACCAATCTTCCCAGTCCACTCACCAGAGACAGCGCTGACAGCATATACTTCCAGGCTGTACCCCACTCACCTTGTACCAAGCCAAAGGAGTGGTGTCCTAATGTTCTTTCTCCCATTCTTCTAGGCTGACAAACGGGCTCATCATAATGCACTGGAACGAAAACGCAGGGACCACATCAAAGACAGCTTTCACAGTTTGCGGGACTCAGTCCCGTCACTCCAAGGAGAGAAGGTGAGTTTATTGAGAAAGCCAGCTGGCCACCCCTAGCTTATAACTTGTGGAAGTTAGTAGGACACTCCTGTCTGTAAAGAAATACAGTAAGAGATATTCAGATGGCATGGTTTCTTTTCTTTTTTGACTCTTTGGCATATCCTCACACACCTTACTTACTTTAGTTTATCCTTAACAAACAAACAAACAAACAAACAAAAAATATATATATATATATATCTCAGATAGAATGGAGCTGTTGTAGGAGTGGTTTTTCAAACTCAGTATTACATGTAATAAATTAATTCAGGAAATTATTATAACTATACATTCTAGCAAAGAGCTTAACCTATAGTTAGTTTGGGAACACACTAAAGTTCCAAGGTATTGAGTCCCCAGATCTCTGTGAGAATTTCTTTTGTAAGTTTCTACATCAATATCTAGTGTAAGAGAACATTTACAGGCATGTCTGTGAATCCATCTGGGCATGGGTGACTTAGCAGCCCAGATAGCTTTTGTTTCCAAAGTGTGTAAAGAATGATTTAAGCTTTGGAACAAAAAACTTGAGTAAGATGTTCATAAGAAATAGAAGGAAAAAAATAGCCATTCTCTTTCCCCCAGCCCCACTGATGGCCTCCAGAAACTAGCATTTTTCCTAAAGGGTAGGAACCAGCTGTTTCTGCATTCAAAAAACAGAAGCTTTGAGCAAAAGTCTTAGGGTTTAGGTCACTCCTTGGAATTTGGAGGAAACGTCTGTTTGCATAGTTAATTCCATTCTTAATGCTAGTGTAGCTGCCTGGTTTCTGCAGCCTTTCAGTGGAATAAGTGGCAAATTGGGAAGAAGACCTATGGTTGTGCCTGCAGGGGGTAGGGGGTGTCTGTGATACAGTGTTTAAAGAAACAGCTATTTTGGGCTGGAGATGGAGCTCAGTTGTAGGGCACCTGCTTAGCAAGTGTAAGGTCCTGGGTTTGATCCCTAGCACCACAAAAGAAAAAGAAACATCTTTTGTTATGAACAGTCTTTGCTCTTGGGTGTACTTTGAGTAGCTCTCCTGATTAGCTCTGTGTTGGGGGTCCTGGGTTTGTTTGGTTAACTAATATTAAATTGGCAACCATTGAATCATTTTATACTATGGTAACATGTGTTTTATACTTTATCTAAGGTGTGGCTTTCATGCAGCTGAAGCGTGGGGTGGGTCTGACCTTTATGAAAAACACAAAGCAGGCCATGTGAATACCTAGTATTGCAAAACCAGAATTTGCCATGGGTTAAACCTACTTAGTATGGGCTTGATTTGATGGCCCCAAACAAAGGTACTTAACCTGGAGTAACAACATTCCTGGGTATAGCACTAAGTACCACAGGAAGTTTTTATGACTAGAGAGACTCACCCTTTTAGTCGAAGTACACACGTGCAAAAGCTTATCTCTTGTGCATGTCTCAGCTGTTGACAGTGCTTATTCTTTACCGTGTTACCAATTAATGTAGTTTCTGTGACCTACATGGACAAGAGCTGCCTTCTACATCTTGCTTGAAGTAGTGGTGTGAAATCAGTGCTTCCCAAGGGGTGGGCTGTGGACCACTCACATCAAAATCACTACCGAGTCAGCTTCCTGGAGGTAGACCTGGAAACCTGCTTTTATAACAAGCAGCCTAGTGATTCTCAGGCATTTTTAAGTTTGAAAAACACTTTGAAAGAAGCCAGAACTATACCTCTTCCTTATCTAACCCTATTTTACATTGCTAAAACATTCTTTCTTAAGTCCTTATAATCTCATTATCCTAAATCCTGTTTCCTTTCTTCAAGAAAGTTGAAGGTTTAGCCAGGCACAATGCTGCACACCTGTAATCCCAGCAATTTGGGAGGCTGAGGCAAGAGGATTGCACATTTGATGTCAAGCCTGGGTGACTTAGTGAGATCCTGTCTCAAAAAGGGCTGGGGATGTAGCTCAGTGGTAGAGCACCCCTGGCTTCAATCCCCACTACTGGGAGCAGGGTGGCAGTTGATATTTGACTTAGGTAGCCTTAAAAACAGACTAGTTTGTCGTTTGTTGTGCTCTTTGACTTATTTCTCACTCCATTCATCATATATTTATTGAGAATCAACTATATTCCAGCCAGTGTTCTAGATGCTGGGAATACAGCAGTGAACAAAACAGAAGTAAGCCTTATTCTGATAAGGAAATGATAGAAAATGAACGAATAATAATTATTGACAGATCAGAGCTATGAAGGAAAATTAAACCAGGAAGGAATTGTTGTGATTTTAATTTAGGCAAACAAGGAATGTCTCACTGGCAAGGTGGCATTTGAGTGAAGATTTGAAGGAAGTGAAGGAAAAAACTACATCCATCTAGTGATGAACCTTCCAGGCAGAGAGAGGGGGCCAGCCAGTGAAGTAGCAGCCCTGAGGCAGGAACCAGGGAACGTTCCTTGGCCAACTGAGGAAACTTAGAGGCCAGGAAGGCTAAAGGATTGAGTGAAAGGATGGTCGCAGGAGATCTTGTTAGCTCACACTTTTTATAAGTAAGAGAGGAGCAGTCTAGAGGAACCAGATTTGTTAATCAGCAGAGCCCCAATTTGAGAATTTACTAGATGCCATTCTAATTTCAGAATCCTCTTGTCTTGTGTGCTCTTCACTTTGGCTGAACCCAGCCCATTCCGGTATGATGAGCATGACCTTCATTGTTCTCTTAGTCTGTCAGCAGTTTCACAGGTGCAGTGAGTCTAACGGAACTGGTCTCTCAGACTTGACTTCTCACTAAATGTTGTAATTTTTTTAAAAAAAAAAAATGTGGTATTTGAACCAAAGGAAATTGACTAACTTTTTATTGGGATTGCAGCAATTAAGGTTGTGACATTAATGTAAATAGTTATGAAATGATTATTTTACTCTGTGAGTTTTGGGGTGCTTAGCTCAGTTGTTTTTGTTTTTGTTTTTTTGTACTCAGGGTTAAAGTTAGGTGCTCTACCACTGAGCTACATTCCCAGCCCTTTGTATTTTGAGACAGGGTCCCAGTTGTTTTTGTTTGTTTATTTGTCCAGGCTGGCCTTGAGCTTGCCATCCTGCCTCAGCCTCCCAAATTGCTGGATGACAGGGGTGTGCCACCATGCCCTCCTTAGCTCAGATTCTTGAAGTTTGGAAAGCTTTGATTTGGGCTTTTCATGTTCTGGTCTCTCTTGATTTGAGCATCTCCAAATGACTTTTTAGTTACCATTTGGATTGTCATCTATCATATACATTCTAAGCCTTTTTTTTGTTGTTGTTAATAGAGAAGTTTGGATTGCATTGGATTCTAACCAAAAGTAGAGGATACAAAAAGGAGGCAGATATAGTGGCAGAAAACTGTAATTCCAGCAACTCAGGAGGCTGAGGCAGGAAGATCAAAAGTTTTGAGACTTGGGGCTGAAGATGTGGCTCAAGTGGTAGCTCACTCGCCTGGCATGTGTGAGGCACTGGGTTTGATCCTCAGTACCACATAAAAAAAATAAAGATGTTATGTCCACCTAAAACTAAAAAATATTTTTTAAAAAAGTATTTTAAAAAAAAGTTTTGAGACTAGCTTCAGTAACTTAGCAAATCTCTGCCTCAAAATTTTATAAAAGCACCAAGGATGTAACTTAAGGGTAAAGTGTCGCTGGGTTTTGTGTCCAGTACCACACATGCACACAAAAGAAGAAAAATTTAAAAGAAAGAATGAACTTCAAATGTGAGACCCAAACTGCATTTATCCTTTGCTAAAATATCCTATGTTTCTGTTATAAAATGAAGATTATGAAGAACATTCACCTTTTGCTTAAGTAAAAAATCAGTGAGGGGCTGGGGTTGTGACTCAGAGGAAGAGCTCTCGCCTAGCATGTGTGAGGCACTGGGTTTGATCCTCAGCACCTCATAAAAATAAAGGTATTGTGTCGACCTACAACTAAAAAAATCAGTGAGACTGGGGATATAGCTCAGTTGGTAGAGCACTCACCTAGGCTTTCTCCCCACGATTGTGGAAAAAAAATATTAACTATCATCTGTATTACAATGTAAGATTAAATCCACAAACAGTTCTGTGAGGTATTATATCATCACCCAACAATCCCTACTCCTGCTTCTCCTGCCAGTGTTGCTATCAGAGGTGAGGAAACAGCTCAAGATCCCCATCCCAATCTGTAGTTGGACAAGGACTAGAATTTGGAACTGTCTAATTTCATCTTTCTGCCACACTGTAGGGTTACAATTTAAGGATATATTTTTAAAGATCTTGTTTAAATCTTGTCATTATTTTGGGACTTCTCTCCAGCAAGAGACATTAATCTTGGCAGTGTGTCATGCCATGGCTGTTACAGAAATATTACTCTGAGGTGACATTTGTAGATAACACTGAAATGCAGGCTTGAGAGTCATTGCAAGTTTGAATTATTTCAAAGTCCACATTATTGCACTCAGCACCACCACCCCCACCATAGATCATTACAGTTGGCAATTTATTTGGGTTTTGCCATCAATTCCAGGGTTAACAAGTGGACCCTTGAGCTCTTGTTTTGAGTCATTGGGTCTCTTAAATTTTTTCAGTTGGACATGGAGCTCACCAGGAAAGATGGGATGGAATTAGCCAGTCAGGCTGTGAGGGTTGATCTTAGACTGTGGCACCATCTTTAGAGAGATGGTACTTTTCTTGAATGGAAATTATTCTTTGTTTTAGGGTCCTTAGTTGGGTATTAGGGAATGTTATGTAGTGGTTTACTGACACTGAGCTCACCATGTTTGTGCAGAGGCAAGATCTTGGTGGACAGCCTGTCAGGTTGCCTTTACATGGGAGTATAATTCTGTTCTCTGCACCATGAGTTAGCTCCAGAACCTGAGCCAAAACGATTCAGTCATGACTCCATTGCTATTTGTAGCTCTATAGCAGTTTATAGTAGTTTCTCATTTATAAGTCTCTTACTAAATGCCTGTGTGTTGCTGTCTCAGGCAGTTGTGCTTGCATTTCTCCCTCCTGGTGAGAGCTATGAAGAAAAGAGATAACATAACCTCAAATGAAAATAAAAACATTTTTCTAGTCAGCATTCAGTTTGGAATTTCTGGAGTTTGGTGAAACTGAGGCACCACCCATTAGCTCCCATCACAGGTTGTGGCACATAGTAGGTTCTCAGTCTATAGTTATAGAGAGAGCCGGAGCAGCTTGCTCAGTCCTTTAAAGAAAATAACAACAACCAACACTGTGTGCTCAGCTGTGTGACTGAGATCTTGTGAGTGCTATAGGGGCTCAAAGGCCTAATAGAGGGTGTCTACTTTTGAGGGTCTTGCTCCCTTGCTGAGAAAGAGAATTTTACCTAACAATTACCGATGATAAACATCAACTAGGAAGTTTAAAAGACTGAGTGATTCTGTTTCCTTCCTTTTAAAATCTGATTTTCTTCACAGGTAGATGTTAAAACCAAATAGTCCTTATGACAAGAATGTGATGATTCTTTTTTGGGAGGAAGGCAGGGGTGCTGAGATTGAACCCAAGACTTTGTGCATGCTAGGAAAGCACTCTACCACTTAGCTACAGATCTAGCCCTTTTTATTTTTCTTATATGAGAATGGGATCTTGCTAAATGCCCAGGTGGCCTTGAACTTTGTGATCCTCCTGCCGTAGTCTACTGATTAGCTGGGATTACAGACAGATTCCTCCATGCCTGGTTTAAATTCTTGAGGCCAAAGACTTTCTCCCACTTAACCCAGTGTGGGATTATTTGTTTTGTTTGCTGTCTTATAGTCCTGGTGATTGAACCTAGGGCCTCTCATGTACCAAGCAAGCTTTTCACCTCTGAGCTATCTCCAGTTTTGTGGGGGTTTTTTGTTTTTTGTTTTTTGTTTTGTATTTTTAGATAGGGTCTTGCCAAGTTGCTGAGGCTGGTCTTAAGCTTGAGATCCTGCCTCAGCCTCCCAAGTAGCTGGGATTATAAGCATGTGCTACCATGTCCAGCCTGGTGTAATTTATGTAGATTTGTGTGATTATTTGATGACTGTCTACCCACATTGCATCATAGGAAGTACATTAAGGCAGGGAATATATCTCCTTTTGGTCATTTTCTTAGCTTAATGACTGTCATAGAACAGGGAGCACAATGAGTTCTATTAAACTGGGGGGAGGAAGCTCCCTATCTATTCTGGCCACACGATTTTGGGAGATGGCTCCTTCCAGTGGATGCCTTTAAGGCAGGCAGTTCATTCAGCAACACTTGTGTGTATATCATATCTAGGCTGCTAGAATGGATGTCTTTTAAATAACATGTAAACCATAATCCTACCCGTTTCACGTATTATTCATGAAGATTGTTATCTGACCAGACTCCAAGTTAGCATCTCCTTAAATTTTCTACTGCATAAATTGTGCCCATAGTTGCTCATAGCTTCATAAAGCTCCAGGTTCAACCATTGTAACTGTATTCATTTAATCCTTTTTTTTCTTTTTTTGTGGTGCTGGGGATTGAACCTGGGGCCTTGTGCATATGAGGCAAGCACTCTACTAACTGAGCTATATCCCAGCTCATTCATTTAATTCTTTTTTTTTTTTTTTAAGAGAATTTTTTTTTTTTTTTAATATTTATTTTTTAGTTTTCGGACACAACATCTTTGTATGTGGTGCTGAGGATCGAACTCGGCCCGCACGCATGCCAGGCAAGCGCGCTACTGCTTGAGCCACACCCCCAGCCCTTCATTTAATTCTTTAAAAATTGAATTTGTGTCTTGCTGCAGATCTCCAAGAGCCTTTCATTGCCTGTTCAAGAGAGGACAGCATTATGTTCTCTGAGGCACCAACTTGCCTGCCTGCTTTTCCTCCTTCCTTCCATTATTCTCCAGTTATTGTGGACAGTGTCCACCTCCTCTGTTTGCCCAGGAATGTCATTCTCTGCTTCTCTGAGGTCTTTCCTCCAAGTCCAACTCCATCTAGCCTTGTGGCCCACATGATGTCTGGGTCTCATGTTGAAGAGACTTACTCAGAGGCCTCCCTGTCCAGGCACTTTATCCTGCCAGCCTCTCCCTCCCTGCCCTTAGAACTATGGCCCTTTAACTCCAGTGGCCCTTTATGGGCGTCTTGTGTCTTCTTATTTCTGTGGTTATCTTATCACCTAACTAAATGTGATGCTCTGGAGAGCAGAAACCTCTTTAATCACTCCAGGAATCTCTGCAGAGCAAAGTGCACAGAGGTCTGACTCCCCTGAGGAGGACTAGAGAGCAAGGAGATACTACCTGCCATTTTTTGCATTTGATATTTGGAAGGATGGGGATTGATTACTAGGCCTTCTTTTTAGCATTTCTTTTCCTTTTTTCCCCGTGATGAAATTGAAAACCTTCTGAAAAATGGGAAGAAGGAAAAAAACTTTCTTCATCTACCACAAGTGCAACCTTTCCTTTGACCTAAGGTCCTATGACAATATGACAATCACTGCTTGGTAGAATTTTTTTTCTTTCTTTTTTTTTTAATGGTGCTGGGGATCAAACCCAGGGCTTTGTGCATGCGAGACGAGCACTCTATCAACTGAGCTATATCCCCAGCCCCAGCTAGAAATTTACTGAGTAACAAATACTTTTTAAGTAATTTAAATGCAGTTAAACTTTCTAAAAGACATGCTAGAAAAGTGTAAATGAAACTTATTTTAGTATATTTTATTTGACCCTAATATTTAAAAATAAGTACAACTTTAACACGTACAATCATTAGAGATAATTTCAACTATTTTATTGCACTAAGTTTTTTGTTTTGTTTTTGCTGTACTGTCAGTTGAATCCAGAATCTGATGCATGTTAGGCAAGTGCTCTACCACTGAGCTACATTCCTAACCCCTTATAAATTTTGAGACAGGGTCAGGTCTTGCTAAAGTTGCCTAGACGGGCCTCAAGCCTCGAACTTGTGATGTTCCTGCCTCAGCCTCCCAAGGAACTGGGGTGACAAGTGTATACCACCACCACACCTGTCTTAAAAAATCTTGTGTGCATTATGTATTTCTGGCACATCTCAATTTAGAATAGTCACATTTCAAATATTTCTTAGCCAGGTAGCTAGTATGTATCTTTGGGTAGTGCAATTTTAAGATACATTCTTTCCAACTTCAATATAAAATTGGGCACTGCCTTAAAGTGGATATCAAAGAAACATGCTTCCCCCCCCCCCCCAAAAAAAAAAAAAAGACTAATTAATATTAAGTCCATGAAATTATTAATGGCATCTAAGAAGCATGGAAATACACTATTAATTCCTGTACTCCTTTCTGGTCTCTTTATATGCACACTTTTAAAAAAAATTTTTTTTTCCTTTAGTTGTCAATGGACCTCTATTTATTTATATGCAGTGCTGAGAATCAAACCCAGAGCCTTACACATACTAGGCAAGCACTCTACCACTGAGCCACCACCCCAGCCCTGGTATGCCTACTTTCCATGGATTAAATTGTTAGAAAACTTTTGCTTTTAAATAATAGCATGCTTTTTCCCCCAGATGATGCAGCATTCATATTTAGTCATTAGGCATGTGCCTAATGTTGGTTAATTTGGGGTTGTGTCCAGTTTTAAAATTTTATAAATACTGTGGTGATGAGAACATTCTGGTGAATGGCCATTTTCACAGACTAGAGTCCCAGCATGGGTATGAGCATCTGGTTTTTGCTGTGTGTTGGCAAGATGGTTTCAGGAGGTTTGTTTTCATGTCTTCGTTTCTTCTTTCATTTCTTATTTTTTCAAACAAATTCTAAAGACAGTAGTATTCTGAGACTCCCAATTTCACCATCATTGGAATTTTTTTAAGAGGATGACTAATATAGTAGTAATATGTAATAATATAGTAATATAGTAGTAATATAGTATTTTGTTTATTACCTGTGAGAGTGAATGCTCTTTATTTACTTTCTGTTTCCTTTTTGGGAAATTATGCTTCACAGCCAAAGTTTGATGGAAAAGTGCCACACCTTGGTTTCAAGCCATCAAAAGCATGAGAAAAAAAGAATGTTTTGTGTTAACTTTTAAACAAATATCTGACTCCTGGCTTTAATTAAGCCCCATGCAGGGCATGATAGCACTGCCTTTTCCTGATGATCAACAAATAGTCCTGCAGCTGGTCCAGCAGAGGTCCTAGAAGCAGGGTGCCTTCAAGAGACCTCACAACCAGATTGGAGTTCAAAGCCAGCCTCAGCAACTCAGTGAGACTGTCTCTAAATAACATGCAAAAACAACAACAACAACGATGTCATAGCCGTTCAGCCTTCCTTGTTGGCATTGGCCATTTTTTAATTAACTAGTTTATTGGACACCCAAATATTATGCAGGTTTGTTAATTTTTATTTTCAAAAGATCAAAAAAAAAGATTTTTATCTCAAAAGGTGGCTTATTCAAATGGAAATATATACCAGCTATCCCTAGCCCTTAATGCATGTAAAAGCTTGTATAGTTTTCACAGTAAATGGCTTTATTTTCCTTAAAATACCTAGTTCAAAATAAAGCAAGTAAATTGGTGCATCAGACCAACTTACAGTAGTTCTTTTTATTCCTTCTTGCTTCTTGGAGAATAAATAGCTGACATCCACCCACTGTAAGTATGGTTGTTGACAATTTGTTTGCTTTATTTTTGAACTAGTATTTTAAGGAAACTACACGACATACAGTGAAACTATTACAATTCTTATTACATGCATATAGGGCACAATTTTTTTATATCTTTGTATATAAAGTATGTTCACGCCAATTTATGCCATGTGATCTGTTTTTGATATGAATGGGGAAAGGACCATTGTTTCTCAGGTCAGCGCTGGGACCTCGGGAGGGCAGTCGTGTTCCTAATGTTAATGATCTAGTACTACTGCTCTCTGCCTACCTGCTTTCTAGAACAACTTGGCTTTTCCCACAATCCAAGTTACTGTAATAAGATTCACAGTACCAGAAATGTGTGAAACGACTGAGAACCACTGCTTTAAAAAGGACCTTGGACCTTGGACCTGATCCTAAGCATCAGTGACAATGGCTTCTAGAATCAGGGTCTTATAAGGTTCTAATTAGAGCCATGGTTGTGGCTCAGTGGTACAGCACTTGTCTGGCATGCATAACACACTGGGTTTGATCTCTGGTACCACATAAAAATAAATAAAATAAAAGGATTGTGTACATCTACAACTAAAAAAAAATTTTCTTTAAAAAAAGAAAAGGTTCTAATCTTTTGGGGTCCCATCCTTTTGTGAAATATGTAAGTTGATTCTTGCCATGATTTGAGGAGTGCATGGTATCTGTTGGAAGCAGAATTCTGTGAAAGTGGTACCTCTGGAGGGTAGGCTGACCTTCCTCTTTGTGTACATGCTGCCTAGCAGACAACTGTAGCGTGAACAGTAGAAGGGACAGAGATCTGCAGGGCCTTGCTGCCACACCCAGGGTCTTCTCCTTCATCCATTTTGTTTTTACCTTCTGGGCTGCCAAGAGACAAGGAAGCCAGCAGCACTGCGGGGAGCTGACACGTCCTCCTACTGGGCCAGGTTCACTTAGTCCTCTCAGGCTATCTTGCATCTTGGGCTTTTCCTGTTTGTTTCTTTTCTTTGGGAGCCTATTTGGTTCTTACTATCTTAAAAAGGAAAAAAGAAAAACAGTCTTCCTTTAGTGTTGCTATTTTTATAAGCTGCTATTTTTCACTTCTTTTTTTTTTTTTCAGCCAAATCTTAAAGATAAGCTTCACTTTCAGCTCACTCCTGCACCTGGGTGGACAGTTTACAGTTGGGCTTCAACTCTCACTCCTGCTAGGAAACCACCTTCACTAGGGTTTTCATTGACATCCCTGTAAGCAAATGAGTGACTCGTTTGAGGTCCTTTTCCTCCTCATTCTCCTGTGACAACACTGTTCCTGCAATTCTGTTGATCTTTTTTAAAGTGGATTTACATCTGCCTCTGTTTTCAAAATGTGGGTGTCTGGAGGCCTGGGTTCAAATTCTGATTCTACTTCCTATTAGTTACACATATGAAACATTGGTTAAGTTACCAACTCTGTGCCTCAGTTTCCCTTTTTATAAAGTGGTAGAAATAATATACAAAGGTTGTGTGAGGATGCCTGGCACTTAATAAGTGCTTGGTAAGAGTTATCTGCTGCCATTATTATTGTCTTCATCATTACTTCTGTTGCTGTATGCAGGCGTAGATTTGGAACAAGATCTGACAGAGTTGCCTGGCATCCTTTGTGTGGCTTCCAGTAAGAGAGAGGCCTGACTCACATTGCTGTATAGGAGGCCCAGCTACCTATTGTCTAAATGGTAGACGTGGCTGTGTCTAAACTATTCAGGAGAGCCATTTCTGCTCAGAAAGGTAGAACCAGAAATTAGTTCCCTCTCATTGCAAAAACTAGAAGGGAAAAAAGATCATGCTGTCCTCACTCACTACCCAAAGGCATCGTGTTGACTTGCCAGGTCCTGTCTGGTCAGCATACTCACGTGAATGTTGTCAGTTGACTAAAGTGACTGAGAGGCTTCTCAGGAAACAGAAACTAAAAACTCAGGGCTGTTCCATAGTCCATGCCATAAATCCCAGAGTTTCTTGGTGACTTCATGTTTACTATGTACCTATTATAAACTCATAAAGGCAAGGAAGAGCCTGCTCACATCTTGGTGCTATGGCTTGTCACATGATTTTGTGTGATTTGGAAAAGTGTGAGCGGAGGGGATTTTAGGTGAATCTAGCATTTTTTAACTTCAGCCCCCCGGATTAGATGCAAAATGGGGGACATTTTGTATTTTGTGATTTTTATGAGACTAACATGCTGCCTGCTGCACTAAGAAGGTGCTGGCTGTTTTGTGCTTCTAAATTTTTTTGTTGGATCTCAGTTCTTTCTGAGTATCCTAGGAAAGATAAAATAAGATTAATTCTGAATTATTCTTTTAGGGGTTAAGGGCACCCTGAATGAGACCCAGAGCAAGCACTTCTGTTTAAGAAGGAGGTGGAAGAAGGGCTGAGTTTAAACCCAGATACTTCCATGACACTGTGTTTTGACCACTTAGGAATTTTAATCTTCTTCACAAAACTGTCCTGAGGTGGAAACTGCCATCATCATGGATATTTTTCCTTATTCTGGCTTATTAAGCTGGGCTCACCATTCACTTTTTACTTCTTGGTACTAATTTCCTGGTTTCATGTATAAATATCTGAGGGTGCAACTGGGAATACAGACTGCTACTCAGTAGACGTCATCACTTATATTTGCCAGTGCGCTCTCATTTTAAAAATCATGTTTTTTTCCCCCTGGTCCCAGATGCACATGGGTGTTAAGAGATAATGTTGTCTTCTGGGAACTGTTAGTTGAGAAAATAGCTTTGAAATAGGCAAATTTAACCAGGCATGATGGTGCAATCCTGTCCCAACTACTTGGAAGGTTGAGGCAAGAGAATCACAAATTTGAGTCTAGCTATAGCAATTTAGCAAGACCCTATCTTAAAATAAAAAGAAGAAAAAGAAAAGGGCCAGAAATGTGGCTCAGTGATAGAGTGCCTGGGTTTGTTCAATTCGTCATGCTGGGAAAAAAAAATTTTAATTTTTCATTTTAAGTGTCTTGCTAAGTTGCTTAGGGTCTCAGCCTCCCAAGCCACTAGGATTACAGGCATGAATCACATCCCCTTCCCCCCAAGAAATTTTTGTTTTTAAGAGAGATTGGGGTATAGATATGCATAGCAATATCATTAGTGATGGAGAGGGAAGAATTTGCAGGGCCAGGTGGGATCTTGTAGGAATTCTGTTTGGATCAGGAATAGCCATAGAGAAGAATGTTTCTACAGGTACAGAGCTCAGTAGTGACAGTGTAGAGCTTGTCTCTGCCTCTTGAATCCCCAAACTGCCATCACTCATACCCTCTTACTCAAGTTTTAGTTCCATCTTTAGTATCCAAGAGGCAGAGTATTTTAATTAGTGCCTCCTAATTATTGCCCTTTTCCCCCTCTATTTTTTCACTTAATAACTAGGCCCTAGTATGGCCCCTTTGCAGATACAGTATCTGAAGTGTCTGTTGTTATGTCCTCTCATTCATTCTACATAAGCTAACCATTCAGCTAAGGAGACAGATCTGGCTTCTCCCTTACCCCCTGCCCTTGACTGTGCTACTCTCCCTGCTTAGCACCACCTTTTCCCACAAATCCAATGTTGGCCTAACAAAGTGTAAAGTGTTCACTATTTCACCTGGGAATGTGTGTGTGAGAGAGAAATGTAGCACCGAGACAAGACCCTGGCACACAGTAGGGAATCACCCCCGCCAGAAGCCACCTTTCCCATGGCCTTTGTAATCTGTACTAGTCAGGTTACACTTGTCAGCACTGCATGTGATTTGTCTGTGTGTAGATAATACCTCCTCAGCTAGATAGTAAGTAAGCTTCTGGGCAAAGAAGCCATGACTAATACATTTTGTTTCCCCATAGTGTCTGCCTAGTACCTTGCACATAATTCATATCAGATAAAAATGATTGATTGAATCCAAATGATTTCCTCTTGAGGAAATTGCCTTAAGGACACTATAAGAGGAAAGCCTAGAAATTCTGGTACTTTCAAGGACTGGCAAATAAACTGAGGCTTTGCATACCACTCTTGATACCCACTTCATTGTGACGTGTATAATTTGAGATTGTTAGGATTCAAAACAAGTAAATTTAGTTTGTTAGCCTGAGAGTGGAGGTTTTCTTTTCTTTTCCCCACGGCTGTATTCTGGTTGTTTGGGACCACTGGTTTGTAATACAGACTTGTGGAGAATTGCCTTCCTGTAATAAGAAGCTTTCCTGCTGCTCAGAAACCTCTATGGCATGAATGATATATCTCAGCTACTAGTTCACCCTGCCTTGGGCTTCTCTTGGCTTTGTTCCATTCTACCAGTTTGACTGTTGGTTGCCTGGTCATAAGTAACTCTGGCTGTGTTTGCAGTTAAGAGAAAATCCCCCAGACACAGTGACCTGACATCTATTTTATTGGTTATTAGCATGTTCCTCTGATAGGGCAGTGCCATCCGTGGCTCTTATAGAGATGTGGTTGCTTTCTGAAGTGGCTCAATCTCGTGCCCTTCCTGTGTTGACATCAGGCACTAACAGTTTTCATGCAAGTCTCTTCAGCCAGGAAGGCTCAGTGACCCAACAGTGGTGTTCACTTAGAACTAGTTAACAATGGTTTGAGGATTTGACTGAGGGTCTAAGACCTTGATGCAAACCACTGTAGCTACTCTTACCCCTAGCCAGCTCCAGCCAAGATCTTGCTCTTTTCATTCTGGACCACTGACCAGACCTTAGCAGAGTATGAGTGATTCAAGCTCTCATTTATGTAGGATTTTGATGTTTTCAGACAAAGCTAAGCTGAAGACTTTAATGCAACCGTAAGAACCAGAGGGGATGGGAGGAGTGAGGGTTCAGGAGTCAGACACCCCCAGCTCTGAGCTCAGACTCCATTGCTGTCTAACTGGTGGTTTGGAATAAGCCAGTGTACTCCTCTGAGCCTTGGGTTCCTGGCAGAGCTCCTTCTGAGACTGTGCTTGTGAGGTAAGCTCTGAAGCACTGGAAACTTTGGCACAAAGAAGGCCTTAAGTATCCATCACTCTTTCCTCGGCCTTTTCCCACCTTGCTCTCCTGTTTTCAGTTCCCCATGCTGGGCCGTGGAAGGTCATGGGTCCCTCACTACCCAGACTCGGTCTTTATTTTGTCCCCTGTGCTTTTTCTCATATTGCAACAGGCATCCCGGGCCCAAATCCTAGACAAAGCCACAGAGTATATCCAGTATATGCGAAGGAAAAACCACACGCACCAGCAAGATATCGATGACCTCAAGCGGCAGAATGCTCTTCTGGAGCAGCAAGGTGAGCGGCTGAGCTTGTGGGGCATCTGGCCCTGCTGTGCTCCAGCCAGGTCGGGGCTTTCACACCTGGGCCTGCAGAGTCAGCCAGTCCCAGAGCGTGCCTCAGAAGCAGTCTCGGCTTTGTAGTTGAGTGTTAGAGGAAGGACCTGAGCCGGCAGTGAGGAGACAGTGGAGCTAGGGAGTTGGACATTGGAGGCTGTATCTTTTCTGCCCTGATCTCTCCCTTTCTCGGGACTCAGGTGCTCTGTCTGCAATAGGGACCACACCTGGCATTAGGTGTCTGATAAGAGCTTTGAGGTCCTTGGAATGGAATGTGCTTTGTAAGTACCAGAGACTCCAGGTGTTCAGGGACAGTGAGCCTTCCCCATTGTCAATGGTAGTCCAATCAGGGCAGCCTACGGGCCAGGCCCCTGCTATTCTCAAATGCTCACACCCGCCTTTTCCTACAACCACAGGGGAAAGCCAGAGCTGATCAAGTTCTTTGTTCCTGGGGAATTCACTTCTCTTCCTCCCTCATGGAAGATGCAAGTAAAAGGAAATGCAAGTAACCACCTGGGTTAGAACACCGCAAATAAAATAAATAAATAAAACGAATGGGTTTTATTCAAGCTGAGCTGAACCAAGGGATGGGCAGCGGGTGGCATCAGTGGGTTGGTTAAGGGGCCGAGCAACCTGCATGTAGGGGCTATCTGTCAAAAGGCCCAGGTATTTTGTGTGTATCGGTGACTTGCTTCCAAGTGTCCAGCTTGTCATTCCAAGTGGATCTTGTACATGAGAGCTAAACCAAAACTTTTCTTTGGCCAATACATCTTACATCATCTTTTCCTGCTATTGTGTGGCCTTCACACCCTTGTGGAGCCTGGCATTGCTGGGCTGGCTTCTTCTTTGTCATTGCACCGCTGAATCCCACGGGGAGCTCATGCTGTGGTCTCTAGGCTGGGCTTCCATGGCAGGACGGTGACATCACAAGCCTTCTCTTCAGGGTTGGGTCGGGTGGCAGAGTAACTGGCCATATCTGCCAGGAACCCAGGTCCAGCTGGGAAAAGAGGGAAGGGAAATGAAGTGTGTGTGTGGAACAGCCACTCGAAGGGAGTTCTTCTGTCTGAGCCACCCTGAGCCTGGGCTGGCCAGCACACAAGCCCTTAGGAAGAACAGGCTGGACCCTGAGTCTGAGACTTGGTTGCTCCTTGAGTCTGCAGAAGTTGGTAATGTGCTCCCTCGGTTGCCTTTTAGTCCGTGCACTGGAGAAGGCGAGGTCGAGTGCCCAACTGCAGACCAACTACCCCTCCTCAGACAACAGCCTCTACACCAACGCCAAGGGCAGCACCATCTCTGCCTTCGATGGGGGCTCTGACTCCAGCTCAGAGTCAGAGCCTGAAGAGCCCCAAAGCAGGAAGAAACTCCGGATGGAGGCCAGCTAAGCCACACAGGGCAGGCCAGCAATAAAAACTGTCTGTCTCCTCCGTCGTCTCATCCTCCTCTCAGTTCATCATTAGAACCCTCAGAACCATTTAAAAGACTCTTTCTTTTTCTTTTTTTTTTTTTTTTTTAATTTTTATTTTTACGTAGAAGCTCTTGGACAACAGCTCTCGTTCTCCTTCCCTATTTCTACTTTTTTTTTTTTTTTTTTTTTAAATGTATTCCCTTCAGGGATTCCCTGTCCCCACCAGACGTTTTTAAACCAAAACACCCCAACTTGGCAGCTTTTTCTGTGGAGGAGAGACGGCCGGCCGGACCTCTGAGCACATGGTGTCCTGCCCACCCCACCAGCTCCTCCAGCCCTGCGGGGCACGTGCCTGGAGGACGCCTGCCCTACCGGGCCTCTCCTCCCGGTCCCCCTCGCCTTTGTTTGATAGACTTTGTGAATCTGTGAACTGCTCTACTTTGAGAAGATGACCAGTTTGGAGTAATCAGAATTACCCCCTCTCCTTCATAAGGATTTTTTTTCCTAAAAAGTTATTTATCACTCGTTGAAAGACCAGACCTTGAAGAAGTTTGTGGTATAAAAGGAAAGTGGGGACAGATTTGCAGAGTTCTTGGCACGTTTCACTCCCGCTTCTCTCAGCCAGCTGTTTAAGCCTACAGTGCCAGCCTTACGGAGGGCCGAGTGACACTTGTGGTATGTATGGGAGATGGCAGCAGTGAAGCGGCAGCCACCAGAGAGTGGTAGGGGGTGGTTATTTGGGGGTGGGACAGGGAGGGATCATTGGGTGGGGTAGAGGTTTTGTATTGAGGGCCAGTGATGATGTTTTGATATTTATTTCCTGCTACTGAAATTTGAATCTGAGTGAATTGTCCCTATTTCTGATGATGTCGGTTATTGCAAAGCGACAGATTCATAAAGTAATGATCAACTCTTCCTTTCTTTTCGTGTGTATTTCTAAGAAATAGAGCCAACTGATTTTGTAATATAAATTCCAAGAGCAATTTACCTGGTACTAAACCCGCACCCTAGTGCGGCCCCTTTCCCCACCCTCACCCCACTTCCTCCTGTTCCGGAACCTCTCTCCATTGTGTGATCCAGCCCTGGTTCTGGCTGTGGTCAACAGATCCCAGTGAAGGGTTTTGTGTGTTTAGGCCTCATTTCTTTGTCTTTTTCCCACTCTGTTCCTGGCATTTGCTGATCTCTGGTGTATACTCTGTAGTCTCAGTCTGTGTTTGATTCCATTCCATGGAAATAAAAAGTATGTTGTACATACTGCCGATGAATTGTCTTGCAAGTTAAGGCTTCCCCCTTTACTATAAGACTATAAATAAAAACTTATTTTATCCTTTTTGGTGGTGTTGTCTTCTTGCTGCTGCAAAGGCCAAAACGGTTGCAGGAAGAATGTACTAGAAGATGTTGGGCCTGTGTGGAAGACTGAACAAGGAGCCGAGGTCTCTCACTGGGACTTGCAGAACTAGGAGTGCCATAGTTAGAGCTGGTCCCCCTTTGTGTGGAGGGTTCATTGAGCCTGTGAGAGTGAATAAATGGGCGTTGGTAATTCTTCATCGGAAAGAGATTTAGGGTTCCCACAGAGGCAGTTATCTGTGGCAACTTTTCTAGACCCATTTCTGACTGGTCTTTTTGTTAATGACCTTGGGAGATTTGGTGGCCTGGAGCTGTGGTTTGGGTTCTCTTTGATAGTGCCCAGAGGTCGCTGGTTTTCATCAGAACCGTTTAGTTTCTAGAGAGTTCCAGTTATGAAGAGGAGGCAGCAGGGCTGTCAAGAAGTGGAAGTTAAGGAGACTGTAATAGCATCAAGGTACCTCAGGCTGTGGACCCCATGTCAGCCTGGATTAGTTTAGACTTGGAAGGAAATGGATTTGTGGCTAGAATACAGCTTTGGTTTTTCTGTCTGGCTGACAGGAAACTGCTATTTCTAGATTGAGGGAGAAAGTGAAGTTCAGTAAAAAGGTCTTGGATTTATAATGGTAGAATGCCGAAGCTTCAATCCATTGGATCTTAGATCCATAGTATTTCTTTTTGGACAGTGGGAGTTGATGGATGGGTCATGTTTCTACAGGAGGCTGAATTAAAACTCGCCGCCCTACCCTGATTATATTAAGCAGAGATGCTGGGTCAAATCTATCAAAGACACTCCTTTCCAAGACACAGCAGAGACTGGAATGAGAAAAAATGGGACCGAGAAGTCAGGTGATTTTACAGGCCCTTCGTACCAGCACACTTGCTTCCTCCTTGCATGCCTGCTTGCTCAATATATCTGGCTTATTCATGGGTTGGTTAGGATGGGCATTAGAATGGCTGATGAAGCTGTGCTGGTCAGGAGGTGGCAGGCATGGGAAGCCAGGAACCCAGGAGGCAGGGAGCAAACCAGAAGGGGGTTGAGCTGGCAGAGGAATGGAGTGTCTCTAGAGCCAATTCCTGGTTCCAGGATGTGGTGGGACAAGAGGTTGAGTTTAGGCTTCCCTAGAATTCCATAAACCAGTTGGAAGAAAAGGGGCACAGTTGCTAGCTGGTTTTCCTGGGAAGATCTGAGCCACCTGATTGACATGCTGAAAGGACTCTGGCAAGTGATGAAGGGAGGGCGGTACCTCTGGGAGCCATTGCCTGGGCTGTGAGAGAGCTCAGGCTGGAGACTGCTCAGCTGAAGGGGACACATCAAAGTCACAGCCAAGTCCCTTCTGGCGTGTTTGTTCAGGAAGTGTATATAAGTATGCCCCCAGGACACTGAAGTCTGACCCTGGCTTGCTCCCTTATGGTGATGTTTATCTCTGCAGTTTGTTTTGTGATCACTCTCTGGACAGTCTCCTGCACAGAGCCAGATTACCTGTTGATTATCTTGGTCACTGCAACAGGTAGCTTCACTGGAAAAGCCACCACTTTCTCTTTTTCAGTGGTGAGCTTGGTATGTTCCTACCTTTGCAGTTGCCCCAAGTGCAAGGATATTTACAATGACCCAGTTTTTAAAGTTGCTGATACACTAATCCCATTGTAGAAAGCTACAAACAACTTTAGTGAAGAATTAAGTTAGGCTCACAGCCATCATCTTAGCTGGGGCAGATTTTTTAAACGAGGCTGAATAGATAATAGAAGATACAGCCCCTGAACTAGGACTAAAGAAAACAAAATGCCATTTCTACTTATTTATTTATTTTGGTCTGGGGATTGAACCCAGAGGTCCTTTGTTGCTGAGCTACATCCCCGACCTTTTTATTTTTTGAGTCAGGGTATGGCTGAATTACTAGGACCTGGCTAAGTTGCCCATGCTGACCTTGAACTTGCAGTCTTCCCACAAATTGGGATTACAGGTGTGTGCCTCACGTCGGATTCCATGTGTGTGTTTTATGCCTGCCTGGGTTCAAAATCCTCTCTTTCCCTCAGTAGCCTTGTCACTTCTCTCAGCCTCATCTATAAAATGAGGGTGCTGATAGTACTAGCTTCATTAGGTGGATTAAGTGAGATAATGCTGATAAACATGGTTAACCTTAGGACTAAGTGAACACTGAAGTGCCAGCTGTCATTATCTACACAAAACACCTGCCCAAGGCCCGCTGCAAGATGGAGAACTCCAGCTCCTAGATGCCTGCCCCAGAGTGAGGGTTGACTTCTTGGGTCTCCCAGGTGCTTCCGGCTCCTATCCTTTCCTTAACAAGGATAGCAAGGTGACCCAGGCCCAAACTGAGAGACCTCAAAACTGAGGAGGCCCCAGTGGGTGTGTGTCGGATTCTCTCCCCCCACCAGGCAATGCATCTCTGACCTTTGGACATATTAGAGGCTTGGAGAGATTGCTCAGAAACCCCAGAGTGGTGTTGCTCAAAGTGCGTGTTTTGTTAAAAAGACTCATGGGCTCCAGCCCCTCTGACCTGAAGCATTTTGGCCCAACAGCTGAAGTCAGTCTAAGTTCTCCTTAAGTGGTCCTCATATTACTCAGGTTTGACTCCTAAAGTATAACAACAAGAAACTAAAGAAGCCCTTGGGACAGGTGAGATACAGGTGAGCGGAACTGCCAACATAGGTCTGAGGAAGGCTGTGCATGGTGGAAGATGGGGGAAGTAACTCCTGTCTGTACCACCCTGCTTCAGTGAGGTTCTAATGCTCTGCAGGGGCCAGCTTTAAATCCCCAGGCAGCACACTTGTTACCATACCAGGCTCCAGCTGGCCTCTAGTCCCAGGAAAACCAGAGCAAGGCTACCTCTCAGGCTTCTTGGACTCAGTTCTCAATAGCTTCTGGGAATGTAAAACTAGAGCCTTCTCTTTGCTCAAAACAGATTCCTAAGGTTGAGGAGGAGTCTCAGGGAAAAAGCTTGCCAGCCTGTACCCTGGTACATTGTGAGTGTCAAAAGAATTTCCTTTGGTGTCTGAGATTTCCCAAGGCAAAGGCTAATAAATAACATCCCTAGATTTCCCTAGGGTAGGGATAAAGAAAAAGTATTTTTTAGCTAACCCCCAAAGGTAGAAAATCAAATGGATAAGCCAGGTCCAACTGCAGGTTCGACTGGAGTGAACATTATAGACAGTGAATTGTGCTTAGGTTCTGGAGGCCCTCCTGGCCACCATCTCAATATGGGGCACACCGGTGAGGAAAGGGCCTGAGGAACTTCAGAGTTAGTGCAGGAGTGGCTGTGCCCAGAGGCCGTGAGCCTGTCTGTCTGGATTGGCCTGTTGATTACCTCTGGGGTGACATTGCCCTGGTTTCCTGAGCCATAACTTGAGGACAGTTGTAGCACCAAGTGCGCTTGAGAGACTTAAAGGCATAAGTATGAAAAGCCCTTAACTCTGCCTGGGACTTAGTAAGTACTCAGTGTTGGCAATTCTTAGTCCTGTTTGCCATCATGAATCCTGGGCTGTGCAGGTTTTATTGAAATACAGAGTGAATAAATGCCATCCTGCTCTGAAGTGATAAGGTCTCAGTATGTTAAAATCTTTAAAAGAAAGGGGAGATATATGTTGGGTGCCAAAGGGCAATGACAAATGTGCTGTGCTTGCTTTCTGAAGGAACTTCAGCAAAACCACAAATCTGTTACCTTTTGAAACAAATGGACTTGGGAAATGATATATATCCTGGCTGGCTGGGTCAGAGCCATTAACCATTAACACTGTGCCTTCCTGCCGTCCGTCCTTAGGCTGGCTTCAGTTTTGCTTTGTGGTGCCTAGTAGTGTGGGTGCTACACCTGGCGGAGGCTGAGTTATGTAAATCACTTCAGTTCACCAGGTAGCCAAGGGTGGGGACAGTGTTAAGTCCCTGGACTCAAATCTACCTCCCTGAGAAGGTTTAGGGGATATTTATGGTAAGAAGAAGAAAATAAAAAAGGTGGTCTGAGGTGTGGGGCAAGGTAATTGAAGTAAGGAAATGTGAAGTAATTCGTGTCTGCACGTACCTAAGCAAACTTGATGACGCTGCATAGAGACATGTTCAGAAAATGGCGGTGTTAGCAGGACTTTAGGGTGGAGTTTCTGGCCCTCTGACCACAAAAGTTGGCCTGTAGGATAATTTTGCAGGTTCAGGTGAGAGGCTTGGTGGCTTCAACCAGTTTCAGCCAGATCAGGCTTTCTCCTAATCCCTGAAAAAGAGCAGCTTAAAACAATTGTTACCAAGGTGACCACACCTCAGAAGTGTTGTCAAGAGTAAAGCTGGCTGTGGGTTCCCCTCTGGTCTCCTCTGGGTGAATTTCAAAAGAAAGGATGCACTCTTTTTTGGTTAAGATGGCTCAAGCCTCTTACAGAGAGGAGAAACAAATGTTAATTTCCTTATAGGGACTTGTAATGGGGTGAGATGGGGACAGACAAGTCTGCTGACTGGATTCAGGGGCATGTCTTCCCACTGCATCCACATACCCAGCATGACGGGTGTGTCTAGCAGAACACCAAACAGGTGGCCCTGGACAGTCCACAACCAGCCTAGCAGGTCCCCTTCTGTGCCCTGTACTAGGTAGGTGCCAGCTGCCCCAGCAGGCCTGCTGTGACTGCCAGGCCCCAATCAGGATTGTTTTCCTCTGATATTCATCACAGGGGTGGGGCCCTTGTCCACCTACAGCCTTCTCTGGGCAAAAATATCTAGCACAATCTCTACTATTATTTTTTTCCAGTGAATTAAAGGCCAGAGAAAGAAAAAAGAAAATCAAGAAAGCTGTGCCAGAATCTTCCATTTCATGCTGAAAGTAGTGAGGGATTAAGCCTCCTTCAAAGCCAGTGGTGCAGGCCTGTGGGGAAAGGATAGCCTTCGCCCACATGCTGGCTCCTCCGAACCTAGGAACATGGAATGAGCCACGCAAAGTCTGGTTCAATAAATAGCCAAGTGATTGCAGCGCCTCCGTCCACACCCCTGGTCACTCCTCCCTAGCTCATGACACACTCTAGAGTCATTGTCTCTACCTACTGGTGTTATCGACAGCTTGGGGACCATGGGGGCAGAACTAGGGCTAAAGGACAGTAGCAAGCACTCTTGGGCCAAAAGGCCACAGCAAGGCTGGCCAGTTGAGAAAGGAATGTCACCTCCATAGTGAACACCTGCCACAAGGCTAAAGGGAGACTTTTGGGGAAGAGGGTCTCTGGTTCCAACAACTTGACTATGTTTCCCATCCAAGAAATGAGTCCAGGGCCTCGTGTGGAAGCAGAGCAGTGGTGAGCAGGCCTGTCCAGCTGGCAGCTCCCATAAGGGCCGGGGCTAGTCTGCACTTGCTGTGGCCCCCTAGCCCAGGGCCTGGCCTATAGCAGTACTCCACAAATACGCTGATGTGGACTGTGTCCCAAAGGGCATGTTCATTTTTGTGCCCTTGGTGGGTCAGTTCTGCGGTTGTCTCTGGGTGAGTTCAACCCAGAGATGACCCCAACCACCAAGGAGATTTAGGCAATTTATAAGCCTGGACCCTGCCTTCAAATGCACTTTTCCAGATTCTGGGCTCTAGAGGAGTTTAGAAGGGGACCTCTGAGGTTGGGCACTGTGGCAGGGCCAGGGAAGGGCTAGCTCAGCACTTCTTGGGCTCTTGGACTCTCTCCTTCCTCTTCCTCATGAGAGCCCAGCTTTGGGTGGGAGGCAGGATGCAGCCATCCAGAGTCTGCTGGCAGCTGTTAGTGAAGGGAAGATGGCTCACATCCCATTCCACCATATTCATGGGCCCCCTTAGGATCGGGCATATGACAGCTTCTTCTCTAGAGATGGAAGGGAGCACAGTGCTCTGGGCATCACCCTCATGGGGTAATGCTTGTAGGACCCTCGCCTCCACCTTGTGTGATAGGCAGCATGCTCTGGGAGCAGTGCCCCTGCAGCCTTCCCACTCCAGAGAGCTGATCTTTGCGCTCTACTCTGGGTCTTGTAGTCTCCAGCCCACCCTTTGTCACACCAGCCCAGATCATCACAGATACAGAGGTAGCAACAAAGTATCACACTCAAGATCACCAACATTCAGGACAGTGCACTTATTATTATGGAAATAATTTTTAATGTGATCAAAGGTTGAGGGTCTAGCATACTGAACCCAAACGTATGTATTATTGAGTGCCAATTATCCAAGGCAGTATTTCTTGAGAGAAAAAGTAAAAATGAATTTATAATTATTATTAAAAGTTAAGAAAGTGTGTGTCAAAGGCATTCAGGAGCAAATTGAAAGGGCTCCCAATGGCCAAAGCAGGAATAATTGAGCGGCAAAGTTAATGATTGGGATAAAAGTAAAACTACTCAATTTGTGGTTGGTTGAATTCACAGGTGCAAAATCTATAGATACAGAGGGCCAACTGAATAACTGAAGAGAGGGGCTGGGGTTGTGGCTCGGGTAGAGCGCTCCCCTCTCATGTGTGACGTTTATTCCTTAGCACCACATAAAAATAAATAAGTGAAATAAAGGTATTGTGTCCAACTACAACTGAAAAATAAATGTTTTTTTAAAAAAAGAGAATAAACAAATCTCCCGTAGAGAATTCCAAATAATTTATCGACTCTGCCGTCAGGGTGCAGCGCCTAACTCCCCGCTCCTTAAATGTAAGCTATACATAGTAACTTCCTTCCAGAAGTACTCTATGGAAAGGAGTGGAGTAAACTTTGGAGACACCTGACAGATGTTCAAGGTCAGCAGCATTGATGATAAGCCGTGTTGATCTCATATATTCTTGACTTGATGTGGTGAGAACGGCACCTTCCCTCTTCTCTACCTCTAAAACACCAAACCCCATCATGAGAAAACATCACAAATCCCAGGGTAGGGACATTCTGCAAAGTTCCTGATCCATACTCTTCAAAACTGTCAAGGCCATCAAACACAAGGAAGTCACAGCCAAGAAGAGCTTAAGGAAACATGATCACATTTACAACATATCCTAAATGGGATCCTGGGACAGGATAATGACCTTAGGTAAAAACTAAGGGGATTTAAATGAAGTGTGGAATTCAATTAATGTGTCTATGCTGGCTCATTTGTTGTGCAAATGCCCAGGTAAAATGAAGATGTTTACCAAGGAGAAACTGGTGGATGGGTATATGGGAACTTCTTATGCTATTTTTATGTCAGTCTAAAACTAAACTAAAAAGTTATTTGGGGGCTTGGGGGTGTAGCTCAGTGGTAGAGCTCTTGCCTAGCATGTGAGTAATCTGGCTTTGATCCCCAGCCCTGTGCAAAGGAAAAAAAAATAGTTTATTTTTTTATGATTGCACTTTTTTTGTATATATGGTGCTGGGGATTGAACCTAGGGCCTCATGTATGCCAGGTAAGCACTCTACCACTGAGCTATAACCCAGGAGTACTCTACCATTGAGCTCTACCTATAGGCCTTTTTTATATTTCATTTTGAGACAGGGTCTTGCTAAGTTCAAGACTGGCCTTGAACTTGTAATCCTCCTGCCTCAGCTTCCTGAACCTCTGGGATTATAGGCATATGCCATTATACCCAGCTCCATTTTTAAAAATGCATCATTCTTATTATTTTGTAAGAGCTGTGATTCTTCAGGGGGAAGACAAGAGCAAGGGAAAGTTTCTATTAAGCTGGGCTAGTGACTGTCCTTGCCCTGCCAGGCCATGTTCTTGGGTGTGCCAGAGAAGCAGGAGGGAGGAACATCAGGCCACCTGGCCCCACTTTTTCTGAACCTCCTGCTCTGCTGGTGAAAAGCTGCAGCAAAGCTGGTTATTGCAGGGCAGTGAAGAGGATGTCTAGGAGACAGTTCGACATGCCGGGGCCAGGTTGGAGAAGGCTGGCTGTCAAGGGGTCAGCCCCCAGGAGAGACTGACACATCATAATCTGCATTGGGGTGCCATGCACTTGGTACAGAGAATGTCACTGTATGCCACCGACTAGACAGTACGGAACCTGTTAGAAGGGATGAAATCAGTCTACCCCTGCTCTTTGCCATCACCATTCCCATCCTGGTGAAAAATGGAGGCCAGCGCTCAGAGCCTGAGTTACCCAGCCCTGGAGGGAACCAAGCATGTTGACTCCTGCCCGGGTGCCCAACAACCCTCTTTACCCCTTTAGAGGCTGGGTGGTGCAGAGCATGACTTTGGGGAAGCAGATCTGGGCCCAGGTACAGACGCCACTTGATGGCATGGGGACCCCGGTGATTCACGTAGTTCTCCGACCTGTTTCTCCAGTTGTAAAATGTGGGTCAAACACCTGCCTCACCCACCTTCTGAGCATGAGTCAAGGATCAAATGAGTGGCAGCAGGCCAAGTGGCATTCTTAGGTGTTATTTTTGGGGAGGTGTGTTCAGGGTGCTCCACGTTTTTTCAGGTAACAGGTAATGACCTTCATGGCCTTGGGGCTAATGTGAGGTGAAGATTGTATATATGAGGTGCTTTCAGTTGCAAGTACAGGTGTGCCTCAACTTATGGTAGGGTTACATCCCCATAAACCCATCGTAAGTTGAAAAATATTAAGTGGAAGATACATTTACTACACCTGAACTTTCACATATTGCTTTTGTGCATATTGTGAAGTTGGAAAATTGTAAGTTGAGAACCAACTGTAATAGTAAATCCAACTCAAATTGTCTCACGGAACTGAACATCCAGAGGCAGGTGGGGTTGCGGGATCAGTCTCATGGACATCTGTATGGCTTCTTTTAGGTAGGAAAATGGTTATAGGAATCTCAGGCCACACATTCTAACATCCCTTCTGGAAGAGGACAGCTTTTCCCCTGTCATCAGATGTCTAGGACCTCTCTTTCTTTGGACTATTTTAGGTCACGACCTTGGCTGTGAACCAGTCACTGAGGCTAGGACAAACCTTACTGGCTGGCTCACCCCCGAGTTACTACCAAACCTGAACAAATTACTGAAGCAAAGGAACAGATGAAAATGATTGGCTTAGGGGAGGATGCCAACAATGTCAGGTTTCTGTCACAGTAATAATCCACTGTGGTAGAGAGCGATGGCGATTTGCTTCTCCAGCATCCATTTCCCCTTCAGTTACATCCCTGTTTGCATCTGAGGCTTCATTGCTTTCCCTTTCTTCAGACTGTGTGCTTCTAATGATGCCGCATTCCCCCTGGTGTAGGCCCATTAGTGCATTATATTCTGGTCACTGGATTGCTTCTCAGAAAGGCCCTTGGTTTGCTCTAAGCCAGGGAAACTCAGTTGTCCCCACTGGGAAGGAAGGCTGGGGATGGTCTGCTGAACTGGATGCCAGGAGAGTGTAAGGTCTAGAGCCATTGCTGCTGCTCTCTAAAACACCACAAGGAGAGAGCCCAAGGCTGGAGCTTATGTGGAGACCTCCAGGGAAGGGCGGAAACTTCCTAAGTCTCCCCGACTGCCAGCCTCACTCAAGGACCTTCAATTTCGGAGTCAACACATTTCCTCTGCTGTAAACCGGTTGGGCCTGGTTTTCTGTCAGTTCCAATGGTGACTTAAATCACATTATTCTCCTTCCTCATCCAAGGCAAGAAATGCCACTGAGCAGTGTTTATGGGTGACCAGAATGTTTGGCCCAAGCTTTACCTACCAAGTACATTTGTCATTTGGCTCTAATTTTACACAGAAAGAATCCCAGCCATGCTGAGTGACTGTGACTGAGATTTAGTCTTACAGCCCTTGAGCTCAACCTAGCCACCACCTGTTTTCATAAATGCAGTCTGACTGGAACATAGTCACACTTGTATGGCTTTGTTCAGTGGCACAATGGCAGAGTAGAGAAGATCTAACAGACTATCACCAGAGGGGGTCTGAGGCGGTCCCAGAGAAGGGGACCTCAACTCAGGACAATGAGGTCATTGACAAACATCATAAAAAAGACTCTTAAGATGTGTCAAAAGAACAAATAAAAGATTTATTCAGGGAAGCAAGGAACATAGACTTGAAGGGAGAGAGTGTGGACTACCTCAAGACTGAGATGCATTTGGGGGGGTCTCGGGTTCTTTTAAAGGAAACTTGATGCACACCTATAATCCCAGCAACTCAGGAGGCTGAGGCAAAAGATTCCCAAGTTCAAGAACAGCCTGAGCAACTTAGCAAGACCCTGTCTCAGAGTAAAATTAGAAAGGGCTGGGGATGTGGCTCAGTGGTAGAGCACCCCTGGGTTTGATCCCCAGTATCACAATAAAGGAAAGAGAATCTAGTTTAAGAAGAAAAGGTATGAGAAACTTCAGCACAAGGCCTTCAGGCTCAAATTACAGTCTCCTTTTTCTTCCCTTTTCCCTTTACTACTTGTCTTGCTTTCATCTCAAGACCACGTGGCCCACAAAGGCTAAAATTGCAGTATCACCTGGCTCTTTACCAAAAATAGTTTGTCACCCCAGGGGGAGATGGTAGAAGAATAAATTATTGGCAAAGTACTCCCCCTGCCCCGTCACAAATCCCTGGGTCCCCACATGGCAGCTGCACAGGCAGACAGCCTCCATCACAGGCCTGTGTGTCCCACTAACAGTAGGTCTTGCTGTCAGCTTTGGGGAAGCAAATAGTCACACAACCAAACCTACCCCAGAATGGGCTAAATGAGAGACGGCCTTATGGGATGCGGTGAATGTGGTGCCTGTTTTTTCCTAGGCCTGTAGACATAAGCGTGTCCATTTCCCACCTGGAGCCTTTACCCCTTACCTTATATATATATATATATATATATATATGTTTATATATATGTTTATTTTTTAGTTTTAGGTGGACACAATATCTTTATTTTATTTTTATGTGGTGCTGAGAATTGAACCCAGTGCCTCACGCATGCTTAGGCGAGCGCGCTACTACTTGAGCCACATCCCCAGCCCCTACCCCTTACTCTTTACTGGATGCTGAAGTTTCTAGTGAGCTCCTGCTACCTATCCCACAACCTAAGGAGGCGGGGCCAACATAAACATGGTAGGAGTAAAAGACAAGTCTTCAGTTTTCATAATGGAATATCACATCATTATCTATGTCTGACATCCAAGATCAATGGATTCCAGCTCTAGCCTCATTCATTGCAGTGATGCAGATTGGACCCAGGACCTTATGCACACTATGCAAGGGCTCTACCACAGTTTCACTCCAGCCACCTCCATTTTTCATTCCTGGCTATCAAGCTAATGCCATAAGTGTAATACATATGGTTAATATCAGTGAAATAGCCTAAGAAGCATGTAATCACCCTCTGAAGATTTTCAAAACTTCATGGTTTTTGCTAAGTTAAATCACCATGGAACAGCCCAGCAAGATCTGGGGCTAGCCCTTCCTGGAAGGCCTGTTGTGGCACTGTTCATTAACTGTGTGTTATGGTCTCTGCTTTTGTATGTCTTCCTGAGAAGGGGCTTCATAGGATCACTGCAAAATTGTCCACAAAACTGCTATGGAAAGGATGATCCTTGGGTTCTAGGTGTGTCCTAATTAAGAGTCTACATGATAAATATTTATGTTTTAGTCAGCTTTTTCTCTGTTGTGACTAAAAGACCAGAACAATTGTAGAGGAGGAAAGTTTATTTGAGGACTCACAGTTTCAGAGGTCTCAGTCCATAGACAGCTGGGCTTGAGGAAGAGTGTGTGGAGGGAAGCAGCTCAGGTAATGACCAGGAAACAGACACCACTTGCTAGATACAAAATATATACCCCAAAGGCTCGCTGCCAATGACCCACCTCCAGCCACACCCTACCCACCTCCAGCCAGCACTCAGTTAATCCCATCATAGGAACGATTCGCTGATTGGATTAAGGTTTCGGTGGCCAGGTCATTTCTCCTCTAACCCCTCCTGCACTGTCGCATACATGAGCTTTTGGGAGACACCTCACATCCAGACCACAACAGCCTCATAGGATCTATCACTGGGAAAAACATGGTCTCTCCCAGCAGATGGTGTGTTTGCTTTTGTCGATGGCAACTCTAGTGATCTTCCCCAGTCTTATTTGCCTTAACCCCAAGGAGCTCTGGTTAAATAAAGCTCAGTTCCAAGAGTCATTTTATCCCTAATCCTCTGGGTTCCTGGACCAGTGTGACACCTTCTCCTACAGTTTCTGGTCACTAACTCCCTCATGGCATGGCAATTTGGTAACTTGCCATGGGCTTTATGGCACCCCTGGTGGTGGAGGAGTTCAGAAGCCAACATGGCTATTCTGTGCTTCTAAGGACTCAAAGACAAGAATAGGCTCCATCTTAAGAAACCTAAGAGCAGCCGACTAAGGACTGCTAGGAAGGAAGGTAGGATTTTGAAGTGAAAGCTACCCCTAAAGAAACTTGCTTCTTGGTTAATTCCATGATTGGGGTTGGCACTTTTCTGGCTCAAGGCATCTATAGTCCTTTCTGGAAGCAGCTTTGGGAGCCTTGCATGGCTACCAGGTTGGTGCTGGGGCTCACATTAGCCCGAAGATATTAAAAAGAAAGGAGACCCAGACCCCTGACCAGTGACTTGAAACTGGGCCTAAATCTGTGCAGTTTTCCTGGGATTCCTGGGATCTGGGATGAACTAGAAAAGTCATGAGATAAAAAATCCAACTTTCAGTAGACGAGACTCACCCTGGTGATGGAGAAAGGTGGGGAGGCCCTGAGATCCCATGGGTGAAGGCAGGGCAGCTAAGTCTCCTTGTGAAAAGAAGAGCAGAGAATGAAGGATAGAACAAGGGAGAGCTGCAATCTGTCTTTCAGGTTGATTTTGTGTTGTCCCCCTTCACGGAGCTCTTGGCTAGAATCTAACCAGTGGCTTGCAACTCAGAAACGTCATGAAGAAAGGACAGTTTAGGAAAGTTGCTACCATCATTTTAACTCAGGGGAGTTCATGCTGGCTTTCTGTTTCCAAGAGGATCTGGCAGGATTCTCAGCTCCTAGGGTATTCTAGGTGGGAATGAGGGGGAAGTTGGGGCCTTTGGATACAGAGACCTGTGGTATTTTTGTATTTATTGATGGAGAAAATATATATGCATGAGGGGTAGCCCACCTTGAATGCTGTTAGTGTCCTCTACTAGAGATCCACAGGATACTCCTGAGGATTTATCTCTAGGACCTGCCCAGAAGGCTGAGTAAAGAAGCCCTTCAGAAAAGGGACTCTCATGGAAATGTCAGTGTAGACTCCAAGAGTACTTGGCCCTCTCTTCTCTCCCTGGCTGGACTTTACCTACCCTCTGGGCCAGATCCTGGTATAAAGCATGCTCAGACTGAAGCAGCCCCTTCTGTTTCTTAACAAAACCAATCATTACTATAGTTAATCTCACAATACCCTGAGGGTTCTGAGGTACAGAGTGACATGCTTGTTTTAGTAATGCCTAAGGATGCATTTTAATATGTTGTTTTGGAGGCCAAACCTTTGTTAGCAGGGCTAAAGTAACACAGGGAGCAGGAATTACACCCCAGAATGCAGACCTGGGTTGTGCAAGGGGCAGGCCACAGAGTATCGGCTTTCTTAGACTTGCTTGGGAGAGAATTTTCTCCAGATGAGGGAAAGGCAGGTGACCACAGGATTCCAACCTGTCCTTGTGCCAACCCCTTTCTCTGGCCAGGACATTCACCCACCTAGGGAAAGCCAGCATAACTCCCCTGAGTTAAAAATGATGGTAGCAACTTTCCTAAACTGTCCTTTCTACCAATGCAGAATGCCCCCTCTGGGGCTCCGTAGCACAGTCCCTGCTCATAGTCACATTAGGACAGACACAGGCAGAGACCAAAGTAAACTGAACTGCCCAGAGAGCTTATAAAGCAGTCGTACTCCTTGTTGGAGCCCCTGCTTCCTCCACCAGAGGTGGCGGCGTGTGAGAGCAGAACTCGGCTCCTACTCATTTTTAACTGCCGACACAAATGGTCTGGGATCTTGCTCAGGAAGAATGTGGCACTCACATGAGCAACCTTCATTACTTCCTATCGGACATTCTGAAGAAATTTTCTTGGCACAGATCACAAGTAAGAGACATCATAGAAAATGTTATTTTTATTATTTCAAGAGGATAATATGTAGCCCGATACACCAAAGCAATAGGGAAGGGAATTAGAGGCAGCAAATGGCAGTTTTTGAGAAGAGCCTCATGTTGCATCTCCACGCTCCTGTCTGCCTGCCGCCCACAGTGCCCAGTGAAGGCTGAGGCTGGGACAGTGGTGCGGAGCTTGCTGTGACCATAGCAGTGGACGGATGACCAGACTTAGCGCCCCACTGACCGTAAAGGGCTTGATGCAGAAGGCACCAGAGCACTGTGGGCCAACACCCAGAGAGCCCTACCCTGCCACTTGCCATTCACACAGCTCCTGCCTAGCAGCGGCCAGCTGTCTAGCACTTAGTTTTATCTCTGTGAGCCTCTAGTGGGCAGGACGGGAATGAATCCTGAGTCATAAATTAAGGTGAAAGACTTAGTAGTGTTAATACTCTGGGTGAGAATAGACAACACTGTCTTGGAAGAGGGTGGGCTGGGAGTCTGGTGGGAGAAACATGGAAACATAGAGCGGCCCCAAGCTGTGGGCACTGCCCTGGGGACCGTAGGGGGTTTTCACCGTACATGATGGGGAAGGGGCAGGGGCTGGGTACTGGGGCCTGCTTCCTCTGAGGCAGAACTGAACTAGAGGTTCATTTTCTACTCATAATTGGTTTTCCGGGTCTAAGACACCACACCTGGGGCCGAAGCAAGTCTTGCCTGTGCACCAAGCGCAGCCTTGGAGAGATGTGTGGCGGCTCAGTTGGCCAGGGTTGAGGGGGACGGACTCTCAATTTAAGGAGACCCTTCTTCCCCCTGCTCCTGGTTCTTGTCCCTTGCAAATAACCAGGTGGGAAATGAGAGGCAGAAGCACCTCCTGTTGCAGCCCCGCCATTGTCTTTTCCCATGAACTCATTTTGGTGGGACCCAAAGCCCCACCTTGGTATGGAGCAGACTGATTCCATCATGGAAGGGTGCCCCATCTGGTGATTTGATGGTGGAGTGCAGGTGGGAGGCGCAGCAGTGGCTGTGGATGTGGGGACACCCATAGACACCATTCATTTTGATGTGGCCCTCCAGGCTGGTGGGCTGGTGGGGAGGGGCTGCATCTTCCCAGCACGCACTGTTCCCCAACCTCACTGCAACGGCTGACAGATTTTTGGTTTGACAGGTGTGAAGAGAATTTTAAAAACCATGCCACTAGGTACCTCCAAACCTAGCCATTGTGTACTTCAAACCAGGAGCGGTTGGTTTTGTTTTGACAAGAAAAGACAAAGAGAACCACAGCTCCATGGTGCTCACTGCTGTGTAGCAGGGAATCGGCCATGTATCGAATGTATCAACCTCGTCTGACCAGGGAGGTGGGTGAGCACAGAGCGTCCGGGACCCAGATCCTCTAATCAGTTGCAGGCTCTGCTGTTGCCTCACCCTCAGGTTCCTCAAAGCCTGGAACTGGCTTCTGCAGAAAGTACGTGGTGGCCTGAATCACCTTGTCTGGTCCAATGTTGTAGACGGGGTGAGTGGGCTGCTGCAAAGAGAACAGATGCCAACTCGTCACTCTGGCGATCCTTGGAAACATGCCCATCCTTTGCCCCCTGAAATGGACTACTAAGAATTTAAGGAATCATCAGAGACCACAGAAAGATCTCTCTCTAGGCCCAAAGGTTCAAAAACAGGGTATTTACTACTAAAAACTCGTTATAGAACATGAAGACATAGGAAAATGTTAAGCAGCCTATTTTTTTTTTTTTTTTTTTTCTTTTTTGCAGCACTGGGGACTGAACCAGGGCTTTCATGCTAGGTAAGCACTCTACCACTAAGCTACATTCCCAGGCCTTTTAATTTTTTGAGACAGGGTCTAACTAGGTTGCTGAGACTGATTTCAAACTTATGATCCTCCTGCCTTGGCCTCCTGAGAAGCTGGGATTATAGATGTGTGCCACTGTGCCCAGCATATACAGCCATTGAACTACATCCTTTCAGATATTTAATGATATAGACAAATACTTACACAGGTTGAACATCTCTTATATGAATGTATGGTACCAGAGTGTTTCATATTTTAGAGTTTTTAGATTTTGGAATAATCACATAGACTTTAGCAGTTCAGCATTGCTAACCAAAGAGCCCAAAATACAAGTTTTTCTGTTGTTGTGGGGTTGGGGTGGAAACAGGACCCAAGGCCTTGCACATGCTAAGCACAGGATCTACCACTGAGCTACATCTTCAGCCCCATGCTGACATGACACTCAAAAAGTTTCAGATTTTGGGGCAGTTTGCATTTTTTTTTTTTTTTTTTTTTAGTTGCAGATGAACACAATACCTTTATTTATTTATTTTTATGTGGTGCTGAGGATCGAACCCAGTGCCTCACACGTGCTAGGCAAGCGCTCTACCACTGAGCCACAGCTCCATCCCCACATTTTACATTTTGAATGTTCAGATTAGGGGTGCTTAATTTTAAAGATGTTTAAGTGAGAAAAACAGTAGGTACACACTATCTAAAACTTCCTTTTTAAAATTTGTTTACAGATACATATGAATAAAGACAAAAATTGAAAATACACCAAAACGGTTTTTGCAGTACTAGGGCAAATTGAATCCAAGGTCTTTCACATACTAGGCAAGCACTCAACCACTAAGCTATATCCCCAGCCTTTTTGTTTTGAGACAGGGACTAAGCTGCCCAGGCTGGCCTCAAACTCGCCATCTTCCTACTTCAGCCTCCCGAGCCGCTGGGATTATAGGCATGTGCCACCACTAGCTGATTGTTTTTAATTGTTTTATTTATACTTATATGTATATTCCAATTATTAAAACAATGAACATTTATAATCACTTGATTACATTTACATTTATAATCAAGGAAAAGGACCACAAATGTATTATGTAGTAAGGGGGTCAGATCATATTTAAATTGATTTACATTGTTCCACTCTATCAACAGAAATCCAAAGGAACTTCAATTTTGAGACAGAATTCTGGGCCAATATTCAGGAATGTCCCACACTGGAAGAATAAAGAAGGGGACATAAGGGCAGCAAAAATTTAAAACTTTTTAAGTTGTACATGGACCCAATACCTTTATTTATTTTTATGTTGTGCTGAGGATTGAACCCAGTACCTCACACGTGCTAGGCAAGTATCCGACTACTGAGCTACAACCCCAGCCCTAAAACTTTTAAATATAATACTATGAGCAATTTCACACCAAAACATAAAAATTCAGATAAACTGATCAATTTTTAAAAATTTTTTTTTTGATATGCCTAGGACCTTGCTAAATTTCGGAGGCTGTCCTTGAACTTGTGATTCTCCTGTCTCAGTCTCCCACTCTGCTGGGATTACAGGTGTGCACCATTGTACCTGGCTGAATAATTTTTTTGAAGACAGTATCTCACTAAATCGACCAAGTTGACTTCAAACTCAGGATCTTCCTACCTCATCTTCCCAAGAGGCTAGTATTACAGGCATGTGCCATCACAACAAAAGAAAGTTAATTAAAAAAAATTTTTTTTTCAGTGCTGGGGTAGAAACCAAGGCTTTGCTTGCACATGCTAGGCAAGCAACTGTACCATCACATTATGTCCCAGCCTGGGACTGAATTTTTTTTTTTTTTTTAACCAAGAATTGAACTCAGGGGTGCTTAACCACTGAGCCACATCCCTAGCCCTTTTTTGCATTTTATTTAGAGACAAGGTCTTGCTGAGTTGCTTAGGGCCTTGCTAAATTGCTGAGGCTGGTGTTGAACTCACAATCCTCCTGCCTCAGCCTCCTGAGTTGCTGGGATTCCAGGTGTGCACCACCTAGACCAGCAGGGCTGATTTGTTTTGAGGGAAGCAGACAAACTTGAATTGAACAAATACATGGCAAACTGTGGTCAGTGCCACAAGGGAACGAAGGGGGCGCTACAGCAGCACATCTTGGGTAATGTCATTCTTTGAATCAGAGTTGGCATCTAAGCTGAGACCTCTGAGAGAGGCAGCCATACACTGGGGGTCATGCCCTGCTGATACTACAGGTCAATTTAGATTCACAGGCTGCATTGGTACCAAGTAACTGTGCCTTCCTAGAGAGGGCACTGATGGTAGGTGGTGATCTGGATCCTCAACTCTGGAATAAAGGCACAAAAGCTGTCACAGATCAGACTACCACTGGAACTCGGGTGTACCTAGAGGTGCAATTCCTCCAAGGTCACAACCTCACTGGTGGACTACAATGTAAGGAGGGAGGGGACTGCAAGCTCTCAAGCCTGTCCTCACAGGGAACAAACCCAATTCTGCAGGAGTTGCTCTGAAGTCCCCTGTCCTGGGAACTCTGTGGAGAAGGGTGTTAAGCATCCCATTCTGACTTACCAGCACATTTTCAGGCACACCCAGGACCACATCATGCAACATGGCTCCGCTACCAAAGTGCTGGGCAATGGATAAGCCACTCAAGCAGTAGCAGGTGTGGTAGAAGTCACGGGACCTGCAAGGACAGGCAGCACTGAGTGGTCACTCCTCTGTGGAAGACAACCACGTGAGTCTAGAGGCCCAGGACTCCATCACACATCCCACATGTTGTGCACATGGCTGAAGAAGTGTGGCTTTTCCTCGGTGGTAAATTTAAAAGCCTTATCCTCCAGCCCTACCAACCATAAGACTGTAATTTTATATTATTTTTTTGCTTTGCTTTGCTTTCCTTTTTTTTTTTTTTTTTGGTGATGCTAGGGATTGAACCTAGGGCCTCAGGCAGGCTAGGCAAGTGTTCAATCACTGAGCTGTACACCAAGCCAAGGGGGCTGTAACTTTAGGGTTGTCCTTTCTAACTGCCTCTAGAAAGGGTTCTTCAGGAGTAGTGCTAGAGGTAAGTTAATATATTTCTCTAGAAAAATGTCTAGAAATTAGTTAAATTATTCCAGATAAATTGCTGGGCCTGGATTTTTCCAGGATGCCAATAGTAGCAGGGTATGTGTTTGTGTGTCTGTGTGTGCACGCACATGCATACCCACATTTAGCTAGAATATAATGGAACAAATCTTAGATTTGAATTTAATCTACTCTGTAAGATTGTCTCTATAATGCTCAAGGGTTTTAAAATTCTGGGTCCCCCCCACCGCCCGACCCCTGTGCTGAGGATTGAACGCAGGGCTTTCTGCTTATTAGGCAAGTGCTCTGCCACTAAGCTATGCCCTACCCCTACCTGTATCCTTTGTATTTAAGCCAATTTGGTTCAACCAAAAAAAAAAAAAGGGAGGGGGGAAAGGAAAGCTACTCACCCAGCATTCACCTCTCTGGGGGAGGAGGGAGACACATGTGAGGGAAACAAGAAGGGCAGTGGGAAGAACCGGATCAATAGCATTTATGCTCCCAACTGGGGTGCTTTTACCACTCAGTGCTAGCACTAAGCAGTCAGATGGAGAGGGACACCCTGGCTCTCAAAGGCCTGAGGTGTACAATCCCCTCCCACCTTGTCCTCCTTCCCTCCCTCCCAGAGAGAAGGCACTCACTTGCCAGGTTTATCCAGAAGCCCCCCAGCAGGACACTGGCAGCACATGAGAATGTACTCCTGCAGGGCCTGCTGATGGAACATCCAGTGGCTCATGCTGAGGGCAGGATCACCTGTGGAAGGGCAAAGGGTCAGTGAGGGCCTGGCAGGGTTGGCCAAGTATCAGTGAATACTTGTAATTTTTTTTTTCGATGTAAGCAGCAAAGAGGCGTTTATTGAAAACTAGCTCGGTCTTCCGCGCGCACACAGCAACTGGTGATGCTGAGAGGCCCCGAGCCCAGGGTTTGTAGCAGTTTTATACACTCTTTGGGGAAGGCAGGGACTTCACTTACATCATAACATCTCTTAGCAAATCATCACACACCTCGGGAAAATCAAATAACAACTCTAAAACATGATTAGCGTATCAGGTGGCAGGAAAGAATCTGGAAAGGATTACTGGTTAGTTCAGGGGGTTGACGCACTTAAGAATGACTGGTTTAAATCGTGAGGGTGTTGCAAGGGGGGTACATGCCAAGCTGCAGGGCTTCTAGTTTAGATATTGGTCACCACACGTAGGTGGGGGCCATCTGGAATTTCAGATATTTCGATATCTTGGTCTATCTTAGGCGATCACCATCTGCGGCTTTTCTGAGAACTGTTTCCACAGAGCTTTTCTGTGGTATTTTCCTGACTTTAGGACTGCAGTAGGTCAGAGGTTAAGTTTCAGAGCAAAATGAGGTCCCAAGTAGAATGAGGTTGCTTAGGTCTTTCATTCTTCCATTTCTTTTTGAGAACCTTGGAAGCCAATCATGGGTTACTCTGAGTGAGTTCATAGGATTCAGTTTTATTATCTCTGTCTAGGGGCTGATATTGGGCCTGTAACACCATTAACTGGACTGTAATGATTCGTTCCTTTACAAAGGCTGCAAACTTATTTATAATACAGGGTCCTACTATGAGGGCTGAATACCTGTAATTTTTTTAAAAAAAATATTTATTATGAAGTTTTAAGTGGACACAATATTTAATTTTACATTTATGTGGTGCTGAGGATCGAACCCAGTGCCTCATGCATGCTAGGCAAGCACTCTACCACTGAACCCCAGCCCCAGCCCTATTTGTAATTTTTTACCCAGTGGGAACAGTCAGGGTTTCCCTCCTCTTCCACCCATTCTTAGTACGCAGGTTATCTTCATGTCATGCGTCAAAGAACAGCTGTTTGAAGAGCATTTCACTTGCCTTGAAGTATTCGCCGTAAACTCAGAGGAGGATCCTAAGCCACATCTCCAGCAGGCAGTGCACCAGTTGCTCAGCTTACCTTTCCAGGATGACCTATTACTGCCCCCAAACTGTCCATCACGGTTTTCTCTGGGCTCCTGAAGACATCTACTCTAACTTATCTCTGAAACTTGTTAACCAGATTCTAAGTAGCTAGGGGAACTCTCCACAGGGTTAACAAATTCTGTTTCTTCTACTTTTCTAAGCCTGACCTTAATCTATCTTAAGGGGAAATTCTCCAACTTTTCTTCCCTTTTCTGAGACATAATCTTGCTATACTGCCGGCTGCCCTAGAATTCCTGGGTTCAAGTGATCCTCCCTCCTCAGCATAGCATGACACAGGTGCATGACACTGCACTAACTTCTCTCTTGGCTCAAAAACTTTTCCTAAGAAGAATTAGTAATAATTGCCCTCATGCATCATAGGACACCCCAAGGGCAAACTGGCCATTCTAGGATTACTAGTAAATAATTAGGCTTCTTCACTCAAGTTCAGCTAGTAAGTCAGAGAATTCATTGGGCCAGGGAGTTATCAAGTGGGGAGGAGGGATGACTTTCCATTGCACAGATTGATTTTTTTTAAAAATACAGATATAAAATGTACAGAAAGTCTTTTTCTGTTTTCTTTCTACATTTTTATCAGTGCATTATAGTTGTACACATGAGGGGACTGCTGTTACAAATTGTTACATGTATATAATATAACAATATAATCTGAACACTATCAGTCCCCAAGATATCTCCCTCTCTTTCTCCTTCATTGTCTTTGGTAGGTTTTATATTTCAATACCTGGGCTACAAAGATGTATCAATAATCTGTAAAATGCAACTGAAAATTAATCTTCCTTTCTTCTTGTTTCCATATATTCTTCTCTAGTTCTAATTATTTTAACTTTGTATCTTATGTTTTTCACTTCACACTAAAGACATAAACTTCTATTCTGCTATGTAATCTTCATAACCATCATTATGAATAGCCATGCAGTATCTCATTAAGCGAATGTATAAGGTAACTGAGTCATTAAAGAAAAGAGAGCCAAAAAATCCCATGGACATGTGCATATAAAGTTCTATTTATAAAGTTCACAGTAAATATGGTATACAGTGCCTATGTAAGCAAAATATTTAATTACAAAATAATTCAAACAGAAAATAACAATTCAATTTTTGATTTCTTCTCTCTCTCTCTTTGTGTGTGTGGTACAGGGGATCAAACCCAGGACCTTGCACATGCCAGGCAAGCATTGCCAGTGAGCTACACCCCTGGCCCAATTTTTTTGTTTTCTTAAAAGAGACACATATTTGTAGTCTCAGCTACTCAGAAGGCTGGGGCAGGAGGATTGCTTAAGCCCAGGAGTTCAGGGCCAGTGAGGACAACATAACCAGACCCTCTCTCTTAAAAAAAAAAAAAAAAAGGGAGACAGAGGGGGAAGGCCTGGGAAGCAACTGCTGTTTCTCAGGTTGAGCACGTGATGAGGGGCAGTGGTTGCCTGACATTGGAGTTGTGACAAAAGCTATTCTCCTTTAACACCTGACACAAGCATTAGGCCCAGTGAGACGCTCACATTGTGAAAGGCACACAGGGTGTCCCATGGAGGGCTCACCCTGACCTGTGCTCACTGGTGCGCTCATTACTTCAATTCCCTTCCTCTTTTTCCCCAGTCATGAGCACAGCTGAGTCTTCACATACATATATGGTGGGACTTCCTGTCTTCCTTTACTCACTTCCAAGGTTGCTTCCCAGTTCTTTGTAAGTATAAGAAATGCCACACTACATATCTTTGTGAATATTCTCAATGTGTAGGATTATTTTCTTCAAATACATTGCCCTGAGCAGAACTTTAAAGGGGATAAACATTTTTAAAGCTCTTAATAAATCCCAATAAATTGTTTTAAGAACTTATATAGCTGCCAGAAAAATCTAAAATTTTACAGCACTACCTCCAGCACTGCTCACTTTAAAAAAAAAAAAAAAGTTCTGGGCTAGGATTATGGCTCAGTGGTGGACCACTTGCCTTGCACGTGCGAGACCCTGGGTTCTATCCTCAGCACCACATAAAAACGAATGGGTAAAATGAAGGTACTGTGTCCAGCTACAACTAAAAAGTAAATATTTTTAAAAAAAAAAAGTTCTTAGCAATTAAAATGGTAAAAAGGAATAGTATCTGATCATTTATTTGATTAGCATGCCTTGATTACTAATCAGTGTGTAATTTTCCCATAACTTTACTAGTTTCATTTCCTTTTGAGAGGGTCTATTTGTCCTTTGTCTTCTAAAATACAATATTCCATCTTATTAATCTAGCTTTTTATCAAACTTACCCTTTGTCTGTAACATATACTGTTCCTCTTTCTCCCTTTTTGCTCTTTTGTTTTGGTTATGCAAGTTTAAAACACATAGTACATTGTTATACTGTTATTTTTTCTTTGTGATTTCTTCTATAAAGAAGCAAATTTAATGGGTATGGGGTTTTTTGGGGGGGGATGTGGAAAGTGTTCTAAAACTGCGATAATTCTACAAACATTAATAACCATTGAATTATAACCTGCCAATGGGTAAACCATATGGGATGTTTATTTCCATAAAAAACTGTTACTTTTTTGTGGGGGAGATTTTGTACTGGGGATTGAACTCAGGGGCTCTCAACCACTGGGCCACGTCCCCAGCCCTATTTTGTATTTTATTTAAAGACAGGCTCTCACTGAGTTGCTTAGGGCCTCACTAAGTTGTTGAGGCTGACTTTGAACTTTCAATCCTCCTGCCTCAGCCTCTCAAACCACTGGGATTGCAGGCATGAGCCACACACCCGGCAAAGCTTTACTTTAAAAAGCATACTCATTTTAAATATTATACTAACTTCATTAAACATTCTGTACAAAATATATCCTTATTTCATATCCTGCAACAAATTAAAGACTATTATTATAAGGCAAGTGATAATTTATGGCTAAAATTGGAATCTAAAAAGAAAATGCTATGTTTATTATTTGTTTCAGTGATTTCTACATTATTAAGTTTTAAAGCTTAAAGTCCATAGCTCCACAAGGAGCTTCCAGAGATACTGAATCTCACATAATTATGGCAAGAAGAAGGGAGATAATGATTACAAGGTGATAACTCTGCAAGGAATCAGCCTTTTACATCCTTTATATCTCGTCCTTAAATTATAGATTTCCACTATAATATCATTTTGCATTTCAGCTTCCTTTTATCTATGAAATTGAGTCTTTCCAAACCAAGACTGACAGATGCAGTCACATGTAGCTCAGTTTTGCAGGTGGACAAGAAATATCCTAGGGTACATCCCAAAGAACATACCAAGTTAGCAACCATCAATCCAGTAGAAGCTTGCAGGCTGCTGATTTCTTACTGTTCCACAAAAACAGCTCTGCATTGGTCATCATTGGATATTTTTAAGCTAATAATAATTCTTCTCAAATATTATCTTTGACAGATGGAAAGAAGTGATCAGTGTGGGATATTGATGGTCACTTTCTTTTTCTTTTTTCTTTCTTTTTTTTTTTTTAGAAAGAGAGAGAGAGAATTTTTTTTTAATATTTATTTTTTTTTAGTTCTTGGCGGACATAACATCTTTGTTTGTATGTGGTGCTGAGGATCAAACCCAGGCCGCACGCATGCCAGGTGAGCGCGCTACCGCTTGAGCCACATCCCCAGCCCTGATGTCACTTTCTGGGTTAGGGAATGGCATAGACTTGTGCTGCACTTTAAGCCTTTTTTTTTTTTAGGTAGCAATATAATCATAGTATGTATAATCATAGCTACTTTTTTGTTTGTTTTTGCAGTGCTGGGGATTGCCTAGCTTCATGCATGCTATGCTAGGTAACTACAAGGCCCTGAGTTCAATCCACAGCACTGCCTAAAAAGAAAAAAAGTATTTGTGGCTGGGGTTGTAGCTCAGTGGAAGCAAGCATACAATAAGTTTGGTCACCAGCACAAAAAATACAAGTAGCAATGCATATGGAGGAAAAAAAAACAGCAAAAATTTATAAAAGTATAGTATAGAAGCATACAGAATTTACAAAGTAATCTACCTCCCACTGTTAGAATTTTGTATATGCTCCCAGGAAGAGCTGAGGGTGCACCAGCCAGGTTCTTTATACTTTATGTTGCATCCTGCTGAGCTCTCCATCTCAGCCCAATGTATGGACCACTACATGCAGCTGCTATTTGGAGCAATCACAACTGTTAACCTTTTTATGGGCATTTCCAATTTGCTAGCAAAACTCCACTTTGATATATATCCTTGCTAACACCTCTGCAGGTGAATTCCTGACAGACCACTTGCTGGGATCAAAGGGATAAAATGCCCCTGAAATTTAAACAAATGTCTCCAAACTTCCTCCAAAAATTAATGCAATTATTTACATCCCCACTCAAGAGCACAAATATGCCTGTCTCCCCACACTGTCCCCAACATAGGTCATCAAATTTTTAAATCTCTGCCAATATGATCTGCATTTCTTTAACTGTAAATGATCTAAACAGCTTTTGGTTGAATTCATGGCCATCTGCAATGTTACAAGCCAACTGGTCTGGAATCACACAACCACCGATGATGAACCATTGTAGGTGGCAGTCAAGTTATTTTAAAAAAGTAACTTAACCTCATGTACTTTATTTTCACATCTGCAAAATGGGAATGTCAAAAGTATCTATTTCATAGGGCTGTTCTGAGGATCAAATGAGAACACATAGTGAAACAGTAAGGCTCTGGCATATGATAAGTGCTTCAGAAATCTCAGCTGCTACTAATACAGCAGCTGTAATAGAAAAAGGGGTAATAACAGTGCCTCCTTTCCTAGGGCCTATGTGTTCTGATCCTTTAACTGATTTTCAATTGGGTTGCTCATTGATTTGTATGACATTTTTCAAATTAACACTTGATCATTTGTCACAATTATTTTTCTCATCCTACTACTTATTTGTTTTGGGGTTTTTGTTTGTTTGGTACCAGGAGTGAACCCAGGGGCACTTAACCACTGAGCAACACCTCTAACCCTTTTTAATATTTTACTTAAAGACAGGGTCTTGTTGAGTTGCTTAGTTCCTCTATAAGTTACTGAGGCTGACTTTGAACTCTGCAATCCTCCTGGTTCAACCTCCCAAGCTGCTGGGATTATAGGCGTGTGTCACCATGCCCAGACTCCTACCTGTTTTGTTTATAGAATTTCCCTTCTTTTCTAGAATAATGTTTGTTGTTTTCATCTGTTTTTTGTTATTGTTATTATTGCTGCAGTACCGAGGAATGAACCCAGGGCCTCATGCTATCTCCCTACCCTATTTTTTAAAAATCTGTATTTGAGGCAGGGTCTTGCTAAGTTGCCCAAGCTGTCCTTGAACTTGCCATACTCCTGCCTCAGCCTCCTGAGGAGCTGGGATTACAGGTGTGTGCTAACCACACCTAGCAGTTTTTGTTGTTTTGCTATGCACAAGAAATACCTATCAACTATAGAAAAAATAGGAAATGTAACCAAAAAATAAAGAAAATAACCATCATTGTAATTTCACATCCCAGAGTCTATTAATTTTTTATCAGTTTCTGAGGAAGAGAAGAATCATAGGCCCACCTTGAGCCTTCTCCCAGGCTATGGAACAACCTGGAAGCATTAAGATTCCCAGACAGCCTTTTCCACAAGCAAATCTTTAATGTGACTAAATCCTCCAGAACTTGAGCTTCAATGAACATAGTGCCAGCCAGAGCCCCAAGGAGGCTTCTGCAGGGAGTGCCTGTTACAGCTCTGTAGATTTCCCTGGCATTACAGATTTATGACATCTTATCACTGCCAAGGATAGGTCTGTAAAAGACTGATAACTTCCCCAGGTGCTTGGACTCACCAGTTCCAAATAAAGAGATAACCAACACCCCAAGTTATTTCTATTTTGGAAACCTGGACTCGGAGAGAATTCCTGACATCCCTTCTGGTGATCAAGCCAGAGATTGTGCAAGCTCTACAGTCAAGAGGAATTATTTGCCTTAATACCCTGAGATTTAAAGCCAATGGCCCCAGGCTGGGAAGACAGGACTGGGACTCTGTTGAGTTAAATTAAGTCTCAAAAGTGACCACAACTCCAATGAAATAAGAAACTAAAGAATGGAGTTCAAAAAAGACAAAAAGGAAAAAAAAGCACAGGAAGGGTAAAAGAAAAGAATCTCATCTTTTACACTTGAGCAATTAATTACCCAACTGAGTCCAAAGAAAAGCTTCCCTCTGGGTGCAGGGATCTCCCTGCAGGAACAGATTAGCACCCAGCGAGGTGACCATGACTTCCCCTCTCCCTCTGGCATACTCAAGAGACAGACACCCTGTTCTCTCAGAAAGTAAATGAGCCAGAGAAGACTGGAGGCAGCAGACTGCTTGAAGTTTCAAGAGAAAAGGACGGAATGTTCCTAGAGTTTCTGCTTTCGATCTACATTGGTTTCACATCATTTCCATTTGAGACCCTACAGAAAGGAATGCAGATTTCGCCACTCCAATGGTGCGTGTGGAACAAGCTCACATTTAGGATGGCTCAATGGATTCTAAATAAAACATTTCCCAAGGCGACAACTGTGCAGTTAGCCACACATGGCAGGTCTTTCCCCCACGGGTTCTGGATCTTACCCCTTCATCCAGCTGTCCTTCCTGTCACTGCTGTGGCCACATGCACAGTGTGAGTCTGTATGCTTTGACAGGACCAAATGCAGCTGTGTTGGAAGCTGCAGTTTCACACTCAGCTGAGGTGGCAGTCACCCTGGGGCAGGAGTGGGCTGTTTCCTGCTGATAACAGCATAGCACTGGCCCCTCACAGCAGCTCAATGTGAGCCCATCCTGCCTCTGCCAGATGAATGATATCAAACCACTGGAATTAAATCCTATTCAGCACCCCCATGCCCCAGGGCAGGAGGTTCCCCACCAAGCACCCAAAATCCAGGAAAGTTCATTCCAACCCTCCAAATAAGCGCTCTGGCTTCCTGACTTGGTTAGTGCAAAGGAAAATATCCAGCCCCACCTATCAGCACCTGGGCTCACCTTGCGCATGCAGGGCGCGGTGGAGTAGGGGTAGGAGCCCGGCCTGCCAGAAGGAGTAGCAGCCATCCACCAGCTTGTTGCAGCGGCCCTGAAATCCACCTTCAAATCGCATCTGCCGGCTTGTTACCCATTGCTGAGAATGAGATGGATGAGAGGGGCAGCGATAAGTCAAAAGAGACACAAAATCCACCAAGACAGGATCTCCAGGGACCAATATGTGAGAAGAAGGGCTTCCCAGCATGTGGTTTCTTGATTCTCAAGTTTGAGGGCTCTGGCTTTCTTCCCTTCCTTCTTCTCACTGCCACCACCATTTAAACCTTTCCAGGCAAACAGCACTGACCTAGTGCCAATAGACAACCATCTTCTCTGGATTCCAAAATGGCACTGATGCTGGGAGAATAAAGGGGCCACATTGGTTTCCAAGGAGATAGGAAATCTAAGGCAAGACCAGGAGGCCTGCTCTCATCACTTCTCTGCTTAGGGAAGTTCATTCAAAGTGGGCAAATGGAATTCTGTGTTACATTTCATTAGAGGATCTCAAACTGTCCCTGCCTTTTCTTGGACCTAAGGACATTCACCCAAGTCTTTTAGCAAGTTACCATCCAGACTAGAAGCAAAAGACATCTGTCTTCATTATCAAATGATGACTGCCCAGTCTAACTTCCCATGTTCCAACCTGGTTGGCTGATGTTAAGAAAATCTTAGTACTCCAATGCTGCAGATTGACACTGGATGTCACTTAGTGGTAACACATGATACGGCTATTCTCTCTTATCTCCAAGTTTTCTAAACACACTTGACCACTAAGATCAGGACAGCAATGGGTGTGGCTCATAGAGAATGAGAAAATCAACTGGCCGAGCAGACAGGACATTTCCTTTCCTCCCTAGCACTCAAAGTAGGTCCAGCCACCAGCTATGGGCCACAGGGTGCCTTAGTGAACTGGAAGGTCCAGAGTGGGGTTCATCCCTTTTACCTGAAGTCTTCCTAGATTTGAGTTCCTGAAAGCAGATAGGAGGGGCTCTGGAGAAGGCATAGAGCTCTTCCTCAGTACTTAGAGTTTAGATTATATCCTTGTTCATAGTAACACTTGCCTACAGAGAGCTACAATCCCAAATTTTTAAAGACAAAAAGCTACGCTGCAGGTTCAGGTAGGGACATCCCCAGGCCATCTTAAATGAACCAATGCTTTAGAGACAATGCCATTTAATGAGAGTAGGCTAAGTGCTACTCAAGAAGAGAGAAAGCAGGCAGCACCATGCAAGGAGTCCATTCTCCATTTTTTTGTGGTACCGGGGATTGAACTCAGGGGCACTCAACCACTGAGCCACATCCCCATCCCTATTGTGTATTTCATCTAGAGACAGGCTCTTACTGAGTTGCTTAGTGCCTTGTTTTTGCTGAGGCTGGCTTTGAACTCGCCATCTTCCTGCCTCAAACTCCCTAGCTGCTGGGATTACAGGCATGCGCCACCATGCCCGGCCCATTCTCCATTTTTACATACCCCACAGCTTAATTGTTTACAAACCAGACTGATTTTTTTCCAGCCCACAGGTTGACTGTATTCCACTTGGCTACATGGATTCATAAAACCTTTCAGGTACCAGTCCTAGTTCTTCCAAAGCAAATAGAGGAAAGGAAGTAAGATGGATACCAACATTTATGGGGCACCTACTATGTGCCAACTGTTTACATTTGTTCTCTCCTTTAATCTTCAAAGAATAAGGATTATTATTTCTCCCTTTCAGAAGGGGAGGAAAAAAAAAAAAGAAGCTAAATAGATTAGACAATTTGTCCAAGGTCACTTACCCAGGAAATAGTAGAGGCAGGGTTTAAATCTAGAATATTGTCATTTCAACTTGGTCATTCACTAATCATATTCCTTACTCTGCCTGGGATATGAAACTTTTATGTTTCATCCCTTATTGGTGATCAGATTTTAAAACATGTCATAAATTCCAAGTCCTGTGCACGATGTTGGCTTTTTTAGAAAATCTTCAAGATGTCTAGAACTTTTTGTTCTTTTCTTCAAATACCTTTATTTTATTTATTTATTTTTATGTGGTGCTGAGGATCAAACCCAGGGCCTCACTCATGCTAGGCGAGTGCTCTACCACTGAGCCACAACCCCAGCCCCGTCTAGAACTTTCTAAAGAAGAGTATGCTGTGGGAGATGGGAATTCCTGAGAATGGGGGCAAAACATTGTTGATTATTTCACTACAGAATTTAACACTGATTGTATAGAAAGGTCATGATAGGTCCCACAAAGGGAGATGTCAGTTGCAGCTGGTCTGCTTTAAGGTCATGTTCAGGGGAGTGCATGCACCCAAAAAGACAAGAGGGAAAAAAAGCTCCTTGGCAGTTGTGAGTGCATGGGTATGTTAGTGCACTAGGTTTCCACTGAACACTTCACACAACCTAGAGACTCCCTGAAACTGACTGTTTTCCAGTCTTTCTGCATACTAGTCAGGAGCTTGGAGTCCAGATGTATGTTCTTGGGCCTTATGCTCAAGGAAATTGTCCAGCTGTGCCTAAAGAACTCATTTAAATGCAGGTATTAAATGTTTACATAGGTAATAAAAGCTTAGCTTCAAAATGTTTCAAAGCTCTTTTTGTCTTTTTTTCTCTAAGGACATTTTTTTCCTAAGGCACATGGTAATCTCTAATAAGAGGCAAAAGCTATACTTCTCTTGCAAGTTTGAGGAAGGTACTCTGGCTTATTCCACATGTCTGCAGTGCTCAGACAACCCAGAGTTGGCCTAGCACCATATGTAGGAAACTGAAAGCAGAGAGAAAGGTGGAAAAAAGGGAGCCCAGACTAAGCGCAGTTACTCCCTGTCAGCTGTCTCAGATGTGCTGAGAGAGAGCTCCACTGAAAGCTTCACCGCAGGACCTGAAGTTGTGAGCTCAAGGCTAGAACCCTTAGCCCCTCCCATAGCCAAGACTTCCCGGACGTCTAGGAGCAGTCACTTTGCCAGGACCTGAAGCCTGAGAAGAAGATGGCTTAACACTTACTAATAAGCTCTTCAAGTTCAAGGTGCGTTCTTTCTTGAGGATTACCAGCGCAGCCAGGCCACAGAAAGTATAGCCACCGTGGGCTTCCATCCCCGGCACCCCGCCAATGCCACCTTCCCAGTTCTGACACCTAAGGAGAGGTTGGAAAAGCGGACTGAGTGGTTAGTGGGTGGATATAAGTGTCCCCCTACCCTCCACATTCCAGATGGCAGAGAATGACACTGCTCAAACCAAGACATAAGCCATAAGCTGCCACCACAATGAATGGAAAGATGCTGACTTACTAATTTTTGGAGATGCCTTTTCCAAAAACAATACCACCAACAACAAAACAACAAAGAAACCCCCCAAAACACCTGATAATTTAGAAATAGGCTGTTGTATAAGAAAAATAGTATCTCGGATTATTTCTCTTTGGGAAAAAAGGTATAAAATCCTATATGTAGCATGATAACCATAAAGTTATGAAATTGAAAAATAAATGCTGATTCTGGTTATCTCAGTACAAAGGTGATAATTTTTAAAAACTTTTTCTATTTTCAAAAAATTTCTATAATTAACATACATATCTTCAAAATTAAATTTTATTTATAAAAATTATAACTTCCTATATATTTATATTATTCATTTGTTATTACAATTATTATTTGGCATTAGACTATATATTATGGGTATATTTTCTAGACATAAAAACATACATAATCTTTGGCCCAGCCATACAGGGCCATTTCCAGGATTTAATCCAACAAAATAAGTAAGAAAGTATCCAAAGACCGGACTGAAAGGTCAGTCATATTCTCATTTATAAAAAGCAATATGATGGGCACAACTTAAAAGTCCAAAAGTCATGGACTAGTTATATAAATTATGATGTATCTATACAACAGAAATTCAATAGTCATTTAAAATGACACTACAGAATATTTTTAAATGTTCCATTTATTATATGAAAGATATTGTAAAATGACAATGAAGAATAGAATTTCATTTTTAGAATTCTGGAAGAATATACACCCAAAAAAGTAGTTATCTCTTGGTGGTGGATAACAAGTAATTCAAAGTCTCTTTTTTTTTTTTGGTCTAGGGATGTGGCTCAGGGGTAGGGCACTTCATGCAAAAAGCCCTGGGTTTGATCCCAGCACACATACACATACACCAAAAAAAACTTCTTTTTGCTCACCTATAATAAACATGTTTTATCTGTGAAGTGAAAACATTTTATTTTAAGTACATTTTCATATGACACTTTAGAACTTTATTTTCAAGAATCTCTAGGTAGGGCTGGGGCTGTAGTTTAGTGGTAGACTGCTTGCCTTGCATATGTAAGGCACTGGGTTCAATCCTCAGCACCACATGAAAATAAATAAAGATACTGTGTGTTCATCTACAACTAAATAAATATTTATTTAAAAAAAAAAAAAGAATCTCTAGGTATTTACCAAGAGTCACCCTCCCTATCGATATCACCTCACAGACTGCTGTAGCATGGCTGCATAAGAAAGTGGGCCTTAATCCAAGAGCTGACAGAACTTCCAGGCAGGAGAAAAAGGAAGCAGTAATGCTTTCCTGTCTTCCAGGTTCCTCTTGGAACCCACAGGCTTTCTATAGAGAGGACCCAGGCGGAGGGAGTCAGATTAGAGTCTAAAAACTAACTCCATGCCCTGGATGGATCCCTCGGCTTCCTCTGTCCCCCGTCCTCTATTGCCATCCCAACATCCACCCCATAAGTTTTCTTTCCATTACAGCTGGCTACTTGGAGTAGAAAAAGAGCTCAAGGTTGAAAGAATATGCAAGGGATCTCAAAATTTTTCTTTTTACTTAACTAGGCTTTAACTGAAAAGGTAATACTTATTTAAAAAGCTCAAACTTTTTTAAAAGTATGAGAGAATAAATAATGAAAAGGTCTCCTGCCCAGTCTGGCCTCCTACTCCCTGAACCTGAGCCTCTATTTCTCCACAGAGAGACAGACAGATGGACACATACACACACACTACAAATACATGCTCCACTCTTCCTCCCTTTGTGTTTATACAGGTGGGATTATAGAATATGTGCTGTTCTGCACCTTGCTTTTCTCCTTGGTACAAGTCTATGGCGTGTCTTCAAGCTAAACATAATGGGTTGAATATAAGAGCTCAGTAAAATCAAAGTAAAGGAATTTAAACAGGGACAAAACACAAGGGTAAAGAGAATAGGAGAGGATATGAACGCAGGCAGGCAATAACAAAAATCTTGAAAGCTAGAACAGGAATAAGAGTAACTAACTTAGCCAAATAGAGGAACCTTCCCTAGTCAGAGTGAGGATAGGGGTGGTGATGGGGAAGATAGAGGTAATTTTGATCACCTCTAAGAGTAAGATGTGTTTGAGCCAAGTTGATTGGTTGCAAATTTATATTAAGAATCACTTAGATCAGGCTGGGGTTGTGGCTCAGCGGTAAAGCGCTCGCCTAGCATGTGCGAGGCCCTGGATTCGATCCTCATCACCACATAAAAATAAATAAATAAAGATACTGTATCCAACTAAAAACTAAATATTAAAAAAAAAGAATTTTAAAAAAAGAATCACTTAGATCTTGAGGTTCCTTCAAACCTAGAAGATGAGAGGTTTTAGAGTTTGTTCCAGGGGACCTGAATTCTAGGATTTCCAACAGAGATGAGAGCTGGAGGGAGGCACCATACTTATAGGGGATTAGGCGAGGGCCTAGCTCTGAGCCCCACCACTCACCTCCTTTCCCTCCAAGTAATCCACAAAGTTGATGGCCACTTTCATGTCACAAGTAGGAATCTGGAAGGTCCCTCTCTAGGGAAACTGATAAGCTTAAGGAAAAAATCCTATAGATATGTTTATATGAGAATTCCCTCAACAAATGGCTGGGGAATTAGTCTATGCTTATACATGTAGTCCCCCAGTAGTTTGTGGATACTGGATTCTTAAATACAGAGAGCTGTTGAGTACCAAACATCTATTTAGTCTCTGATATGAAAAAGAGAGAAGCCAGATGCAGTGGCACAGGCCTGTAATTCTGACAACTTGAGAAGCTGAGGCAGGAGGATCTAGAGTTCAAGGCCAGCCTCAGCAACTTAGCAAGACCCTGTCTCAAAATAAAAAGGGCTAGGGCACTAGCTCAGCAGTAGAGCACCCCAGGGTTCAATTCCCAGTACTGGGGAAAAAAAAAAAAAGTATGATATGAAGAATACTGCAAATGATTAAAAAAAAATCCCTAAACAGAACAGGAGAACTGAGCTTTGGAAAATTAAAAAATAAGATTACAGAAATAAATAGTAAACAGAATAATGAGAGAGGAATACTAAGGGAATCTTTCAGAAAGTTCCAGAAAACAGATTAAGGAATGAAAAACAGGCAAAAAAAAAAAAAACTTTTTTTAAAATTAGGTCAATCCTATTGATTAGATGTTATAAAAAGGAACAAACAGAGAAAATGGAGAACAAATTATCAAAGAAATACTATAATGAAGCTTCTTGTACTGAAGTATGAATGCTTCCTAATCCACAAGGCCTGTTGAGTGCCCAGTACAATGAGTGAAAACAGATTCCCATCAAGTTTCATCACCATGAAGTCTCTAAAGAGCTAGAATAAAGACTCCCCCAAAGTCTCTAGGAGGGCAGGTGGGATGGGGAAAGAGAAAAAGAGAAGAAAAATAAAAGCCCACAGCGGGCATCACAATGGCTCTGGCAGTAGCATGGCCCAGAGGTGACCACCAAGGTTAAATCTACTTGATTATTTTGTATTCCAGCTTTATATAAAATTCAATATCCCACCATCTGGCATATAAAGAAACTATAACATGAAGAAGTTAACTAACCTGTCTAAGGCAGACAGTCAGTAATAACTGACAAAACTAGGATTCAGCCCAGTCAGTCAGATTTCCACATCCAAGAAGAGCCTGACAATCCACCCTCCTGAAGACAGCAGGACACGCCCTGCACAAAACACAAAGCACAGCTTTCCAAGGGCCCAGCTGACTGAACAGGTGTGCAGAGTTTGGTGGGGATTTGAAACTTGGAGCAGACAATAGCAGAGCCAAGCCCTCACTCCCACCACAATCTTTATCCTCTGGTTTGCCCTGAGGATGGCTGTAACAGTCCAGAGGTAGCAGCAGCAGCTCAGGCCACAGCTCAGGGATGCAGCTAAAACTCTTATAGAAAGCCTACCATCTTGCTGGGTGTGGTGGCACATGCCTATAATCCCAGCAGCTTGGGAGCATGAGGCAGGAGGATCGAGAGTTCAAAGCCAGCCTCAGCAATGGCAAGGTGCTAAGCAACTCAGTGAGACCCTGTCTCTAAATAAAATACAAAATAGGGCTGGGGATGCAGCTCAGTGGTCAAGTGCCCCTGAGCTTAATCCCTAGTACCAAAAAAAAAAAAAGAAAAGAAAAGAAAAAAAAGCCAACCATCTTTCTGGCAGGAAGAGACAGGCTGCCAGAAAGTAAGGAAAGTTCTAGAAAGAGGAATGGAAAGCCCAGATTTCACCTTTTAACTTAGTTCAAGTTTCTATCCAACCCCTGAATCATACTGCATTGGACAGACTGAAAGCAGCTTTGGACAGATCTGAGCCATTAACCACCACAGGATCCTGGTTTGCAGTTTTGAGTCTGACCAATTTGACTGTCTGCTAGAACAAAAACACCAATATCCTTCAGAGTGATTAACAATCAAACAGAATCCACCTACAATATAATTACCATGTTCAGGATATAATCCCAAATCTATTTAACCTAGGAAGAGTTGGGAAAATGTAATGAGCTAACTTCAAGATATCCACATGTTGAAATGACCAGACAAGGATTTTAACACAGATATAATTATATATTTGCCACATTAAAGAAAAAAATACATGCATAATGAAAGAAAAATGGGTAATCTCCATTGATAAACAGAAAATATAAAACCCCAGAAGTGCCTATTCTCATTCTCTGAACTACAGCCAGTTTACTATAGAGTACTACAAAATCCTCAAGAAATGTTGGTTATTAAAGTTATCTGTCTTATTAATGACAGATAATTAATTAATGACAACATTGGAAGCCAGAAGATAATGGAGCAATGCTTACAAATTCAGAAGGAATACAGTTTATACCAATGCCAACTTAGATCTCTCTAACCAAATAAACTTTATCAAGGAGGTCTGAGAGTAAAATAAAGACATATGCAAGTTCTAAAAATATATCTTCCAAGTACCCATGTTTGGCATATGTGCTTCATTCAAATTAATTAAGTAAACCAAAAAACAAAAAAAAGCCTCTGAAAGATAAGGGCTTCAACAAAGCAGAGATGTGAAGAGGATTTCATGCTGAAAGGAAGCTTCTGGATGCTCACTGTGCAGCAAGCTGAGAGCAATCTGTCCAGCCTGAAGCAGGAAGGCAGAGGGCTGCAGGAGGGATGACCCAGAACACACACACACAAACACATACATGTACACACACACAAAATAGGTTACCTGAGGTGTATGATTGTATGGAGAATAACTTTATAGCTCTGACAGAAATTTGGAGATGAATTCATGATATACACATTCATGAGATATATATTAACTTCAGGAAAATGGAAGTTATACAAAAAAAATATGATCATAGTATATCATCTGATTTTACTGTAAGTTATATTTACATTATAATAACTACTATTTTGATAAACATTTAATTAAGAAAATAAGCTTAGCTATCATTCCATAATAGTACATATGTATCCATCATGCTTTTTTAAAAAATTATGAGGTACCTGAAGAATACAGAAAAGTACAGAGAATGCACAGGTATGTAATACTTAACTTAGATCTAGCCATGGACACTTTAGGCATTTATTATTTATTTATTTATTTTAAAGAAATGAACCACGGCCAATATCATTGATACTGATGTAGATGTCCCTCTTTTCCTTTGCTAGCCTGGCAGGCACCATCCCCACCATCCTGAATCTGGTGTTTTTCTTTCCCATGTGTTGGGTTTTGTTTTTTTTTAACTTGTTGATGGATCTTTATTTTGTTTGTTCATTCATTCATTCATTCATTCATTCATTAGCAGTGCTTAGAATCAAACCCAGTGCCTCAGGCAAGCGCTCTACCACTGAGCTACTGCTCCAGCCTCCATGCACGTTTTTGTTTTTTTTAATATTTATTTTTTAGAAGTAGTTGGACACAATAACTTTGTTTTATTTATTTATTTTTATGCGGTGCTGAGGATCAAACCCAGGGCCTTGCACATGCTAGGTGAACGCTTTACCACTGAGCCACAACCCCGCCCTCCATGCATGTTTTTATATTATTACTACAAATGACTCTTCCCATAAATAATAGAGATTAGTTTTGCATGTTTTCAAATTTTAAGAACATATGCTGATCTGTAGGAGTTTTGTGATTTTTGTGCAGTGCTGGGGATGAAACCCAGGGCCTTGCACTTGCTAAGCAAGTGCTGTACCACTGAGCTACATCCCTACCCTTGTAGCTTTTCTTTAACATCCATTTTTTAAAAACTCAACACTGTTTTTGAGATTTATCCACACTGACACGTTACTCTGGTTCACTCATTTTGGTTACTATGTTATATTCCAATGTGGCTAATCCGTAACTTATTCAACTTGTGCTTAAGAACATCAAACCTGGTTCTAGCCTTTTGTTCTTATAAAACAAGACCTTGTCTCTACTCTGTTTCACTCATGTGCCTGAGAGTTTCGGTGGAAGTGGAACTACTGGGTCATACGCAGGGGCATTTTGAGATATTGCTCTCCAAACTGCTTAAATCAATTTAGATTCCCACCAATACTACTTAGAAAAGGTTTTCCCTTTAGCCAATCTAAATTATAATACATTAGTGAATGTCTGGAAAAAAGAAACAGTGTTAAGTATTTTTGAAATGCACAATCATACAAACCAATACCTCTCTTGTAATTTTATATTCCCTTCCAGGCCTTTTTTATATTCTTCATTTTTCTGAAGTACAGTCTTGACCTGCCTTCTAAGAGGCCAGGAAATATCCTGGCTGCTCTCACCTTGCTATCCATTCAGCAGTGCCCTCAAAGAGGTCTGGAGTGATGATGTTGGTCAGAGAGGCCACTGAGGCGGCACAGTACGCACTTCTGGAAAGACAGAAGCAGAGGGGAACATGTTATGTGTTAAGGAAGAGCCTAAATAAGACTTAAGTGAACTTCTTGGGTGGACTGCTTGCTTCGCCTAGTAAGCTGTAATCACCTCCTGTCCTCATTCCTGGCCCACGGTCAGTCTTCCTGGGTCTCCAAGTGAGAGGTGTGACATTCTATTTGGATAGAGTTGCTCACGGCATGGCTTCAGTGAAAGAACATGACATTCTATTCTCCCTACCTCCACATGGCCAAATCTACATCAGAGGAAATAACAGCCATATCAATTCATGTCCAAAGTGGACTTAGCATTTCTTTCAGAGACCTACAATGGTTCCACCCTGTGGTATCTTTCAGGTGCTTCTGATTTGCTGCTCATTCATTCAGATGTCAGCACCATTTCAGATCTGGGATTCCTATCTGGATGTGGCACGGGTGCATGAAAGGTTAACTACACATTTTCTGTAACAGACACTCCAGAGCATGCCATCGACCTCTTAATGGCTGCTTAGACCAAACAAGAGAGACAGGAATAGGTGAGCCCCTTCAGACACATTATTTAAACTTCTAGGGGGAAGAAAAAAGGTTTGATTTCCAGCATCTCACCAGTACACACAGATACACACCCTTTGACAAGAAAGAAGGAATATGACTATTATTATTATTATTATTTTGGTGCTGGGGGTGGAGCCCAGGGCTTCATGCATGCTAGGCACATGCTCTACCACTAAGCTACACCCCAGTCCATGCATACATATTTTTTAACATTATCCTACTTGATCTGGTATAATTCTTGCCATTCTATCCTTTTGCCCTAATTCTTCTCGGGACACATTCTATTTCAGCTTGTCCCTCTTTCATGGAACAAGGCCAAGGATTGCTTTTTCTTCCCCTCCATGGTCTTTTCAAATATCCAACATGTAAAGACAAAAACTATGTGTTCTAATTCTGCTCACAAGTCTTTTTAGGGCCCCTCAGGAACACAGAAGAGAAGAAAAAGAAGGGCTTCATTTCTGTCTCATTCAGTACAGACATGACATGAAGTCAATCATACTGCAGTATTCTGAGAAAATCATTGCAGAAGCTGCAAGCATTACTGTACTACCAGTGTCATTCCCAACCTGGATCCTACTGGCTACAGCTACAGCAAAAGCTCAGCTAGAAGAGCAGACATCAGGAGCCTTCAAGAGTCATGGTGCTAATATCGAATGTTGTCATTTACCATAAGCTAACTCTGATCTAATTTCCTTCAGGCCTTGAGCTTAAAGAAGCTTGAAGTATTTACTCTTGAATCCTAATGCAACCTCAGAGCAGCCTCAGATGGAGTTTGACTCTCTTCAATGGATGAGCCAAGAAGTGCTGTCAAAGCCACTAGTCCTAGATCTCACATTGAGATGGGGAGGGGACAAGGTACAACTTTTCCAGGTAGTTTCTTCCTCTCTCCTGGTTCAACCATCACAGCTGTCAAATGTATTTGTTCCTTTCTACCGTTATTGGTGTCACCCAAATCCCAGTCATTAGCTTCTACCTGGATTGGTCTCCTGTCCAGTCTGTTTCCTTCCAGCCCTGAAAGGATCATACTTTTACTAAAACACTATAATCTATTCACTGCAACTAGAGAACTTCTAACAAAACACAAATCAGATCACATCACTCCCAACCTAAATCCTGTCAGAATAAACTGCAGACTCTGTGAGGAGCGTCCAGGCCTCCTCAGTCTGTTCCAGCCAGTCCCTCCAGCTCCGTGGGTCCTCACACTTCAGCAACACTTACCTTCTCTTCCCTTGAGCACATCCATGTTCTGTCACTGAAACCTGCAAATGCTGGGTCCCTGTCTTCTGTCTACCTCATGGAATGTTCCAGATTATATAATCTAAGGAGGTCAAGAATATATAGCATCTTCTTTCTTAACCACAATATGATATTTTACAGTATCCAGGAGCTGAAACACTTAAAAAAGCTCACCTCAGAAACTTAGGATTAGGACCGGAAAGATCAAGAGACCACCTGTCTAATCTAGCATGGGAGCAAGCTGGTCCCTGGAAGCCAAACTGTCCCCAGCCACAGCTACTTCTCTCCAGGTCAAATTCACTCAACAAACACTCCTGACTGCTGGCTGATGCTTTCAGGCAAAGATCCATTAATATCACACCAAGTAAGAAACTGGAAGTGGGTCCTAGAAACCAGGCAAGGCAAGGAAACCCAATGAGGTCTATGAGGCTTTATCCACCATGCATATCTTTCGTCCGCTGTGCAAGCGAAAAGCAGGGCCTCAGATGATGGAGTGTGTCCAAAAGAGAGAGGAAGAGGAGGAACATGGCTCTGATGCCCTTCAGTGGAACAAATCTATTTTATTGGAGAAGTTGCCCAGCATTTGTCTAGCAGATATAAAAACACAGAAAGACTGGTGCTGGAACAAATAAGTTGGAGAATAATCATGTCTGAAAAAGATAGGTGATTAAAACACACAGCTTTTGCTATGGTGTGTTTGCTGTTGCCTAATCTCAATAAGTTTTTTTTTTGTTTTTGTTTTTTTTGTAGTTGTAGATGGACAGAATGCCTTTATTTTATTTGTTAAAATTTTTTTACGTGGTGCTGAGGATCGAACCCAGTGCTTCAAGCATGCTAGGCAAGTGCTCTGCCACTGAGCTACAGCCCCAGCCCTCAATATGTTTTTTTTTTTTTTAATATTTATTTTTTTTTAGTTTTTCGGCGGACACAACATCTTTGTTTTTGTATGTGGTGCTGAGGATCGAACCCGGGCCGCACGCATGCCAGGCGAGCGCACTACCGCTTGAGCCACATCCCCAGCCCCTCAATATGTTTTTGAAAGCTAAGTTTCAGGGCTGTGCATATTTAGATGTAATATCTATAGGACAGGGATGAAAAAACAGTGACCGTGAGGGCAGCAAAAATCTTTAAATCTTTTCCTTCAGAATTAACACAGTACTCTTTTACCTCAACAGTTACATTGACTTCACTGGCACATACAGATAACTCGTCTCATTTTTTGGTTTGAACAAACCAAAAAATCTTTTAATCAAAAGAAAAATCTTTTACTAAACAAATCTATTTTATTGCAGTGTGGTTACCTACTTTTATCTGCAATGTGTTTTATGCTCAACAATGGTCTTTTTTTTTTTTTTTTTAATCCCTATGCTTTCAAACAAATGGTTAAGTCAGATACTTAAGTCAGAATTGTATGTGGGTATCTTACTAAGGTATTAAATCCAGGGGTTTAATCTCAGTGAGGCCAACAGCCTTGATAAATTGCTGAGGCTGGCTTTAAACTCACGATCCTCTTGTCTCAGCCTCCCAAACTGCTAGGATTACAGGCATGTACCACCATGCCTGGCTCAAGTAAGAATATTTATTAACATGTGTAGAAGCAAATCCAAGCAATAATAAGCAATAAGATGGCTTTGATATAGAAACCTCACACACACAAAATTGCATTTCTCAGACTAAATAAGAAGAAAATGGTATAAAATCTCAATAAGCTATTATGAGCCACTCACTTTAAGAAATGACTCAGGGGCTGGGGAAGTGGCTCAAGTGGTAGCACGCTCGCCTGGCATGCGTGTGGCCCGGGTTCGATCCTCAGCACCACATACCAACAAAGATGTTGTGTCCGCCAAAAAACTAAAAGTAAATATTAAAATTCTAAAAAAAAATAAAATAAAATACAAAAAAAAAAAAAAAAAAAAGAAATGACTCATTCACCAAATTTTCTATACGCCTCATAAGTAATCTGCCAAGTAAGGAAACACTTGCTAGGTATAGCAGACATACTTTTTGAGTAAAATAGTAAGTATGCGCCAACAGGTACCAGTCAGTTGATATGACATCTCTGCACTGCACTCTATGGGCTTGTAAGACTCTCTACACCTCCTGAAGTAACTCACACACCATAGGAGGATCTCAGATATTCAGCATTCTCAGCATCTGATCAAATTCAATCAAAGTGTTCACTGAGTCCTTACCAGGCTTATCTTTTTCTGTTTTTGGTACTGAGGATTGAACTCAGGGTCTTGTGCATGCTAGGCAAATGCTCTACCACTGAGCTACATGTCCAGTCTCTTACTGAGCTTTCTTCCAAGAGAAGTGAATGATTATATTATACTGTACAGTTTTACATTATGGTGCATCATTTTATATCAAGCAAATGTATTTTCAATTTTTAAAACAAAAGCATTGGTTTTGTTTCTAGCTTATGTTTTGACATTTACATAAAAGAAACAAGAGAGAACGACACCTGAGGACATCTGTATCATTTGCAATGATTGTGACACTGTGTCACTCAAATGTCATTCTGTGCATCACTTGGTGGCATGAAGCAGCAGCTTTGCCAGGCTGTTCCTTGAACATAGCATCTCTAATGACAGATAAGCTCTACAAGCTCTTGATACAGCTGCCCACTCACCTCACGTCCACCTCACCTCCAACGTGCATGAGAAAGGAGCCATCAGGTTGTTTCAGTGAGTACAAATACTGAAGAAGCTTCTCTCTGAGAAATGGCAGGGAAAGAGGCAGAAGAGGCAATCAATGGTCAGTGCGGTGTAGCAGGTGGGGAGCCCTTCTGGGTCTCCACCACTACTAGCTGTTGTACCTGTTAATGACGTCATAGGCCTCCTCGGTGCCAATGATGCACAGGGCATTGACGGCTGCATACGTGGGTGCAAGGTGTGGGTACTGACCAGGACCCCCTCCAAAGCCACCTTCTGGGCTTTGACATAGCTCCAGGAACTGACACACACTAGGTACATGGACAAAGGGAAAAACAAAGTCAGAGAGCATTAATTTCAAAATGCCAAATTCCCACCAAAACCTGTGCCTTTTCAATCATTCCTCCTCCCTTAAAATGAAAAAACCCTACCACCCACCTGCTGAGTATAACTTGTGAAAGGGCTTAATTTTCTATCCAGCTATCATCTGTTTTGTATTCCCTCTTGAGTTTTGTATTTAAGCATCGGCCTAGTCATGAGGCAAAGAAAATAGGGCTAAGAAGAAACAACCTTTCATAGGCTTGAGGGTAAGAGTCTCATGTGTTCCCTGACCACACCTTTCCCAGCAATTTGCCACCCTGCATCTATGGTTCCAGCCTCCTCCTGCCTTTGGGACCTCACAGCCTTGGAATTTTGCCTAAAACATGGAGCTCAAATGCTCCTCTCCATGCTGGCTGTCCTGGTTCAGACCCATGTCCTAGGCCAACCATGAACACCTGGAAAGACCTTTCCACTCCCACTGCCACCTCCGCCCTGGTGGGCTCCTGCCTTCTGTTCCCACCAGCAGGAAAAAAACAAGATCCTGGTGGAGTCTGTCTTCCTGGGGTGGGAGGTCCACATGCTCGCCAGCCATGGCAAACTCAAAAGGAGCACGGTTGAGTCAATCACAAGAAAGCATCACAGTCTGCAGGCTCTGGGAGAAATTGTCACACTAATCCAAAGAGGCCCCTGGCCCCCTCACTGAGGGAAGCCATTTATGGAAGGTTTACCTCTGATTATGAAACCAGGCTCCCTGAAGTTTCATTCTTGCTTTAGGTGAAATCAAGAGAGCCCCTATGTGTCCAAGGTCCTCTGAGGGTCACCGGGAAGGAGTGCTCTAGAAAGGCCCTGATCATCCAGCTGCTTCCTGACTCAGCAGGCCTGCCTATCATGAAAAACCTCCATGGATGAGAACAAACAGCAAACCTGTCTCACACACACACAGCCTTCTCTTCTGGTCTCTTCATTCATGATTTCTTATCCACTAATGCAAGAGAGACCACATAGGCTGATCTCCACGAAAACAGTGTATTACTGCATTCAAACATACATCATGGGGCTGGGGATATAGCTCAGCTGGTAGAGTGCTCACCTCTCAAGCACAAGGCCCTGGTTCGATCCCCAGCACCACAAAAACAAAAACAAAACAAACATACATCATGTTTAATTACTTTTGATTTTCAACCTTCCACTATCCCAACAAGAGCAGTAACAGAAAGTGCTGCTGACTTAAAAGATACCAATTCACTTCTATTTATACCTAAAATTTTATTGTAGGAAACACAAGGGCTGAAACTGAAGGAAGAGAAAGAAGGAAGACACTGTACATTATTTATAATAGAAATTAATTTTCATATCCAGGTGTGTATCACAGATGCTGGTAATCCCAGCATCTCGAGAGGCTGAGGCAAGTGGATTGCAAATTAGAGGCCAGCCTATACAATTTAGCAAGACCCTGTCTCAAAAATAAAATAAAACAAAATAAAAAGGTCTGGGGATACAGTTTAGAAGAAGAGCATGGATTCAATTTCTGTGCCACACACACACACAAAAGTTTTCATTAGTTAATTGCTTGTAACATATTTTCCAAATCATCTTTAATTTTTATGCCATTTTCCAGAAACAAATAGCTAATGAGCTCAAGTCCTAACAAAGGCTGGCTGCAATAGCCTACCAAAAGCTTTCTATACCACAAAAGTAAAAGGTTTTTAGCTAATATAAAATTTAGGCTAAACCAGGCATGGAGGTGCAAAAATGTATCCTAGCAACTCAGGAAGCATTTAGAGGCAGGAGCATTGCAAGTCTGAGACCAACTTTTCAACTTAGCAAAATGCTGTCTCAAAAACAAAGGATGGGAATATAGCTCAGTGGTAGAGTGGACATGAATTTAATCCCCTGTATAGGGGGAGCGGGGTTAGGCTGAGGCTGGGAATGTAGCTCTGCAGTAGAATGCCAGGCATGTGTGAGGCCCTGGGTTTAATCCCCAGCACCACAAACAACATCCCAAAGTAACAAGCAAAACTTACCAACACATTTTTAAAAATAAGAAAGAAAATGATTCACTAACTTGTCCATTTCCTTCCCCAGCTCCTAAGATAAAATCATGCCAAATACAACACTCCTGACCTGGTAGCCTAAAGTCTGGAATGAGCTAGGATCTGAATGTACTGGACACCTTGATATCCTCCCTCCATGCCAATGGCCCTCAGCTGACACTCTGCATCTGACTATCTGGGGTTGTGCTACAGAACTGAAGGTGGGGCTTCTCTCGAGTCTCACTTCCGTATTACAGAACATTCTGATCTCAAGACTTTCCAATTTGCACCTTAAGAACTGGCAAACTGACCATGAAGATACCAGCTGTCGTTAGCAGACTTCTTAGCAATTTTGAAAACTAAGATGTTAATGATACTTCAATCTATCAAAAGGGAAAGAAAAGTTTATCTTAGGGAACAAATATTCAACAATCAATAAAATATTTCAGGCAGGAAACACTGCACAAATACCAGGCATGGCACAGTTTGTGAAAAACAAGTATTTGCAAAAGCATTTATTTAGATACACTACAGATAATGTGTATCTTAGATGGAGATCTATTTTCTTTAATGTCAGCAAGACTTTTCATTCTAGCTTACGTGATAACTACCAACAGAGTAGGCAACTATCTTCTAAATGAGGGATTTTTTTTTTTTTTTTTAGTTGTAGATGGACACAATACCTTTATTTTATTTGTTTATTTTTATGTGGTTCCGAGGATTTAACCCAGTGCTTCATGCGTGCTAGGCAAGCACTCTACCATCAAGCCACAACCCAGGCCCTAGATGAGGGATTTTCAAACCCAAAATAAATATAAAAGAATCATTGAGAGCTAATAAAGAATATAAACGCCCAAGCCAAGCACAGTGGCTCATACCTGTAATCCCAGCAACTCAGGAAGCTGAGGCAAGAGGATCACAAGTTTGAGGCCAGCTTGGGGAACTTAGTGAAACCCTGTCTCAAAGTTAAAAAAAAAAAAAAAAAGTGCTGGAAATGTAACTCAACGGTAGAGAGACCCTAGGTTCAATCCTTAATACAAGGAGGCAGGGATATAATAATAATTGTTGTTGTTGTTGTTATTACAGAGGTTTAGACTTGCTGAGGCAGAGAAGGGCCTGGCCCTCTGCCTTGTTTCCATATTCCTAGGTGATTCAAATTACCCACCAGATTTTAAGCACCACAAGTTTTTGCTGTGCAATTAGAGTCAGTTGGGGAATATTTTTAAAATATCCAGCTCCCAGGCCACACCTAATAACAATTAAAGCAGAATCATGGAAGATGGATCCAGGTGGCCATATATATATATATATATATATATTTTTTTTTTTTTTTTTTTTTTTAAACTCCCTATGTAACTCCAATGTTCACCCCAAGTACTAGTGCTTCTCCAACTTGAGTGTGCACAGAAATTACCTGGGGATCTGGTTACACTGTAGCACTAGTTCAAAACTATCTGAGCTTCTGTATTTCTAACAAGCTCCGAGGTGATGGCAATGCTTCTGGTGTGGGAACTACATTTTGGATGGCACTGAGATAGATCTGCACTGTCTTGCAGGTAGCTCCTAGTCCCTTGCAGGTAGCTCCTAGTCACTTGAAGCTATTTAATTTATTTTTATTTTTATTTTTTGAGAATCCAGCTGTCTTTTATTAGATCAGTCATTTAAAAGATTTGCAAAATGCAAAACAATGCCATTCTTCTAATTTTTCTTTTTTTAGAAAATAGTTATTTCCATAAATTATTTTTCTTTTTTTTTTTTAAAGGAAAGATTTTCTCTACTTTTTCTTAAAGAGAGAGAGAGAGAGAGAGAGAGAGAGAGAGAATTTTTTAATATTTATTTTTTAGTTTTCGGCAGACACAACATCTTTGTTTGTATGTGGTGCTCAGGATCGAACCTGGGCCGCACGCATGCCAGGCGAGCGCGCTACCACTTGAGCCACACCCCCAGCCCCTCCATAAATTATTTTTATTGGTTCTTTTTAGTTACACATAACAGTAGAATCTATTTTGACATAATTATACAACATGGAATGTATCTTATTCTAATTCAGACCCCAGTACCTTTTATTCTACTTCCCATTCCCTGAGGCTATTTAAATTTTTACTTGAATTAATTAAAATTAGCTCACACAAGTCACATTTCAAGTGCTCAATAGCCACATTTGACTAATGGTTGCCACAGTGGAGCACACAAGAAATTTACAGGACATTCTCATGGAAAAGTCTCTGGGACACCACTGCTCTATCCTTCACCATTAAAAGAAGATATAAAACCTACAAGAGGATCAAGTTCAAAGCAAGAGGATCTGCCTGATAAGGAGTTTATGGGACTTCAGGTAATGGTTAAGGTCTAATAGAAAGTGGTTGACTCTGGACAAGTCTGTCACCTATAGGGACGAAGGATTAAAAAAGTATGTACAATAAATAAGCAAATGATACAAAATGAGCAGGGAAACAAATCAGAAGCCAATAAGAATAAAAACAAATGAAACACATACAAGTAGCAAGTGATATAATCAGGAAAGGCAGGATGAAGGGTGTGCAAAGCATATAAATGCAAGGATCACAGCAAGAAGCAGACCAGAGATCAGGGTCCCATGAGCTGTAAACAATAATGACAAGCAATGCTTCTTGGGGCTGGAGGTGAGGCTCAGTGGAGGTGAGGCCCTGGGTTCCGTCTCCAGTGCTCCCCCCAGATAACCTATAAGCTGAAGAGTTCTAAAATATTTAAAGTCTTAGCTCTTATCAAAGTTAAAAACCTAACTTTAACAGTACAATCAATGGTCTTCCTGTGATCTTGATTTTGTTTTATTACAGAAGCTTTTAATAACAAAGCACAGGATTCTCATTAAAGGATGCTTTCTTCAGTGCTAAATCATTAAGCAAAGCAAATGTCTGATCTCAAAATATCAATTTATTTTTGCAAACATACATATAAACATGCATATAAATATACATATTACCTCTTAAGAGAGGCATGTTAAATTCTCACCTATGAATAGATTATCCTTGAAACATCTGAAACCAGCAGTAATAAAAGCCTGGCCTTGCTGGCTTTGGTCAGCAGTCACAGCAGCTGACAAAAGTGATTTTGTCCACTAGAGGGAACTCAGCTTGTCATATTATTCCCTAAACAAACAAAAGTACAAGAGAAAATAGGAAAGCGAGAGAAAGCTTTGTGTGTGTGTGTAGGGAGTGTGTGTCCAGTGCCAGCTGGGGCAGGGAAGAGGGCAGGCAACTAATAAACTCCAGAGCCCAACTCTCCATTTCTGGGTCATCTTAATATCTGAATGAGGGGAAACAGACACTGTTTCAAAGCATTCTTTTTCCTGTGCAAAATAAATAAAAATAAATAAACAGACAATGTCTTGGGGCTGGGGTTGTAGCTCAGTGGTAGAGCACTTGCCTAGCACATGTGAAGCACTGGGTTCGATCCTCAGCATCACATACAAATAAATACATAAAAGAAAGGTATCATGTCCATCTACAACTTAAAAAAAAAAAAAAGACAATGTCTTATTGTAGGTAGTCTTAAAAACATTTTATAGAAGTCATTAAGATTAATCTGAGGGGCTGGGGATGTGGCTCAAGCGGTAGTGCGCTCGCCTGGCATTCGTGTGGCCCGGGTTCGATCCTCAGCACCACATACAAACAAAGATGTTGTGTCCGCCAAATAAATAAATAATTAAATATTTTTTTTAAAAAAGATTAATCTGAATCTTACTAAAAATAGTTTATTTCTTTGTATGTTGGAGTTAGAATTAATTGCCTGCTAAGAACAAAACAAAATGCAATACAATTACTGGAAAGCCTATCATTCTTTAAAAGTTCAATAGCTCTAGGCTCAGAAGAACCACAGTAGAGCTTTTAAGGCAGCTGTGAAGCAGGAACTCTAGGCCACTAACTACTGAGTGTTCTTGAAATCAGGATAAATCAGCTCGTTATTTTTAAAACATTCTTTTAATGACAAAACAAAGTTTCACTGTAGAAATTTTACAAAATGAAAATAAGCTTAGAAAAGAACATTTAAAAACCATCCTTGGGCTGGGGATGTGGCTCAAGAGGTAGCGCGCTCACTTGGCATGCGTGCGGCCCGGGTTCGATCCTCAGCACCACATACAAACAAAGATGTTGTGTCCGCCGAAAACTAAAAAATAAATATTAAAAATTCTCTCTCTCTCTCTTTCTCTTTAAAAAAAAAAAAAAAAAACCATCCTTAACCTTGCTATTCAGAATTAACTATTGTCACATGTGCATGCATCCTTCTGGTTTTTCTATGCATATAATCAATCATCTATGTTTTTAATCTATAAAAGTTGAATGTCTTTATCTGTTTTCACATCGCATCTCTTTATAAACATTTTATATGCAAATAAACTTTACATATATAAAATTCTGAATGGCTGTTTAATATTTCACTGTATGTATTGTACTATAATTTACTTAAGCTATGCCTCCTCCACCCATGTGTACATTCAGAGAATCCTCCCATTTCTGCAGAGGACTGAGATTGAACTCAGGGCCCCCACACATGCCAGGTGAGCCTTCACCATTGAAATAAGTCCCAGACCCTTCCATTTATTTTTTCTCCTCTCATGTGCAACTTTCCCATTCTCCTAGTGTACATCCTGACTGTGTAGGTGTGGGGAAAAAGCTTTCCAAACAACCTCCAACCCCCAACTGGTATTTCAAAAACACATGGGCCTTTGACAATTAAATTCCTGTTACTGCAGAAACTGCATCCAACTCTACTTCCAGTGCTGAAAGCAAGTAGGCTTGCTGCAGCATCCTGATGATAATAACAGTACACATTTTCCCTCAGCCTCAGAAAGCACTGTACGTATCACAAGGGTTAATGGCCTAATGCTTTATTATCTTCCCCATCCACATTCATCACAAGACACCCTGCCCAGGAAAGCAAGAATGAGAGGTTATTGTTAAGAGAGAATGAATAAGACAATGTGAGTTCTGTTCTTCTGACCTGACAATGTGACCGAGGCAGGGGTACTGTGACCAGGGAGGGCTCTGGTGAGCCTCCATGAGCCCTGGCACAGATGCCACCTTGGGCACAGAAAAACAAACCTGGTGCAGGAGACTCCAATCCCAGGTTCCTCGCCCCTGAGAGCTCTGGAAGGAGCAGAGGAACACAAACCAAGAACACATGCCTGCTCTCAGCGGACCTCCAAGGTCCACTCCTGACCGCCCTTTCCTGCCCAAGTATCCCTAAGACTGGAGTAAAGATCAGGGTTTTTCTTCTTTAAGATATAAATTGTCGGGCTGGGGTTGTAGCTCAGTGGTAGAGTGCTCGCCTCACATGTGGAGGGCACTGGGTTCGATCCTCAGCACCACATTAAAAAATAAAATAAAGGCATTGTGTCCATCTACAACTAAAAAAAAATTTTTTTTAAAAAAAGATATAAATTGTCATAAGCTTCTGAGAATGAGGTGCCATTCCATGAATGCCATCTGCGCAAGCAGCTTGGAGAGAATCTCAGTTGCTTAGATCTCTAGTCATCAATCAGAGGTTTGAGAAAACGGAGTTATGGCATGAGTATCCCAAGCAGTAACCATCCAGTCCCATCAAGAGCTAACCTGCCCCTCCAGGCACAGGGAAGAGGCACTTCCATGGAGGTGTTATGGAAGGCGAGGGGATTCTGCTCACAGAACTGGCACATGCTTCCAACAGCAGCTAGGCAAACAACAACAACTTTCTGATGAAATAATTTCTCCCAGAGCTGACGATGAAGACTTTTTCTCAAAGACTAGAGCCAAGAGTCAAAAGAAAAGGGCACAGAAGAAACCAGAATCCTTCTCTTGGGAGTTCAAAGTCTTGTTCTACCCACCAGCTTCTGAAGTGGAGGAGTTTCAGGAAGTTGCTGGAGGTCAAAAGAAGGGCAAGGGTTTCTTTGTAGCTTTTTTTTCATTCACAACAAATAAAACAGAAACAGAATCAAAACAAAAAAGAACCCCCAAATTCAAGATGCAATTCCAGAGAACACTCCAGGTTCCCCAGAGCCATACTCACTCTGTAGCCACTATCTGGGGGATGGGTTCATCTAGGAGTTCCAAGCTGTGCAGGATCCAGTAGCAGAGCCATGGGCGGCTGGCATCCAGACACTGAGAGGGACAGAGAAAAAAACACACCCCTATTCAGAATGATTCCAAGACACTGCGGACAAGGCTACATCTGTCTTACTCCCCATAGCCTGGTGACCTCGAGGAGGGCCTTGCTTGAACAACAATCAGTGAATGAAGATGCTCTGCTTTGTGGCCTTAGCCAGGAACTGAAATGACCATCTGTGAGAAGAGGACAATGGAATAAAAAAACTGGACTTAAACCCAGTGGGTCCCTCCCTTGCAGGCATTAAGGATGATGGGCATTCACGCTGACACATCCTTGCCATAAATAAAAAAAATCAAATGTATGGCTGGGGTTGTGGCCCAGTGGTAGAGCACTTGCCCAGCACACATGAGGCCCTGGGTTTGACCCTCAGCACTGCATAAAAATAAATAAACAAAATAAAGGCATCATGTCCATCTACAGCTAACAATAAATAAAATAAAAAATAATCAGGGGCTGGGGTTGTGGCTTATGGTAGAGCACTTGCCTAGCATGTGTGAGGCACTGAGTTTGATTCTCATCACCACATATAAATAAATAAAGGTCCATCAACAACTAATAAAATATTTTAAAAATAATAATAATCAAATGTAGAACCCCCCTAAAAAAGTAGATCTGCTGGGTGTAAAGTGAGGCAAGGAGACTGGAGCCCTCCTGTTCATATTCAACTGTTGCCTGTCACTCAGCCCCACTCCCAGCCATAGACTGAGTCTCCTCTATGAACCCAAGGCCTCTGCGAATATGCTCTAAGAGCCACTCAAAGTTTGGGCCTATAGTGTACTGGTCCTCTGGTCAATTCAGGAACTAGATCAGCTTACAGAGTAAAGGTTAGGGGTGACTAGGTAACTAACTGACTTTTAGTAGTTGCCCAGGGGATCAGGAGAAAGCATGTGAACTGCTTAGCTGTACTGAATGGTGGACAAAAGCCACATCCTGTCTAGGGTGATCTACTAGCTCTGAGAGCAGATAAGATGTTAGGAGATCTGGTTCTACCCTTTGGAAATGGGGTCTCAGCTCTATGACAGTGCCCAGGTTCCTGTCAGAACCATGTGATACTGAGTAAATCTCCAACAGGTCAAACCAGATGGCCTTTTGCATTCAAATAGTAAAAAAGGAGGGAAACTTGGTAAAGAATTTGGTATAAAGAGTCTGCAGACAATGTGTTTACCTCGTAGGCATCAGTCAGTTGCCGAAGGCCTCTTTTCAGATAATGGAAGTGCTTCTCTCTCTGCAAAATAAGCCTGGAAAGACAAAGAGCACATAAGCCTAGCTAGGAGACCAAGATTCTACCACACACACGCACATGCAGCTTCAGGACACGCCCCACAGTCATTCAAAAGGTGCCCAGCACTGCTGCAGCTTCAAAGGGTGACTATCCCGGAAACAGAGGCCTGCATCTCAGTGTCTCTGAAGTCCCTGAATACCAGGCTGGCAGATGTTCTTGAGCAAGATCATCTGAAAGAAGTGACCCTGGGCTAACTGAAAAGCTGCAGTGAGCCCCCACAGCCAGGTAGTGACGATCCACCCAGAAGGCTCCTCAGGATCTAACTAAAAACAGGTTAACTTGTGATCCTCCATGTTTAATTCCGCCCCCCCCCCACCCCCGGTAGTGGGGATTGAACCCAGGGGTGCTCTACCACTGATGTACATCCCCAACCCTTTTTATTTTGGACAGGGCCTCACTAAATTGCTGAGACTGGCCTCAGACTTGTGATCCTCCTGCCTCAGTCTCCCAAGTCGCTGAAATTACAGGTTTTCTCCACTGGGCTCAGCTCTATTCAGTCATTTCAACCTGAGTCTTGCTGCTTCCCTGACTTGCTCAGCTGCTGTCATTTCTTCTGGAATCACTTCTCCAAGATGTATACTTTGTACCCGGCCTGCTCCTCAGTTATCCATCCATTATTCCCTCCCCGAAATTCCACCTCCCACATGCTGACCCACAGCCCTGGCCAGAGGAGGTGTTTGTATTCTGTAGTCAGTCACGTCCTTGGCACTGACGTCAGCATTACTGGCTTTGAGAAGGAATGTGCCGCCCATGGCCACCTGCACAGGCAAAGACAGAGGCAGCACTTCTAGTTTGGTGTTGCAAAAGGGGCCTATGTGATTATGGAAGGAAGAAAAAGGAAAAGAATGTTGAGACAGTCACTGTGCTTGCTGACTGCAGAAACAAAAGGAAGGAGAGCCACAGCCCCTCTTCTAGGTAGGCAACTCGACTGTTTCTACAACTCCCACCGTTCATGCTCAGAATAAGGCCATGAATGTAGTCTCTACCCCTGAAAGTCTCCCGATTCAGTGATGGAAATGATGTAAGTACAGAAATTACTAAAAAACAAGGTGGGGAGGGCTGGAGATGTGGCTCAAGCGGTAGCGTGCTCGCCTGGCATGCGTGCGGGCCTGGGTTCGATCCTCAGCACCACATACAAACAAAGATGTTGTGTCCGCCGAAAACTAAAAAATAAATAATAAAATTCTCTCTCTCTAAAAAAAAAAAAAAACCCAAGGGGGGAAATGATAGGTTTCACAAAGGAAAAACAAAAAAATACTACTTTGGTTCAAAGGGGAGGAAGGCATGTCACTAAGAAAAGAGTGATCAGCAAAGTCTATGCAGAAGAGGCAGAATTTGAAGTAGACAGCCCTGGTGGAGGGAGAAATTTTCACTGAAGTTGAAGTAGTCACGAGCAGGTAATTCGACTGTGCTGCACCGTGCCAGGTGCAAAGGGCACAAAAGGAGGGACAGGTGGGGAGATCGGGCCTAAATGTGGGAGGAAATGGGAGAACAAGCACCAGACCCTTTTTATAGGGCTCTGGGAAGAAATTCCTCTTAGCTGAGGAATTTCCACTCAACTTAGTAGGCAAAAAGGAAGCCCAGAAGAGCTTTTAAAAAGCCATAACTGTGCTTTAGAGAAAGTATCCAAGGGCATTGGACACTGTGTTTGCAAGCTAAGCCAAGTGGAAGGTCAGAAGCTGGGCAGAGCTGACCCAGAAAGTGCTCAGGGCCTAGGCCAGCCTGGGGACTTCTGGACACATGGAGTGTACTCAGATGAGGGCTGCTGGATGCACACATGCTATGGACATGGTCTGTACCCTCCGAAATTCAGGTTGACATATGATTCTTAATGGTGTTGCAGGGGGCAGACTCTATAAGCAGCGATTGTCATTAAAAGGGATTAGAGCCTTTTGCAGGGGAAAGGGTCTGTTCTCAAGAGCTGCTATAAATGAGGCTGATAGTCATGTTTTGTTTCTTCCCCACGTGCCCTGCTTGCCTTTGGGCTTTCCACCCTGAGATGAAGCAGTACGAGGTCCTTCTCAGAAGCCAACTAGTTGCAGCTGCTTCATGTTCTTGTGTTTCCTGGCCTCCAGAACCATTTGCCAAAATAAGCCTCATTTCCTTATAAATTTCCCAGTCTCAGGCATTCTGTTATAGCAACAGAAAAATGGACTAAGGCAACATGTGAGACTCAGAAGAGGGATCATGATTACATAAACAGAATGAGAATGCTTATCTGCAAGCTGTGACAGGTGAAGTCATAGAAGGTGGGAGAAGAGAAAGAAACAGACAACAGTATGGCCGGTGGCCTTTAAGGGCATTCAGGGGAGTGGTGACAGCAAACTGCAAAGGAAGAGGCCAGACTGTTTCTCTTTTGGAAAGTCCAGTGGCCAGGCCTCAGTGAGCACCCACTCACTTCAGGCAGAGGCAGAGTATCTGGTGCTGGGGTCCAGGCTGACTGCTCTGTAAAGCTATGGTCCAGGTGCGCTCAGGCGAGTGAATGACACATCCAGAGAACAGGGATCAGGGGAGTATGGTGGGCTGTGACAGCTCACAGGAAGGGAGGGAGGGTCAGAGAGACTTTCCCAAAGGGAAGAGTATTGAGGCTAAGGCTGGAAGGCCATGAGTTAAAGAGGACACCACGTGTGTCTGTTAGTTTAGATCCAAAGCTGGAGCAAAAGTACAAGGCGGAGAGCAGACAAATCAGACTGGAGAGGAACAGAGGTGTCAAATCATGTGGACTTATAAGTGCATTAAGGAATCTGGTCTCAAACCTAAGAACAGATGGCAGTCACTGTGCTTCATCATGGGTGACCTTGAAAACAAGCCAAGGAAAGACAACTGTCAAAAATACCACAGGATTCACTATGTGAAATGTCCAGAATGAGAAACCCCTAGACAGAAAGTATACCAAGGGGTTGCCCAGGGATGAGGGAGATGGAGGAGCTGGCAGTGATACAGGATTTCTTGGGGGGTTGAGGGGGGCAGTAATGAAAATGATCTAAAATTAACTGTGGTTGATGGTTGTACATTCTGATTATATTACAAAGCCACTGAATTCTACATTTGAAACAGATGTAATTCATATGTGATATATGAATTACATCTCATTAAAGTTGTTACTAAAAAACAAAGGCAGTTAATGTCTTTTTAAAGGGAGTTACTGAAGTATTTGGGGCAGTAGGAGATGTGAGTCTGGCAATATGGAAGGATTTTACATCCTTGCAGAGAAGGCGTTTCAGAGTATGGATGCAGGCAAACCTAGGGCTTTAAAGTGGGGAAGAGGAGACTCAAGAAACTCATGTGAGATAGCCTCTATTTTCTCAGGATCATGGGAGAGTTGTGGAGTGGCCGCAGTGATGAACGTGTTAGGGAATCTACATAAGACAAATAAAAGAGTGCAAGACAGTTATGGAAAGGCATAATGGAAACTAAGTAGTATAAAATTTGGTGAAGAAGGTCAGCAGACACTGCCAGTGATTTTTTTTTCCTTGATAATCTTGCTGGGACTATTTAGCAAAAGGAGCTAGTGGCATGCTACAGGAAGGACTAGCAAGATTGGAAGAGCATGAAAGCTGATGAGGGAGACACGGAAAGAGGTAAGTGAACTGCTGAAACAGTTCACCGTCTGAGCTGGCTCAGGGTGAGCAGGTAAGAAACCAAGGCCAGGACAGGTCTGATGGACAAGAGGAACCAGGAAGGCCTGAGAGACATTAGCAAGGAGAGGCTAAGAAACCCAAGGCAGGTGAGGGCAAGCACAGAATTCAGAGCTGGAACTCCTGGCTCATTCTCAGCATATTCATAGCAGGGTTTTCTATATGTCAGTTCCTTCCTTTCTGAAAAATAGTCAAAAAAATTCAAATATTCCAGGGCTGGAGTTGTGGCTCAGTGGTAGAGTGCTCGCCTAGCACATGTGAGGCCCTGGGTTCGATCCTCAGCACCACATAAAAATAAATAAATAAAATAAAGGTATAGTGTCCAACTATAACTAAAAAATAAATATTAAAAAAAAAGAATTCAAATATTCCAAATACCTTGAGATGCAGAGACCCAAGAAAGAGACAGTAGAACACTCTATACCATAAGAGAACATCAATGACCTCGTCTAGAAATGTCAGGCAAGAGAACACTGACTTTCTTATAACAAAAAAGTCTGAGATCCTAAGCATAATGCTGGGGAGAGGGATGGGGTGACGGGTTGTATTTTACTGGAATTATACTGTAACTTCATAAGTGAAGAGAGACCACGTCTGTCTTCAGCACCTACAGCAGGCCTCAGCACCCGTGTGTCATTTGAACAGGAGAAATAAAGGAATACAGTAAGGTCAGTTTCTCACTAGACACAAAAGACTGTTCTCCCTGCATCTATGTCCCTTCAATTAAAAAAAAAAAAAAAAAAAAAACAGACCTCAAAGGAGAAGTTGGAATTCAAGCACACAAGGAGAAGGGTGGTCAGACGGAGAACACAATGTCTACTCTGGCTCAGGGCTCTGCTCTATCGCTTCTCTCAGTGTTCACATGCACCTTGAGGCAGAGGACCTCTCAGCCCAAGGTTGCCTTCCCTACTGGACTACATGGGGGTTTTTTGGCCTTTTTGTTTTGTTTTGTTTGGTGTGTGTGTGTTGCTGTGGATCAAACCCAGGGCCTCATGCATGCCAGACAGACACTCCACCACTGAGTCACATCTCCAGCCCTGGACTGGGTGTTTTTAGGTAGCTGAATTAAACAATTAAATGAATGCATATATTTAAAAAGAGCAGCCAGGCACGGTGGCACATGCCTGTAATTCCACTGATTCAGGAGGCTGAGGCAGGTGAATTGAAAGTTCGAGGCTAGCCCAGCAACTCAGGGAGATCCTGTCTCAATATAAAAAATAAAAAGGGCTGTTGATATAGCTCAGTGGTAGAGCCCTTGACTAGCATGAGCAAGATCATGGGTTCAACCCCCAGCATTGTCAAAAACAAGGAAAAAAATTTAAAAAACTATCAAAACAAGAAAAAAAGAAGTTAAAAGCCAGGCGCACACCTGTAGTACCAGCTACTCAGGAGACTAAGGCAGGAGGATCACTTGAGCCCAGGAGTTCAAGACCAGCATGAGCAGCACAGCAAGATCTCATCTCAAAAGGAAAACAAACAGGGCTGGAGTTGTGGCTCAGTGATAGCGTGCTCATCTAGCATGCACGAGGTACTGGGTTCGATCCTCAGCACCACATAAATGTAAAATAAAGATATTGTGGGGCTGGCGCTGTGGTTCAGTGGTAGAGCACTTGCTAGTATGTGTGGGGCATTGGGTTCAATTCTCAGCACAACATAAAAAATAAATAAAGGCATTGTGTCAATCTAAAACTAATAAAAAAATTTTTAAAAAAGATATCGTGTCCACCTAAAACTAAAAAATAAATGCTAAAAAAAAAAGGAAAACAAACAAAAAGCAAAAACATACCCAAAAAAAAAGATATTACATGGACTCTAGCTGAAGGAATCCTCCATCATCTTTTATTTTGCCCTGGGTTGGTCCCTAGGGACAAGATGTGAGCCTGCGTAAAGATGAGCCTTCATCGAAGGTTTTCTGTGGTAAGGTTTTCTGTAGTAAGGTTCACCCTCACCTTGAACCTTACCCCAGAAAACCAGGCCCCAGGAGTCCTGCTGGGGAGGGACTGCTGAGCTCCTCCAGCTGATTTCATCCAAAGACAAACTCCAGCTACAACCAGTGGAAGAAAAATGCCTTTTAGTAACCACTTCCACAATGGAAATTCTCTTCCATTTAATCATAAACGTAACACACACACACACACACACACACACACATCAATATGTTCAGGTTTATGATTCTTTTAAATTGAAGGGACATATATCCATCCTGTTTCTTTTGGTCACTCAGAAACTATACTCATAAGCTGAATTATGTTCCCCCAAAATTCATGTGGAAGCCCTAAATCCCATGTGTTTGGAAACAGCACCATTTTAGAGATATTTAAGATTAAATGAGGTCATACAGGTGGGGTCCTAATCCAATAAGATGGGTGTCCTTATAAGAAGAGAAAAAGACACCATGGAGGTGAGGTACAGAGAAAAGGCCATCTGCAAGCCCCAAGACAGACCCCAGGAGAAACCCATCCTGCTGGCATCTAGATGTTGGACTCCTCACCTCCAGAACTCTAAGAAGATAAGTTTCTGGGTTTCACAATACACAGTGTTGGGGGCTGGGGATGTGGCTCAAGCGGTAGCGCGCTCGCCTGGCATGCGTGCGGCCTGGGTTCAATCCTCAGCACCACATACAAACAAAGATGTTGTGTCCGCCAAGAACTAAAAAATAAAAATATTTAAAAAAAAGAATACACAGTGTTGGTGTTCAGTTGTGGCAGCCCAAGCAACTAATACCCTTATCACTCCTTTATTCTCAGTTCACTCAATCCAAAATTGGAAGTTAAGGAAAAGCTGAATAATGCAGGCCCAAAGCCAATGAAAGCCAATGAGATGGAGCAGAACAAACCAGGCTCTGCACGCATTTGCGCATGGAGGATGCAGGGAGGATTCAGAGTACATCCTTGGGGAAGAGTGCAGGATGAGGACACTGGGGAGGAACCATCAAAAAGGTAAATATATTGAGGTGGTGGAACGAACTCATAAGACACATCCTGGGAGGTGATGTAAACTATATTTCTTACTAGGGGGAGCCCACTGGGCTTCAAGACACTGTCTCTTTTGAGCTCTGTTCTCTGCAGTCTCAGAATGGTTACAGATGCTGTTACCTGTGTGAAACAACCCTATTCAACCTACAGGTCTCAGCTTAAATATCACTTTCTGAGGGGGGCTGTCCCTGACTTTCAACTTAAGTTAGATCCTGGCTGTAACTCTCGGAGCATGCTGCTGGTAATATGTATTTGTGTTCATCTGCTAATGTCCACCTCCGCCATCAGACTGAGCACCCAGCAGAGGCAGGATCAGGGCCGGCCTTGCTCATGCCTGCTTCCTAAGCCCAGCAGAGTATCTGTCCTTTGGAGACCCTCCAGATGCTATTGCAGAATGAATGAAAAAAAAAAAAAAAAGAAAGAAAGAAAGACTTCAAGTGAACCCAGCAGAACAGAATTAGAATAAAAACATTTCCTAAACCTGGATCACTCCTGGGCATTGTGTGGTTAGCTGTGACAGAAGAGAGGACAAGGGATTCAGTTCATTTTTAGAGCCTGGGAACTTTGTAAACCCACTAAAAGCAGAGGCCTCTGGTTAAAAAGTAATCATTGAGCACATAATAAACAACTCCAGGGAAGGTGAGCTTATTTATAAGGTCCTTGCAAGAAACAAGGACTACATCTACTAACTGCCTGGGATTTGGGAAGTTCTAAAATAGCACATGCAGGAGTAGGACAAGACGTGAAGGTCAGGCAGGCACCTGTGTGAGAAGGGCTTGGAGAGCTTTCACTCAGAGCCACTGGCTTCAAAGCCACTGCAACACTTAACTTTCAAGGCCCTGTCTGCACAGGGACATTGTTGGTTTTTCTCACTTCTGAGGAGCACCAGGCCACTTGTGTCCAAGAAAAAGTAATTTTTAAAATTATATGTGTGTGTGTGTGTGTGTCCCCAGTTTATGTATTTCAGAAAGTTAATTAAATAAATTGAAAGTTAATTAAATAAATGGAAAAAGGTAAGTTCACTAGTGTACAGAAGGAAAATACAGAGAAAACAAAAGAGAGCATGATGCTGACAAACAAAATTATTAGAAATATGATCAAAAGGTCCTTGGGACTGGGATACGGCTCAGTGGTACAGCACTCGGCTAGCAGATACAGGGTCACTGGTTCTATCCCCAGCACCACAAAATAAATAAATAAAATCCTTGAGACTGATTATGTTACTCCAGGATAGAATGCACATCTCCCAACCACAGAGAGAGGAAAACCATTTTGGGACTGATTGTGGAATGCACCAACATTCCACTCCAGCCTTGAATTTCAGCCAAATCTGCTATTCAGCTTGCTTCCGGAAGACTGGATAGGCAAATGCCTGCTTCAACACCATTGTGTGCATCCTGTACCTGCATGTGACCAGTCCTGGCAATGTGCGTGATTCTGTCACATCTGATCAGCATTATGACCTCAGAAACAAACAAGCCACATCATCTGGATTTACTGTAAAATGTGAACATGCAGTTTACCTAACAGTGAAGGTTTATTCCCGCATTATACTGTCAGGCTTTTAAATCTTGATGACTAACATGTCAAATATTAAAACTGAGCTCTACTAGTGAACTACACCTCCAGCCCTAGATTTATTCTTACATTTTTTTTTTTTTTAAAGAGAGAGAGAGACAATTTTAATATTTATTTTTTTTTTTTAGTTTTCGGCGGACACAACATCTTTGTTTGCATGTGGTGCTGAGGATCGAACCCTGGCCGCACGCATGCCAGGCAAGCGCACTACCGCTTGAGCCACATCCCCAGCCCTATTCTTACATCTTTTTAATGTAAAAAGTGCGGTGCTGGGGATTGAGCCCTAGACCTCAAGCACTCCACACAAGCACTCTACAACCAAGCTGCATTATATCTTTTCATTTTTTTTGAAATTAGTTTAATTTTTTTGTTTTAATTAGTTATATATGTATTCTTACATCTTAAAGGTTCACTCAATGATGGTGATATCTGGATTCAGCCTTATGTTGATATGCTGATATTTAGCCAATATATGTATCTCGAATGTTAATTAGCATGCTAATTAGCATCCTATAAAACACTCATATTCATAGGCAACTATGATATATTGAGAAATTGTCATATTTCCGAAACAAATTCAGAGCTCTAATATCTTCTACTTCCACAAGAATTCAAGCCCCAAAAGGAACATTTTTGTTTTCTAGCTATACTTGACCCAAAATCTATGAATCAGGGGATTTTTCTCCTTTACTGTCCTCCATCACTCCCAAAATAACATCACTCCCAAAATAACATCTCCTTCCTCCCAGATCACTGCTGTTCAACCTCCCTGATTCCTTAGTAAGATGACAGAGTCCAAGGCCCTCTTCTGTGGGTGAGCAGAAAAAGGAATGTCAGATAGTCAAAGGTCCCTCGTGGAAAACACAGAGGCCCAGACAGGAGACAATGACTCAGAGCCCAATCAGGTGAGTCATCTGGGGGCACAACTGCTGACCACAAAGGCCCTAGAGCAAAATTGTGCCCCTCACCATCACCAAGTCCCACCACTGCTGAGGAGGCTAAGCCAGCACAGGGTTGTGCACAGGGGCAGATGAGTACTGAGGAGCCAGCATATCCCACAGCTTACTCTCTCAAGCTGCTAAAATAAATGGTGTCATATGCTAACCTCCAGCTGTGGTTAATGACAAGAGGAATAATTCATTTTACTGAGCTTTGGGTTAATGCAGAGATCTGGGGAAAGACTCTGTCTGGGGAAAGACTCCTCTAGTTAGCTAATGTTTTCCTCTGCCTTCCCCAGGGAAGGAAGATAAAGTGAACCTTCCCACCTGTTTTTCCCAATAAGCACCTGTCTTTTCCAGCTGTTTACTGTAGTGGCTAATAAGGAAAAAAAATTAAAGAAATAGTGGCAAAAAAGACACAATGGTAACAAGGCTGGAGTCATGATTAATGTTCCAGTAAGAAGTACCCAGAGATGCAGTCAGTTAGAAGGTGTCAAGAAGTCAGGAGACATGATAATGGAGGTGAGGCTGAACTTCAGACCCTGCAGCTCCGCCACCACAGTGAACCAGCCAGCACCTCGCCCCAGTGTCTGGAGAATGTCAAAGTGTTCTATCACTAAGAGAAAATGATGACCACACACAGTTTCAGACTTGTGATCACTTCTGCTGGATGGAAATATAATCCAGGAAACAATTTGTGGCTGAAAGAGAAATAGTAATAAAGGGATGAAATAACTTCATGTAATTCTAGTGTGAGACATTACAAAATACTGGGAAAAAAGAGAAAATAAAGGTTCAAATTTTTAAAATTCTTCTAATTCCCTTTTGGAATTTCTGACTCCACAAGGCATAGAAGACTTCAACTGCTAAGCTCCAAGAAAAACAAAAAGCATTGTATTTCTAGTTTGAACTTCATCCTTGGCATCTGCTGCACTGGGGCCAGAAGCTCAAAGTTCTCAAAATAATAAGAAGTTAGAGTAGAGCTGGGGATATAGCTCAGTGTAGAGCATTTGCCTGGCATGTGTAAGGCCCTGGGTTCAATCCCCAGCACTTCAAAATAGTACGATAATAATAATTTACATCAGGAGCTGGGGTTGTGGCTCAGTGGTAGAGTGCTCACCTGACGTGCATGAGACACTGGATTCAATTCTCAGCACCACATAAAAATAAAATAAAGATATTGTGTCCACCTAAGACTAAAAAATAAATATTTAAGAAATAATAATAATTTACACCAGAGGAATCTATTCTGTGCCACCCACAAACTCTGTATCTGCTTCAAAGTACAATAGGAAAAGGAGAAACTTGACAGTCCTCATCTAAGCAAAGCTACAGGCCACAACTATCAAAAACCTGAACTCCACTGCCCATCTTCAGAACTCAGAGGTCAGGCTTTGGGGGCATCCCTACCTAACACCTGGTGGCTCAGTCCAAGTGCAGCATCTCCTTAGCATCCTAGAAAGAGGCAGGAGTTGGGTCACAAGCACACCCAGATAGCCATGAGGTCAAGAAATACTAGCCTAGCAGCAGATGAGGAGAAACACAAAGGGCTCCCACACGGTGGTGCTCTCCCAGACCCTCAAATTCCTACCCACAGCTTACCTTGGTACAAGGTGGTTGAACTTGTATGAACTGAAGACCTCTTGGATCTTTTCTTCTACTTTGGCCTGGAAAGGATGTAGGACATGAGAGAGAGAGGAAAAAAAAAAAAATACAGATGAGACTGTTACTGGAGTCCTCAGCCAAAGCCCTGACCCAGGGGTCTTAACAGACTAGCCCTGGTCACCCAATGCCTAGAGTTTAATTGACAGAGAGAGAAAGATATTGGTGAAGCAAGTAAGGAATTTATTCTCAGTTTGGCCAGAGTATTCTAGAAAACTCTCTTCCCCATTCAGACAACAGCTCTATGATTATATAGGGAAAGGGCAAAAGCAGGGAGCCAAGAGGTGTGCCTATGACTGCAGCTCTGGCCAGGCTGTGGGGTGCCAGGAGCTGAGAAGCACAATGTACACACGCTGCAGTTCTGGTTCTGCAGGTCCAACTTGCACCAGAGCTTGGGGGGCAGTTTCTGCTCCCAGCATGAGATGAAGCTGGGGAGGAAAAAGCAACTGAAAGAGAGCAGGTTAGACTGGGTCTTTCCTGAAATCTCCCAATTGTAAAGACACCTCTATTACAAGACAACTATGAACTTGAGCTGTCCGCAAATGGCCGCAAATCCTATCAGCTGGAGTTGTTCATTGGTGGTTTGTTTTTGTTTTTGCCCCCCGTTGGGGTTTTGGATGGCACAGTGTTTGTAACTGGATTCAGAGGTTCTTCAGGATTGACAGGCTTAGGACAAGCAGAAAGAGAGACAGCCAATCCCCTGTGACATGCTGGCACCACATCAATTCCTCCAGTAATCTAATCCATTTTAGCCAAACTAATGGCAGTTTTGGTGTTGGGTTCCTGGCACCATTCACTCAGGAGCAGATGAAGAGAGGCACCTACCTTTTGCTTCTGCAGGAGACTAGAATATGCTACCCCAAAATATGCCTCAATGACACAAGGACTGTTTCAAACTGATTATTTTGAGGAATTGCAGATATAGAAGAACCTCTGAAAACAGTGTAGAGAATACCAATTTATATGGGAAATAAATGTCCACAAAAGAGGCCACCATTTGTAAAGGTGAGGTTTCTCCTGGGGTGCCAGAAGAGAAAAAATAATAAAATACAAGAAACTAATCAATGCAGAAGGCAGCCTACTTAAATCTGCATGACAAATCTTCCTCTTGCTTAGTTTTCCTAGCTCCCCTACACTCTTCTTTTTTTTAGTGGAAAAAGCTCTATAAACGTGGAGACCCCTTCTCTGAGTTACTCATTTATCCATGGTTTTCTACCATATATACATGACATATACGTTAATAAACCTGTTTGTTTTCCTTTTGTTAATCCTCCCTCTGTTATAGGGAGTTCCAGCCAAGAACTCAGAAGGGTAGAGGACACGACTGTTTTCTTCCCCTACACTTCAAAAGTATGTTCTTGGTGTGCATGTGTATGTGGTACTGGGGATGGAACCCAGGGCCTTACACTCAGCTACATCCCCAGCCCTCCCTGAGAAACTTAAAAATAAGTGTCATTTATTTCTGAAACATCCAGTTGAGTCAGAGCTTCCAGTCCCTTTGACAAGTGCACAAAAACTATTTGTGATGATGAGGGAAGCCGTGATGTGAATCTTCTAGAATGGCAGCCAATTTAAAATGCACTTATGTTTGGTTTTATGATATGCTTTTGGTATTTACACTTGAAGATGAATTTGAGGGATGATCTGGTTATGAATTCATAATCTCAAGAAACAGACTAAAGCCACCCTGAGAACCTGACTGGGCAGGAATAGAAAGTTGTCCAAGATTATAAAGAATCTTTTTCCATTTCAGACACTCTCAGGGGACTAATATATAGCACCAGACTAAATGGAACACAGACGGTATTTGCAGGAAACTGAATGGGACAGGAAAATATACCAGAAGCATATGTCTGTAAGAACCTTATATGAAGATCTGCCTAGGATATACTGTCAAATCCAAGTGAGTTGATGAATTCTGAATGAAACAAAACCAACTGGGAGAAAATCTCACTTCCTTCACCCACACAAACCTATTCAAATCTGTATGACTTAATACTATTCAAGGGCTAATGGGCAAACCTATCTTCTCCTTAGCATTCTGACAAATCCCTTGGGAAAAACCTTCCAGACCAGAATTCCTTAAAGAGAAGTCCCTCTTCAGCTTCCACTTGGGCAACATGAGCAGCCATGCACTAGACAAGGAAAATGGGGGCTTATTTCTAAACTAATATACCTGACAAAAAATGTGGAAATGTGTCCTACTGCAATCTGGAAAATGCTAAAAATACTCCCAATGTAGTGTCATTTCTCTTTAGACTTCTTAATCACACTTCTTCAGAATGAACGACTTGCATTCCAATGCAGTAACTGACTCATGCTGAAAATTCAAGTTATGAATTTTAATAAACACCTGTGTATGAACAGGTCAAGCTGTATATAAAAATGAACAAATATTGTCTCTTAGCACTGATGTACTTTTGACAGCTTTATTGAGATATAATTAATATACCATTCAGTTCATTCATTTAAACTATTTGACTCAATGACTTTTAGAAATTTTAGAACTGAGATGATGCTCAAAGAGTTTTGGATTTTGGAACATTTCAGATTTGGGATGCTCAACCTGGAAAATCTATGCAAATATTTCAAAACCTGAAAAACTCTAAACTCTGAAATACTTCTAGTCCTAAGCATTTCAGGTAGTGGATATTCAACTGTATTATTTTGCAAGTAATATTCTGTTTTATGGATATAGCAGCACATTTCACTTATTAATTTATTAGTTGATGGGCATTTGGGCTCTTTCTGTTACTGGAGTCCTAGGCCAGAGGCCTGACTCTGGGAGTTCAAACAAATCAAGTCCTGCCACTCACCCCACAAAACAGATGTAAATAATTGTGAAAAGCAGGAAAGGAACTTTATAATCAATAGGTCATACTGGGAAGAAGAGTCAAATCAAACATCTCGGCTTTGTCATTGAGGGTTCTGACATGAGCTTCAGGGTTACACACAGGAAGTAATTGGGGCAGGGGCAAGAGGTATGCATAATTAAGTAGTCTTGGTCAAACTAGGGTCTGGTTATTATCTCAGTTCCGGTCCTGGGAAGTGGCTCCAGAGAAGTCTTATTGCTTGAGGGGGCAATCCTGTTCCCATACTGAGATGATTGTTCCCACTTGGGGGACAGCCTCAGTTCCTATCATGGGGTAATTGTTCTCACTTGGGGGTATGAGCTCATCAAGCAGTGATCTGCCTGAGAGGTCCTGCTGTTCCTGGAATCCAAGATAACTGCAAATTTAGATCAATGACTAGAGACTTCAGAGCACTGAACCAGGGGGTCTGGAACAGGATATTGTAAAAGCTGGAGTTGTCTCAACAAGTCTTGAAAATACCTTAACTACTCTTATCTTGGTATCCTCATCTTGAAGGAGAATAAGGTAGATAAGGTAAATTTAGGGCAAATAAACCTTGTATTACCATTTTTTTGTTTTGTTTTGTTTTTTTGACAGATAACTCCATAAGTGATTAACTTATCTACACACAGAGGAGAGCAGGAATCTGGCCCAAAGCTTAAGGTAATAAAGGAGAAAGATACAATATAAAGGCAGATGTATAGTGGGGGAGCATGGGAAGAATGGAGGAAATTTGGATTGGGCAAAAGGGAGGAAGGGGAGAGGAGAGGGCATGGGGGGTAGAAAAGATGGTGGTATGAGATGGTCATCATTACCCTAGGTACATGTACTACTGCATAAATGGTGCAAATCTACATCTTATACATCTAGAGAAATGAAAAGTCCATTTGTGTACAATGAATTGAAAGGCATTCTGTTATTATAGAACTAATTAGAACAAATAAAAAAATAAGATAAGTAAAGGCAGAGATGTCAATTTTTCCCGCATTTAACTGAATAAAATCCATTGAGCCCAACTGAAGAGTCAAGAGTCAGTGCTTGTTAGCAAAAGCAGCCCTAATTCCCTGTTACATTTCCATATTTTAGCTAATATGAAATATGCGTTATGAACTGTTGTGGCTCAGAACATGACATCCCAAAGTATGGCAATTTGGCAAGCAGAGTACTTTAAACTTTAGAACATTAGAAAGGCCTCAGAAGCAAGTTCTGCCCCACCTTCTATTGCCTTCCTATTTTGTCCTCCCTCCTTCCCCTCAAACAAGTCACAGAAACCAGAATTCCCAAAGATTGTCATAAAAATTAAAATTCCTTTCCCTCAAAGCAAGCCATAAAAAGGTCATACTCTCTCCCTTTTCTTATCCTTGAAGACCCTCATTTTGGAGAGATCCTAGCCCATACCTAGGAGGAAAGAATATTACAGACAGGACAAGAAGAATGTGGACGGGCTTTGCAGTCTGTTACCATCAGATTATATCCAATCACATTTCTATATGGCTGCCCATTTTTTAACAATCCTAAGCATTCAGATACAGTTTTCCTGGGTCTTTGGGTCTTCATTTCTGAAGGCTCCTATATCACACAAAACTTAGATTAAACAAATTTGTCATGCCTTTCTCTTGCTAACCTGTCTTCTGGGCCAGGAACGTCAGCTGTGGGCCTTCTGATGAGAAAGTAAAGGAATTTTATGGTTGCTACCCCTACAGAACTTTCTGGTACAAGTTTTTGGGGGACATATTTTTCATTTTTCTTGGGCATATATCTAGGAGCAGAATTGCTGGATCTTGTGGTAATTCTACATTTAACTCCTGAGGAACTGGTGGGAATATAAGAAGGAAAAATATACCTTTTTATATTCCCACCAGCAGTATATAAAGCTTCCAGTTTCTTTGCAGCCTAACCCATAGTTGTTATTATCTGTGTTTTGATTTTGGTTTTGATTTGCAGTGTCCTGATGGCTAATTATGTTAAGGATCTTTACAAGGGCTTATTGAACATTTGTATATATATGCTTTAGAGAAATGTCTATTTAGATACTTTGCTCATTTTAAAAAATGGGTGCCTTGTTACTGAATTATAATAGTTCTTTATATATTCTAGATACAGATCTCCTATTAGATATATAATTAGAAAAAATTTTATGCCCATTTTTTGGATTGTTTTTAGGAACTAATATATATGATATACAATATTATGTTATACATGTGATATATATAAAATGTTGTTGCAATGCCCCTGGGGCCTCACATATGCTAGGCTAGCATCTATCACTAAGCCACATCCCAAAACCTTGAAACTGGTATATTTTTTGATAGAAAAAGATCACCTCAGAGCACATAGTATGTTTTGAGAACACAACCTTAAAAATAATATTTAGCAGAGCTGGGGGTAGCTTAGTGGCAGAGCATATGCTTAGCAGGCATGAGGCCTTGGGTTTTTAAAAAGGTACTTATCAGAGGATAAGAAAAATCAAAGCAATTCCCAAAATATGGAAATCCTTTTTGCCTCTCCTCCCCCTCATATAGCCTGCAGGTATTATATAAAATCTGAGTAAATTTGTTAGTAGTAAGATCAGGCATTTTTTGAATGTTCTAATTCTCATAACAGAAGGAAAAGGGAAAAGATAATTGTGTATAAAAAGAAACAGAGTTAATGGGAAAGACCTGAGACTTCTATACTTAGAAAGTCCTGCTTGAAGGATGGACCCCAGGCTGATGTCAGGGAACCTACATTTTGAGAGGGTTCCTGCCATTCCTAGAACTGATAAGAAGGGGTTAGAGTGCCTAAACCTATAAACATCACATTTATGCTAAAGAGAACTTTCCTTCTGGGAGTCTGAATGATGACTAGGCAAAGGGTGCCTATGTGACCAGCCCCCAATAAAAAGTGTAGATACTAAATCTCTAATTATTAGTTTCTGAAGTAGACAACATTTTGCAAGTATTATCGCAATCAATGCTAGAGGACTGAGAATACAGCTCGGAGGCAGAGCACATGCCTAGTATGTATAAGGCCCTGGGTTCAATCCCCAGTACTACAAAACAAACAAACTTAGAAAATTTACACTGTCAGTTCTGGAGGAATTAAGAGCATCCTGTGTGACTTCCAAAAGGTGCCAGAATATGTTATCCCAAAATATTCCTCTTTGGCACCCAGATTATTTTGAGCTAATGGCCATTGAGAACCAGCAGATGTAGGAAAAGCCTGACAAACAGGGCACACGTTTCCTTTTGTAAAAGAAATTTACACTTATTTTATAGAAAATATCTCCTTTTTTCTTAGCAGGAACAGGTAGACTCTTAACTCATCATTGGAGGAGCACTAACACAAATCTGTTTGCCAAACCTTACAAAATAACTCATTTCCATATTTTTTCTGGCTCTTTTTATAACTTTCCTCTCCCACAGAGAAGCCCAAACCACTTTTCCTTTGTTTATTGAAAGTATTTTCTATTTAGAGGCAGGTTCTCACTGAGTTGCTTAGGGCCTTGCTAAGTTGCTGAGACTGGCTTTGAACTTGCAATCTTCCTGTCTCAGCCTCCCAAGCCACTGGGGTTACAGACAGGTGTGCACAACTGTGTCTAGAATGTACCCCATGATGTTCTGCCTTACCTAAGGCCCAAAACAATAGAGCCAAATGACCAAAATTGGCTCTGAACTGTGAGCCAAAATTCATCTTTCCTTCTTTAAGTTGTTTCCTTTGGGTATTTTGTCACATAAATAAAAAGCTTGTCAGGGGCTAGAAGGAAATTCTCCTTCAAAGAATAGCCTGACAGCCCCCTGGGAGACATCCTGCCTGGGAGACATCCTGCAGCTACCTATCTCCCTGGAACATCCTGCGGTTATCAGGATCATCAGACATCCTGGAGCTGGCAGTTTTACCAACCACATCCAGCAACTGCTGATTAGAGAGCTTCCCCATCCCCAGCATATAAATACCCCTGTGTGGACAATAAAAGTTTGCAGCTTGATCAGAATTCCTGTCTTGCTGTCATCCTTCGTGTCTCTTGTCCCTTCATTCCTCCCCATCTAGGTTCGCTGCCCACGTTGATGTGTCCTGCCGGTCGGGATATTTGGCGCCCAACGTTGTGTGCTCGAGCCTTTGACTGAGAAGGAATGCCGTCCTCCGGGAAGACTTGGCCAAGCGGAGCTTGAGATCGCCTGGGCAGACACGACCGAGAGACAGATCCAGGAGGAGAGTGGGGATGACTCACGGTGAGTGACCCACCATGGGACAAGCAGTTTCGTCACATGATTTGTTTTTGTCAGGCCTCAAGGAGCCCTCAAGACACGGGGGGCGGGGGGCGCGTGTTAAGAAAAAGGACTTAAAATTATTCTTTTCATACATAGGAGAATTGTGTCCATGGTTTCCCCTTGAAGGGACCACTGATGGTAAAAGATGGCTTAGAGTAGGAGACTATTTAAAAGATTATTATGAATCCTTTGGCCCAGAAAAGGTGCCTGGTCCCACCTTTTCTTACTGGAACTTAATTAATGAAATTCTTAAAAGTTCACCCTTTGACAATGGTACCTTAAAACTTGTCAGGATTGGGGAAGAGGCTATGCAAAAGACCTCCCGTCCCTCTCGTCCCCCCTCGGCATGCCCTTCAGTTAGTATAGACATAGACCCTTCTCAGTCTCCCCAGGACCCTGGAAACCTTCCTGGTCCCCCTCAAAATCCCACCCTAATGAATAAGGCTCCAAGGGTTACCAACCGCCTTTATCCAGTTTTAAATCCCGGAGACACATTGACCCCTGGGGAGGAGGCTACCTTGGAGAAGGAAGCAGCTCGCTACCATTCGGAAGACCCGCCACCTCTCAGGACCCTGCCACAGCCTATAGGACTTACACATCCACCTCCCTCCTATATCCCTCCTGCCTTTTGTGCTCCGGCCCTTCAGGGGCCAACTGCCCCCTCAGATATTTTTTCCCCACTTCCCCTGCCTAACCTGGCTCCCTTGCGAGAGTCTCTCCAACATAGACGGGAATAGATCCAACTTTTAAAAGAATTAAGATCCCTTGACTCTGAGTTTCGCTCATTAGCCTTAGGCACGGAGTCAACTCGAGCTGGCCCAAGGCAGTCTAATACAAAGGCTAAGCCGTGCCTTTGGCCTGTTCTTGCCTTCCCAGTCACCAGCAGTCAGACACATAAGCCTGCCCAGGCTGAGGACAAAGACTCAGAGGAGGATCAAGAGGAGGAAGCGGGGAAATGGCAAGAGGAAGATCAGGACTCAGAGGATGAAGAGTTCACCCCTAGGCAGGAAGGAACCCAGAGTGTCTACAAAAAATTAAGCCTGCGTTTTCTTGAAAAACTTAAAAAGGCTTGTGCTCACTATGGCCCCACTGCACCTTACACATTGGCTTTATTAGAAAGCCACAGCGCACAATGGCTTACTCCTAATGATTGGAAATTTTTAGCCTGAGCTACCCTCAGTGCCAGAGACTTCCTGTTATGGAATGCAGATTTCAAAGAGCACTGTCAGGAAACTGCTCAAAAAAATTTAACTAAGGCCTCCTCTAAATCCTGGACTTATGTTAAGCTAGTTGGCAATGCGCCTTTTGACACTAACCCTAAACAGGCGCGTTTCCCTGCTGGACTTTTGGCGCAGATTCAGACGGCTGGCTTACATGCTTGGAGATGCCTCCCTCAAAAGGGCTCGGCTACCACTTCCCTAGCAAAAATTCGACAAGGGCCTGACAAGCCTTATAGCGACTTTGTTGCCCAGCTTAACCTAGCCGCGGAACACCTACTTGGACCAAGCAAAAGCGAAAGCACCTTTGTAAAATATCTTGCCTTTGAAAACACCAACCCGGCATGTCAGGATGTTCTTCGACCACATAAGGATAAAGAGGAACTTTCTGACTTTATTAGACTCTGTGCCGGGGGGTGGGTGCAGCCCATGCCATGGGTCTCGCCATAGGTGCCGCCTTTACCAAGGCCTTTCGCAATCCTGGCTCATGTACTTGCTTTACTTGTAAACAACCTGGCCATTTTGCACGCGAGTGTCCGACAGGCAAACAAAGCCTAGGGATAGCGTCTCCTCAAACGGGGGCTAAACCGCCCCCAGCCACCCTTTGCCCTAGATGTGGTAAAGGTCGTCACTGGGCCAATGAGTGTAGGTCTAAGACAAATGCCCTTGGACAGCCTATTTCTTCCCACTTCTCGGGAAACTCCAGGGACTGGCCCCAACCTCCCCCAGGACAAACCCAGGGGCAATAAGGTTTGTTCCCTCCCAAACTCCCAATCTACCTCAAAATCCTTCTCCACGATTGCCTCCCTCCAACGAGCCACCCCAGGCAACGCAGGATTGGACCTCTGTGCAGGATTGGACCTCTGTGCCGCCACCGATACAATATTAGACTCCATGCAAGGGCCCCAGATAATACCCACTGGAATTATGGGTCCCCCTCCATCTCATACGTGTGCCCTTATTCTTGGAAGAGCCTCTACTACCTTACAAGGTGTTCAGGTCTTCCCTGGCATTACTTTCTCATCTTGTTTCAGCCTTTTCCGTAATGGGTAAACCAATACATATTAAAACAGATAATGGTCCTGCATATACCACTGCCAAGTTTAAACAGTTTTGTGCTACCTTACAAATTTGTCATACTACTGGAATTCCATACAACCCTCAGGGCCAAGGCATTGTTGATGTGTCCTACCTTAAAGACTTGGCTAACCCGCCTTAAGGCTTCTGCCCTTGTATTTACCACTCCCAGGGATCGCCTTAACCATGCATTATTTGCCCTTAATTTTCTTACCCTAGACAGTGAAGGCCATTTGGCCACAGACAGACACTGGCATCCCTTGTCCAATTCTGTTCGCCCACCTGTTATGTGGCGCGATCCCCTTACAAATAAATGGAAAGGCCCAGATCCTGTCCTCATCTGGGGACGAGGCTCAGCTTGTGTTTTGGACCAAGAGCAAGCAGCCCCAAGATGGTTACCAGAACGCCTGGTTAAACAGGTTAATGACTTACCTCAACCCAGGGACGGAGGCCCTCCCCCTGAGGACAAATTTTCCTCTTTTTCAGATGCAGCCAACAATCTGTGTGAGGACCCTGCATTATAAACAGGCTGGTATAATTTATTAAAGAACAGATTAATATTTTGGCCTCTAAGCCCATACAGGTCCACTATCACCATCTGGAGATGGAAGACCGCGCTGCCAACATTTAAAAGGATGTTCTACCCTTCTCACAGGCTTATTTCTTAAGTTTACATCCCCACAGATCTCTCTTTCTTATATAAAAGTATAAGTAACAGCTCTGACCAACCATCTTCTGCCCTTGCCATAAGGGTTCACTCCTCCATGGGCCCCTCTGCTTGGGGGAGGACGCACCCATGGAGTGAGGACAGCACCCATGGAGTGAGGACGTTAGGCCATAATAACGGAGGGTGCAGGAAGGACTGCAGGAGGATGGATCCACGGATCCCAAAACCCAAGACCTCTGAGTGACACGCTCTGGTGCATGGCGGTTGGCATGCTTCCCCCTCAAAGCCATCTCCTCCAAAAACATGCCAAGGCCACCACGAAATCTCCTAGTGAAGACGCTCGCTCAGATCAGGAGATATTCTAAGGCCTCCTAGAGGAACACAGCCTCTATCACCCCCTAAAAACATGGCCGGTAAGGTATGGTCAAATATTTTATATAAGAAAGGGGGAAATGTCAGGGGCTAGAAGGAAATTCTCCTTCAAAGAATAGCCTGACAGCCCCCTGGGAGACATCCTGCAGCTACCTATCTCCCTGGAACATCCTGCGGTTATCAGGATCAGACATCCTGGAGCTGGCAGTTTTACCTCCCACATCCAGCAACTGCTGATTAGAGAGCTTCCCCATCCCCAGCATATAAATACCCCTGTGTGAACAATAAAAGTTTGCATGCTTGATCAGAATTCCTGTCTTGCTGTCATCCTTCGTGTCTCTTGTCCCTTCATTCCTCCCCATCTAGGTTCGCTGCCCATGTTGTTGATGTGTCCTGCAGGTCGGGACAAAGCTGACTAATACACCTAAGTTCTACCCACCCCTTTGGTTGCTGTGTGTATCTGTGTAACGTACATGTTAATAAACTTCTGATTGTTTTTATCTCATTAATTTTTCACTACTTTAATTTATAGAGCCCTAGCCAGATGGCCTAAGATGGTAGAGGATAAGGACTTTTTCCTGCCCCTTCACTCCACTGGGAGAGGACCCATGGAAGTTTGTGCCTGTTTCCTTTAGACTTCACCTAAGAGTCTCTTCCCTTTGTTGATTTTACTTTGTATCCTGTTGCTATAATACATCATAATGATAAGTAAAACTACATACTGAGTTCTCTAAGTTCTTGCAGTAAATCAGTGAACCTAGAAATGGCACTGGGGACCTCCAACACACTAGCAGAATGAGAAATTTAGCCTTTGGGACAGAATTAAGGGAAGAATTCATAACTGAATAACATCTATACACAAGATATATAATTCAATTCCTTTTAAATTTTTATTAAAATCCTCACTTTAAAATAGGGGCTGGGCTTGGTGGTGAACACCTGTAATCCCAGCAGCTCAGGAGGCTGAGACAGGTACATCATGAGGTCAAAGCCAGCCTCAGCAAAAGTGAGGCACTAAGCAACTCAGTGTGACCCTGTCTCTACATAAAAATACAAAATAGGGCTGGGGATATGGATCATGTCAACTGCCCCTGAATTCAATCCCCAGTAACACCTTCCCGAAAATATAGTGGAACTTGGCTGGAAATGCACATCAGTGGTAGACAGTTTATCTGGAATGCATGAGGCCTTCAGTTCAACCTCAGCACTGCAAAGGAAAAAAAAAAAAGGAAGAAAAGAAGAAAGGAAAAAACATCAGGAAACTGAGGCTACCTATTTTTTAAAAAGTTACCTGAGTCATGAAGAACTGTGAACATGTCACAACTCTCAAATCTTACTTCAGAAAAAAAAAGTAATAATCAACTTCAATACAGGGATGCTAAAATAATGCCCACTTTACCGGGCCTCTCCTTTTATCTTGAAGCTTCATGCTCCCTTTCCATCCCATAAGAATTGAGAGAATAGTCAGTTTAATCTCTTCCTTCTGCATAAAAACGCCCATAGGCAAGGCAGTTACCAGCCTCTACAATGCAAAGGTTGTTTAACAGCCCCATAGCAACACATAATTTTCTTTTACATAAACAGCAAAAGGCCTACAGGCTCATTTCCCTCGGGCACAGGGCACACAGTCCATAACCATGTTAATGAAAGTGATATGGCTCTCCTGAGAGAAGCCTAAAGCATCCGATATGCTTCAGAAACTCTGCTACATGAAAACATTCCAAGAAGGGCCAACAGGATCAGTCACTGAAGACTTAGTCACAGAGATTAGCTCTCTGATATTCAAAAATAGCCTGAAATAAAGGAACTTTGATTGGATCTGGTTCAAAACAATATAAGCTATTTAAAAATCTTGGGACAATTAGGAAAATTTCTAAATGAACTGAATATTAGGTGATATTATAAAATTATTTTTATTTTCTGAGGTATAATGTTAATATCCATATATAGAAGAATGATGTGTTTAGAGAATGCTTTCACTTTCAAATATTCAGGGGAAAAATACATATATATATATATATATATATATATATATATATATATATACACACACACATATACACACACATTTATATATGTATACATGTATGTATACACACATATAAACATAAACACCTGTATCAAAGGAAAAATTGTGTCTTGGCTAAGACATCCACGGGTTACCAACACCTTTGTCCTTGACAAGACTATTTCACAACTCTATAGATGGAGAAGTTAACTTGTAGAAAACTTAGTAATGCAAATAGCTTCCATGTATAGACACACAAATTTCAGCAGGTGAAATACACTTAATCATTGCCTTATAGATACTGCCTAGTTTTGCTCCATTTGCATTTTATCATTCCTTATCTGATTCTAAGTGGATGGTATTTTATAACAGTGTTATAACTGTTAATGACTGTTTTTGGTAAAAAGCACTGACTCTTCATTTGAGCCTGTAGATGTTCAAAAGGTAACTTAAAGCAGGACAAAAAGTTTGGCATCTCTGCCTTCATTTTGTATCCCTTTTATCATGTTAAACTTTGGGTCAGATTTTTGCTCAACTCTCAAGTAGTCATGTTCATCATTCAAGTGACCATCCCTCTTCAAGACTGAAGACACCAAGATAAGTAAGGTCATCAGCTGCCAGCTTTTACCACAGCCTGGTCTAAACCCACCAGAGTGGTACCTAGAGGACTGCAGGAATTGCCCTAAACCTTCTAGAAACAGCAGAGCATTTCAGGCAGATCACCCCATGGTGAGACTATCCTCCACAATGAGAGTTAATTACAGGAACTGAGGCTGCCCCCCTAAGCAGGAGCCATCATCTCAGGATGGGAACAGGATTGCCCCCTCAAGCAATAAGACTTCTTAGAGCCACCTTCAAAGACCAGAACTGAGATAATTATCAACCAGATCACAGTTTGACCAAGACTACTTACTTATGCATACCTCTTGCCCTGTCCCAATTCTTCCTCTGTTTAACCCTGAAGCTCATGTTAGTACCCGCCAAGACAGGGCAGCTGGTCCCCTTGTCTTTTCAGTATAGCTACACAGTTCCTTTCCCACCTTTCACCATTACTTTTTTATTTGATTTCTTTGGGATGAGTAGCCATATCTGATTCATTGGAATTCTCAGAGCCAGCACCTTCATTTGAAAACTCTAGTATTACTCTGAATTCTCCAAATAGTTATAATACCTTACTGATTCCTTTATTAATTAATGGGTTAAATAAAAATCTTTAACATAGTTCATTTTACATCTGTATGAGTCATAATTTTATCCTCTTTAAAATGCAATTTTTAAGTTTGTATGGGGGGTTAGGTGGAGAATAAACAGGTGATGTCAATTCTTTTGTAAATTTGAAATATAAAAAAAGTTGGAGGAAGTTACTAAGAATTAAAACAAGGGCTGGGATTGTGGCTCAGCGGTAGACCGCTCGCCTAGCACAGGCGGGACCCGGATTCAATTCTCAGTACCACATAAAAATAAAGGCATTGTGTTGTGTCCATCTACACCTAAAAAATAAATATTAAAAAAAAAAAGAATTAAAACAAAACACTTAGTACCCAGATGCCACCATGACTGCCTTATCTAGGTATAAGAAAGATTTTTGAGAAGTATAACAAATCTGAATACACACATACACAATGCATTTATATGTATCATGAACAAATAAATGCTTAAGTCTACTATAAAGTGTTTCAGGTAATTAAAGAATAAATACAATGAAATTAGGTGCAGTGGGGCATGCCCGTCATCCCAGTCACTCAGGAGACCAAGGTAGAAGGATCACAAGTTCAAGGCCAGCCTCAGTAACTTAGTGAGACCCTATCTCAAAATAAGAAAAAGAGGATGGGGATGTAGCTCAGTGGTAGAGCATCCCTGGATTCAATCTCAAGTACAAAAAAAATCAAATGAATTACCACTCTATATCCATTGGTAGAATAACAGACAACAACATTGAATGCTGGTCAGGATACAGGGCAATCCAAGCTCTCATACACTGCTGGTGAAGTGTAAAATGTACAACCATGATGGTAAAGGATAGTGGTTTCTTATGAAAGTAAAAATACGCCTACCCTGTGATCCAGCAATTCTGCCTGTAGGTTTTTACCCAAGAAAAATGAAAACACATGAAGATTTCTATAAATGTGTTCATAACAGCATTATTCATAACAGCCACATTTTAGAAACAGCTCTTGTCTAGTAATAGAATAGTTTTTGTTTGCTTGTTTGTTTGCAACACTGGAGTCTGAACCCAGAGGTGCTCTACCACGGAGCTACATCCCCAACCCTCTTCCTAAAATTTTTAAATTTTGAGACAGTCTCACTAAATATCCCAAGCTATCCTCAAATTGCAACCGTCTTGCCTCAGCCTTCCAAATTGCTAGGATTGCAGGCATGGGCCACCATGCCCAACAAGAATAGATTTTTTGGGGGTGGGGGAGGGTACTGGGGATTGAACCCAGAGGCGCTTTACCACTGAGCCACATCCTCTACTTTATTTTGAGACAGCATCTCACTAAGTTGCTTAGGGCCTAACTAAGTTGCTGAGGCTGGTCTTGAACTTGTGATTTTCATATCTATGCCTCCCAAGTTGCTGTGATTAGAGGCATGTGTCACCATTCCTGGCAAAGATAGATTTTAAAACAAACAAAAAACCCTGTAATACATTTATAAAAATACCATTCAGGGCTGGGGTTGTGGCTCAGTGGAAGAGCACTTGCCTAGCATGTATGAGGCACTGGGTTCGATTCTCAGCACCACACACAAATATATGAATTAAATAAAAGTCCACTGATGATTAAAAAAACAAAAATACCATTCAGCCTTTTAAAAGGGACAATTACTGAAGCACAGAACAATGTGAATGAACCTTATAAACATGCTGTATGAAAGATGCCTTACACAAAAGAACACATACTGTATGACCTCATTTACTTAAACTTCTAGAAAAGGCAAAACAAACCTATTAAAAAAAATCAGACACTAGATGCCCAGAAGAGGATAGGAGTCGGCCAATTGAGAAGAAGCATGAAGAAATGTTCTGGAGTGATGGTGATGTTCCCTATCTTCATAAAGGTTTATATGTATACTTAGGATATTCAGATCTTATTGTTTCTGAACTTTATCTTGAAAGAAAAAGAACTGTAGACAAATATCAAATTTTAATTAAGGACATGCATATTGAAATATTTAGGGAACAATACATTGATATCTACAATTCATTAAGAAAATATGGATCCCAGTAGATTGGGAGGCTGAGGCAGAAAGATTGCGAGTTCAAAGCCAGCCTCAGCAAAAGCGTGGCACTAAGCAACTCAGTGAGACGATGTCTGTAAATAAAATATAAAATAGGGCTGGGGATGTAGCTCAGTGGTCAAGTGCCCCTGAGTTCAATTCCCAGTACCAAAAAAAAAAATAAAAAAATAAAAATAAAAAAGAAAGGATGGCTAGAGGTTGGAGGTGCAGCTCAGTGCAGGACATGTGTTTACTGTCCTTTAGGACCTCAGCACCAAAGAAAAATATAGGATATGGAAATGAACAAATGAATAATGCGTGATTTTTAAAAAAAATACAGCAGAATGTTAACAAAAGAATCTAGATGATGAGTAAACTGCTTATTCATTGTAAAATTCTTCCAACTGCTATATTGGAAATTTCACAATAAACTACTAGAAAAAGTACAAAGAAATATTTTCAACACTTTCTCATCTTTCCTTTATGTTCTAGGTGTCTGGAATATATCCCTAACAAAAGAGAAAAAGATTCCTGCCTCTGAGGAGCTTGCTTTGTGCTCACCCACACTAGTTAAACAAAAGCACATTGAAGAGCAGAGAGAGAGAGGACCTCCCCACCGGAAAACTAGTAACCCAGAGGCTGGGGAAAAGCTCAGTGGTAGAGCACTTGCCTAGCAGGAGCAAGGCTCAGTTTCCATCCCTAGCACCACAAAACAAACAACAAAAAAATAACATAGCCCAGGAGCAGATTCACTGAGAACTAGCTATACTTATTAGAAATGTAAGTTCTCAGGCATTCTCAGGTAGGCGCAGAATAAAATATCAAAACCTATAGGTATGGGGTCCACTCAACTATTTTTCGTTTGTTTGTTTGGGGTGCTGAGAATTGAACCAAATAGTGCTTTACCACTGAGTTATACCTCAGTCTTTTTTTACTTTTTATTTTGAGACAGGGTCTCACTAAGTTGTTTAGGGCCTTGCTAAGTTTCTGAGGCTGGCTTCAAATTTGTGATCTTCCTGTTACTGAGATTACAGGCGTGAGCCACAGGGGCTCAGCCACTCAACTGTTTTTAACGAGCCTTCCAGAGAATTCTGATGATGCTAATGTTTGATAGATCAAAGGTTTTTAGCAGTAGTAAAAGTCACTAAATTTTAATTCAGAAGTTGATGCATGGGATTTTACTTCAAATGGTTCCTTTTTCATTCATAATTACTTCTTCTTATTTTTTTAAAATACTCACCAAACATTTCTTCTCAACTAGCAAAGAATAAACAAAGATAAATAACTTTTTTTTTTCCTTTTTTCTTAAAGGGCCCCCCACCCCCACCCCTGGTGGTTCTGAAGATCAAACCAAAGGTTTCCTGCATACCAGGCAAGCACTGCTTCCACTCAATGAATAGTTTTGATGTTTAAGAAATAAAACATTTATTTGAACAAATAACCTAATGTTTGGGAGATGCAGGGGATCAGAATATGGCATCCCAAAATAAGACTGTAGGAGAACAGAATACATCAGTCCAAAATAATCCTCTTTAGTATAGGATTATTTTGAGCTGATTATTTTAAGAAAGAGCAGACACAAGCTCTGAAAACAGAACAGAAGTTACCCTTTTGTAAGGGAAATTTACATCTTTAAAAGAGATCTCTATTTCTCTGCCCCACCCTATAAGAAAAGAAGAACTCTGGACTCATCAATGGGAATATTGCATAGTCATGTATAAAAATTTTTGTATTTCAATGGAAAATCATGCATTGTCTTTGAATTCTGAGTTGTGTGTAGGTTACTGATAGATATGCACACTGTCTTGTCCTACCATTTTCACTCGTTTTTCCTCTCCTCGATGGAAAAGCCTGTTTTGCTCCTATTCGAAACTCAATTTCTTTACTCTATACAAATTTGCTTTCTGACTGTTTGAACTGGCCATAGTATCTGCCTGGTTCCTTCATACATGAGTAAAATAAAAATTTTAACACATGTTCATTCCTATCTGTATGAGTCATAATTTCACCTTTTCTGAAAATTATCTTTAACAGTAGATATGCATACTATTGAGATTTAAAAAAAATGTTAAATGAAAAAAAAAACAAGATGGGAGAGTATGATAATTTACATAAACTTTTTTTTTTTTTTAAATAATACACTTGTTTATGCATTCCCCAAAGGATGGAAAGTGAAGAAGTGGAAGAATTAACACATCCAACTCATGATAGAACTAGATGCTGTGGGCAGGAAGGCAAACTGAACTGTGGATATGGTTAAAGGAAACTCTGGCTGTTTTCTGTTTTGTTTCCTTTAAACAAACACCCAGAAGGAGGAAAAAAAGAAAAGTTAACAACAGTTAATTCTAGGTTACACAAAAATGGCTGTTAATTACATCATTATTTATTTTTGTTCATTAAAAATTTCTTAGAAGGGGGCTGGGGTTGTGGCTCAGAGGCAGAGCACTTGCCTGGCATGCATGAGGCACTGGATTCAATTCTCAGCACCACATAAAATAAAATAAAGTTATTGTGTCCACTATAACCAAAAAAATGAATATTTTTTAAAAAATTTCTTAGAGGAGGGGCTGGGGATATAGCTCAGTTGGTAGAGCACTAAGCATACACAAGGCCCCCAGCACCCAAAAAAAAAAAAAAATCTTAGAGAACAAAAGGATTTCCAAGTACTTAGTTCAGTGATGCTTCCTGACTTATACCACACAGACAAGCAGGTCCCCACACACAAAAAAGCTGTGCCCTGGGGCTGGGATTGTGGCTCAGCCTTTGGGCACTAGCCCAGCTAGCTAGCACAGGCACACTCAGCACCACATAAAAATAAAGGCATTGTGTTGTGTCCATTTACATAAAAATAAATAAACATTTAAAAAAAAAAAAAAGCTATGCCCCCAAAGTGCAGCGTGATAAGTCCACTGTTTAGATATCATTTGTTTTTCCATCAAAACAATGGAAAATTGTAAAATTCTTCCAACTGCTATATTGGAAATTTCACAATAAACTACTAGAGAAAGTACAAAGAAATATTTTCAACACTTTCTCATCTTTCCTTTATGTTCTAGGTGTCTGGAATATATCCCTAACAAAAGAGAAAAAGATTCCTGCCTGACCTGATAGGTTCTCAGGTCAACCTATACAAACCAATTTAATGAATAACACCACAAATGTTAATACTAATAGTACATCTCTCACCTCCTCCAGCTATGAAGTAACTGATCACTTAGTATATAGCAAAAATGGGATACAAGAATTCAGAATTAAAGTTTATTAATTTGGAAGAAGTTTATACTGCTTGACAGGGCATGGGGTAGGTCATCCTGTGTACAGAGTGTTATTAGGTTTACTTAACTCTGTGTGTGTGTGTGTGTGTGTGTGTGTGTGTGTGTGTAAATACTATAATCGCATATGTTTAAAGTACATAATGTAAGCTCAAATACATATTTATATATGTACACACATATATACAATATATTTGAATGTGTGTACTAGTTTTGAAGTTTGAATTAGACAGGCAGTCAGTATAGATAGGTAAATTGAGTCAGGTGGGATCAAGGAGGCCAATTTTGAGTGAGTTGGGAAAGTAGGAGACAGTCCCTTGAGAGATTGAAATGTTAATTCCTTCAGCGCCCTTCCTCCACCCTTATCAAGAAACTGCCCTGCTCCAACCTGTTGCTAAGGTAACTGGTCCCAGGAATTAGCCCTCCCTACTGGGAGCCATAAAGTTGTTAATTAAAGTGTCCTAGGCTGCTCCATCCTGCCCTTTCCCCTTCAGCCCACCTGTTTCCCACCTTTTGGCTCTCCCACCGAGCATTCCTGGGCCTAGTCAGGTACACAGGAAGGAGAAAGATTAGGGAAGAGGTCGGGAAAGCAAAGGAAGCCTACGAGATATAAAAAGGGCAGAACACCTCTCTTGGGGGGATACCAGGATACTAGCTATGGCCCCCTTCTCCCTCCTGGGAGAAGTCTATGTTACCCCTTTTTAAATAAATCCTGCTTTATATGCTTGCCTCTGCGTGCTTCTCTAATGTTCAAACTTCAACTTGTGAGGAAGCAGAACTCGGTTGTGGTATCAGTTTGTGCATTTTAATAATGGCAGACTGTGTTAGATTCTAGAGGCCAGAGATTAAGTGTCTGCACTGATGTCCCTCGGATTTACATGTCATGGCAAAAAATAAATGAAAATGTAACCATCTGACTACATTCTTGACAACTTTGCTTAAAAGATGTCTCATTTTTTTCCCCTGGAAATCCAATCAATAGGAGCATAGAATAATTTCTATTCACCAACAAGTGGTAAAAACCAATAAATGCATTTGGTACTTCCTCTCTCATAGTTTCTGTCTAGAGACAACAGGATGCACCAACTCTCCTGTTGTGGACCATCACTTCCCTTCCCCATACATCTCTACCTCTCTCCCAGGGGAGGACCAATCCAGAAAGCAGATCTGCTGCCTGAAATCCAGACTTTTGCTTAAACTGTGATAAAAGAATCATTAATATGATAAATACAAAGCAAGATTCTTCCTAAAAAATTTTATCCCTCAGAAAAAACAATTCACTTTATAATCAAATACTTACAAAAGTATTTCTTGCTGTAGGGAGCTCTTTCATTGTCCTTATTTTGAATAAAAAACACCACTTGAGGATGAAGCAGTAGCCTAAAACAACCTCAGACAAGGTCTAGTTTGGGCAGCCTTGGTTAATGGTATTAGTGAAAGAAGACAAATTATATACCAAATTTGCAATTATTCCAGTAAATTCGCACTTCCATGTGTAAGTTACCAATTTGAACTAGCCTTTCATTATCTTTTTTTTTAATTTTTTTTTTTTTTTTAGTTGTAGTTGGACACAATATCCTTATTTATTTTTATGTGGTGCTGAGGATAGAACCCAGTGCCTCACACATTCGAGGCAGGCGCTCTACCTATGAGATACTCAGCCTCATTATCTTTCTTTGTTTTTTAACTACTGGGAATTGAATCCAGTGGCACTCTACCATTTTGCTCCCCAGCCCTTTTTTTTAATTTTGAGGCGGGGTCTCAGTAAGTCACTGAGACCCCACCTCAAATTTGTGATCTCCTGCCTCAGCCTTCCCAGCTTTCCCAGGATTTACAGGTGTGTGCCACCAAGCCCAGTTGTCAAAGAACATTTAAAAAAGTAACAAAATGATTAAGTTGTGATGCTCATAATATGCACCAACTGGTCACATTGTGAAAAACAATTCTAATGTTATACAAGTGGATACTTGTAACTTGGAATAAAATATTCAATGATAATTATCCTACTCATATTCAAAAAGGACATATCTCAAGGAACTGAATATGTGCTCTAGAAAACCATATTGGCTTACTCAAAAAAGTGGTTCCAGTGATGATTAAAATACTGAGGTCAAAGACGCATGTGAAAACTGGGCATAGTGGTGAAAGTCTGTAATCCCAGCTATACAGGAAGCCCAGGCAAGAGGATCACAAGTTTGAAATGAGCCTGGATAACCTAGCAAGAACCTTTCTCAAAAAATAAAAAGGAATGGGGTTGTAGCTCAGTGGTAGGGTTCAATCCCCAGTATTGAAAAATGAAAAGAAATAAAAAGTGGTAGGTGGGCTAGAGATGTTTAAAAAAAAAAAAAAAGATATAAAAAGTTTGAAGACATTTTATGAATAATAGAAGAGAAACCAATATTTCTAAACTAGTGTTACTTAATAAAGTATATGATTTTATCTATTTATTTATTTACAGTGCTGTGGATCAAGCCCAAGGGCCTCTAACACGGTGGGCAAGTGCTCTATCACTGACCTACATCCCTAGCAAGTACATGATTTTTAAATGGTATAGGTACATTTATTTGGTTATTTAGTGTTACAATGCTAGGGATGAAACTTAGGGTCTCTCACATGCTAAGTAAATGTTCTACAACTGAGCTACATCCCTAGCCCCAAAGTACGTAAATTTAAACATAATTCTATCAGTAGGCTTTTGATTTGTTCACTAACATGCCTTAAAGTCCAAGTATCTTCAACTTGACCAAAAAAACTTTTGGGGACTTTTTCATAGGGAAATCTGATATCTAAGACTGCCTTATAGTTGGACAATATGGTATGTACTGAATTTTAATAAAAATAAAGTTGAAGTGCTGGGGTTATAGTTCAGTGGTAGAGCATTTGCCTAGCATGTCTGAAGCAGTGGGTTTGATCCTCAGTACCACATAAAAATAAACAAAATAAAGGAATTGTGTTCATCTACAACTAAAAAAATTTTTTTAAATAAAATAAAATTAAATTGATTCACATAGCTAGCCTAATGAGCACTTCACCAAGCCAAGCTCTAGTTTCTTCTATCAGAGGCATAAAAAAACTGGGAAGTTTAATCATATTGAGTAAATTGTTCCATCTCCATTTACTAATCTTGCAGAGACTATACCATGAGGCAAGTATACAGCAGGAATCCAGGATTCTCTCCTGGAACTTTCTGATCCTTGGCCACGACAGCCTACTGCCCACCACTTGAAACCAACCTGCTCTCAACACCCCTCCAGCGTGCCTCATTTCCTACCATATCTGACCTGCACTCTCCATTCTGGGTAGGCCATCATCCTTGTTGTGCCCCGTCAAGCCTGAGTCTTCCCCGCTACGGGGTCATTCTAATGGAATGGTTCCCCCAACTCCACCCTGTAGTGCCCAACCACAGTTCCACATTCTCCACAAAGTCATCCGGATCTTCTCAGGCCACAGAGCGCTCTTCCATTTCCCAGGCAATGCAGTAATAACCAGCACTCTGTAATTGATTCAGGCATCCTTTTTTTCCTGAGAGAAAAAAATTTTGAGAATAGGAACCAAGACTAATAACTCTTTTATTGTCCCCTCAGAGTTGATTGTCACTTGACTGAATGCTGTCTAATGACATTGTGTCATTTCAAGTGGAGGAAAGTTTGGCCCCTGTTCAAGGGCAAACTAAAAGAAAAACAGGAGTAGTGTCTATTGTAAACAACCATCTTGGCAAGACTGCTATCACAGAGACTACCAGCATTAACCTACTGGCCTGAATCAGTGTTTGCAATGGAGTGACTCCAGATGCACAATACAGAAGGTAAGCTCTAACAACACAACGCATCTTGTTTCTGTTTCTGGAGTCATGAAAGGCCCTCCCTGCATCATATCCACCACAAAACACTTGTCAAGGGAGAGACGGTCAAAAACTACCATTCCTCATTACCTCCATGACCGTCACCGTGAGCTAAGCTGTCATCACCTCACCCAGGATATTGCAATAGCCTCCTAACTGGTTTCCCCGCATCCACCCTCACCTCTCCACTATCTGCTCTGATCATGGATCATTGAGTCCTGGCAGGAAACAGATGGCACAAAGTAGGTGAATCCAGGAGAGTTTACATAGGAACTATTTAAAAAGGTGTGGGCAGATGTAGAGAACCCACAAAGGCGAATACAGCATCTGGAGCAGGGGAACTCCAGGGCACTTGAACCCTTCTAGACCTGAAGGTGTGAAGGAAAGGAGTGGAAAGGGAGACAGGGAGCTCTACAGAAAAGATATCTGAGAGATGTGACCTTCAGTCTAGAGAAACTCTAGCCCACACAACCCTGCAGGAGAGAAGAAATACACTGTATTCTTCTCCCTCTTTCTCACCTCCTAGCAATATTTCCATGTCCCAAAACAACCAGCAGCACTAGGCAAGGGAATCTGATGTACCCCAGGAGCTGCGTGGAAAAGCACCGAGTGAATCTAGGAGATAAATAAACACTATCTAGACAAGTGGTTTCCCAGTTTTAAAATACTTATAAACAGCCAATCAGGTTCTGTGCGATCCCATCTCCTCTCTTGCTCTCTCCTGCCTCGGGACTTTTGCACTTGCTGCTCTCTCCTCAGAAGGTTCTTTTGCCAGATCCATGCATAATTTATTCCCTCATGTACTTCAGATCTCAGTTCAAATGTAACATCAGTTTTATCTTTCACCATTCCAAGAACACCTCTTGTTTTCCTCCTTATTGATCTCCACAGCATGTCTAATTATTTATTATTATTTTTTAAATAAACTAATTAATTAATTTTGTGGTGGTAAACTTGGGGATTAGCCCAGGGCCTCGTGCATGCCAGGGAAGCACTCTACCACTAAATTACACCTCCAGACCTATATTTTTTCTTTAATTGACACCTCCCTGATCTGGAACAAGTTTCCTAAAAACATCAAATCAATCTCCTCTGTTCACTGACTTATGTCAAGTGCCTAGAACAGAGCCTAACACATAAAAGTCCATCAAATATTTGTTAAAAGAATGAATAGAGGGGCTGGAATTGTGGCTCAGTGGTAGAGCACTTGCCTGGCATGTGTGAAGCCCTGGGTTCGATCCTCAGCACCACATATGAATAAATAAATAGAATAAAAAAACCATTTACAACTAAAAAAATATTTTTTAAAAAATGAATGGAACAGAGGACCCCCAGCAAAGGGTTCTTCCAAATAAATAAAAGTCTCCTGATAATCAGAAAGGAAATGACAAGCATTTGTTTTTTTTGTTTTTTTTTTTTTTTAAACATTTATTTTTTTTTTAGTTGTAGTTGAACACAATTTATTTATTTTTATGTGGTCTGAGGATCGAACCCAGGCCCTTGCATGTGCTAGGCAAGTGCCCTACCACTGAGCCACAACCCCAGCCCAGCATTTGTTTTTTTTACAATGGCACAAAACTGAGCAGTCAGTAAATCCCTGTGAATATATGGAGGCTTCGGTCAAAACCAAAAGAATAAGAGCATCCTCTGTAAACAACGGTAGGATACCCTAACAAGGTTGCTGTTTCTGATGAATGTATCATCATTAACTTACCAATCTGGTACTTCTCTAACCTCAGTATTCTCATCTGCAATTAATGATACAATGTACAGAGAACATTTATTACAGTGCTGGGACCAAATAAATGGTTGCTATCATGATTATTAAAACACTGAGAAAGCCACAGAATGAGATACCACATTTCTTTCTACTAACTGCAACTAATCATCTAAAACCTAAAATGTGAGCTAATTATGACATGGAAAAGAAATATAAGATGCTATACTACCTATCATATCTTTAGGCCCATGTCTGAAAGATGCTCTATAATAACATATCAGGACCTAGCATCCTTTCTCAGCCCTGGCCTTGGCCTAGTCTTTTGAAGATGAAGGACCTTATATCCATTTTTGCATTGCTCACTGTGTCTACTGTTTTCCTGCTTATTTTTGTTGGTGTTTTCCACGTAGGACTAAGCAGGTAGGAACTTCAGCAATTTACCAGGGGGGAATGGGGTGTAGCAGTATATAAAACAGAGAAAGAGCAGATCAGAAAAACTCCTTATCACGTCCCTGTTTTTAATTTGCTTCTCAACCCATAGAAGTCTCTACATTGGCCTCTTAATTAACAGACCAACTTCTGATTTCCTTTTCTCCCCTAGCTTATCTTCTAGGTCAATTCAGTTAACTACATAAAGAATAACATCAGGGATGAGAAGGCAAAAAAGAAAAAGAAAAGATAATCTCATAGTCTAAAGTCAAATCAAAAGAAAACAGAATTGTCCTGAATCAACTCAACAATTCATCACTTAGGAACACTGCAAAGATCCTGTAGGTTTTTCCCTGATGGGAGATGTCTTTGTGCTCCTTTGCAAAAGACTTTTGTAGGATACACTGGTGAACTAACTAACCTGAGGAGCTACGTTTAAAAGGTAAGGGTTTCCTTTACTACTCATTAAATTCATAAAGCATGAAATATTCCCTCCGCTATTAAACATATAACCATGCATTCAAGCCCTTGTTTTGTTATAAATGTATAGTTATATATAAAGTCCTAATTACTGCTACTAATTTTGCCTACATAGAGGCACCCAGATTCAGGTATGAAAAACAAAGCAGTTCCGTTCAAGATTAATAAGTGTGGGGACTGATCTTACTAAGATATCTTATTTTAGTAAGCAGCAGGATGTTTATTTGTTAGTGCTAAAAAGAATCATCCTGACCACTCCTCCTAGTAACAGATGGTTAAACAGCTCTACAACAAATTTGGGAACAATTCCAGTTTGGGAATGAGAAAAAATTCAAAAAAGCCTCCTTTTCAACATTATAAGTTTCGATTCTATCTCTAGGCCTTAGTGAATGAAAAATAGTTCAAAATTCGTATTTTATTTTAGCACCTTCCAAACTGTTGTTTTCCTGCCTGTCTTCCCAACCAGGTTCCTGGTCAAAAACTATTTTATTTCTCTGTATTTCCAGCGTTTAATATTGTGTCCAACATGTACATAACTGGTGCCCAAATAGGCACCAAAATGCCCATCACGAGGCAGGCCTCAACCTGGCACGGCCATCAGAAACTAACAGATTATGGGATGGCCTGAACGCAGTCTGGCCGTTCGGTCCTCTCGGCGTCCCGAAATTGCAAGCAGGTGGAGGAAAGTGCACTGTCCCTGAACCTCCCGACGTCCCCACAGAATGAAGTGGACTGACTGATCCGCCCGAGCTGTTGAGGGCTCCAGGCATAGAACAGGTTCTCTCCGCTCTCTGAGGAAGAGAAGACCCGGGTCCATCTTCTCTCCCAACCTCAACTCTGACAACGACCCCTACCCAATACGGCCCCACAAACGCTGCACTCGGAAGCCCCAGCCTGGGCGCCCAGAGCATGCCACAGAGAGCGCCGCGGTGCACTGTGGGAGGCGTAGTTCCGCGCTGAGTTCCGCACCCCGGCAGCCCGGCGGATGGGACTGCCGCTCCCAGAAGGCCCCGCGCGGGCGCCTCGCCCAGTCCTGCCACCTCACCTGTTCTATGGACGTGACTGTTTCCACCGAGTCGTCCTGCAACCGCTCCCGCGCGTGCTCGGGCCTCAGACTGTACAGCGGTTCTGACCAGACAGGGGAGGAAGATGGAGGGCAATAGTAGGTGAAGGAACTCGGAGAAGCCATGATCAGGAGAGCAGCGGGCGGTGTATAGGACTCCGCTTCGTCCAGCAACAACGCGCATTGAAACTCGAGCGGGCTAAGGCGCTACGGAGTGTGGGTAGAGTCAAAAAGATTTTGAACGCGAATCTCTCCTCCCACCTACACATCTTCAGGGAGTGAGTTACTAAGATGCTGCCGCCCCCCATTGGGCAGATAGGTTGCTGCAGGAACTCAGCTTCCTGGAGCGAAGGCTGTATACATCTGAATTACAGATGGTGTAAGATGCCTTGGTTCGTTATGCAAATTTTTAAAAAACTTCAGCATTCTGCTTATTCTGTAATTCACTAGTGTACAGTTTGGGGTGCCCAAGAATCCAATGGATGTAACTTTAAAACCTTTTCTGACAGCTCTCTTGATTGCCTCAGTCACGCTATTACTAGTAGAATAATTGTGCACCTTTGGGTCTTTGACAGTTTCCCAAGAGAAGCCAATAGCTTCTTAGCAAATGAGCAGAATTTCCTATCCTCAGTACCCAGTGATGGAAGGAAGGGGCATGGTAATTTTCTCCTCCCCCCTTGGGAGTAACAGTGCAATTGTAAGAACTAAAATGTGATAGAACAAGCATAAATGAAACAATCAAAGAAATACTCATTCAGTCAACAAATGTTTATGGAGTATCCACTACATGTAAAGGATTGTTCAAGGAGCTGAGAAATACAAAAGTGAACAAAATGAACAAGGTCCCTGCCCTTGGGAACCTTACATTTTAAAGAAATAGAACTAAATGAGTGAACGCAAATATATGACCTATAAAAATGGTATGAAGAAAAATAAAAGAATCTATAAGAGAGACTAAGGGTGTAGGAGCCCAATTAATTAGATTGGGGGCTGGGACTATAGCTCAGTGGCAGAGTGCTTGCCTAGCATGCATGAGGCACTGGATTCTATGCTCAGCACCACATAAGAATAAAAACAAAATAAAGGCATACTATTCATCTACAACTACAAAAAAAATTTAAAATAAATAAATAAGATTGGGTAGTCAGGCCAAGCCTCTGTGAGTACAGCATTTAAGCTGAGACCTGAAGAGATGATGAGGAGCCATTCAAAAGAACAAAATGAGAAAAGCCTGAAGAAGGAAGCATAAGTTTGAGGGTTCATCCCAGAAATATACCTGTATAGTATCCTTGTATTAATTCTGATAGTTAATCTGAAAATACCAAAACAAAAGTTCTTATTGAGTGGGCTTAATCATCATATATGCTCCCATTAAAAGCAATGATAAAGTAGTGATCTTAGGAAATCAATGTTGCCTTTGAACAGCAAAAGAATCTTTTTCAGGGCCTATATGAAAAGGATTACAACATCCCAGCTATTCTACAGGATCACAAGTTAAAGACCAGCCTGGCCAACTTAGTGAGACCCTGTCCCAAAATAAGAAATAACAAGGGCTGCAGGTATAAATTAGTGGTCTGCTGCTCCTCAGTTCAAGTCCCAGTTCTGCAAAAGCAAAAAACAAATATGCCAAAATATAACACCTAAGAGATCAAATTATTTGGAATAGGGGTTGTGGGAGAAGATTAGAAAGTTTCAAGGGCTGGAAGTGTTGCTCAGTGGTAGAATATGTGCTTAGTTTGTGCAAGGCCCTAGGTTTACTCCTCATGCTATGTATGTGTATGTATATATATTTATGTATTTGTGTATACATATGCACATATATAAATGTATGTATATATATTCAGAAACAGATGGTCCAGATAGACAAAAATTATTTCCTGCTCAGAGCACTTTACTGTCTTCCCACTTGACTCCAAGTCATATGTCTAGAATCCAGAGAATATAGGCCAATATAATATTTCACAACTGGTTGTCTCTGGTGATAAGTAAAAGTACTCGGAAGGATTCCAAAGATGAGGCTGGATGGCATAAAGACTTCATATGGGCAAACACTATCACAAACCCATCACAAGCCCATATCATCTGGTGGTATTTTTGCTGAGTTGAGACCTATGGCACCAAAAAGTTACCATGTCTGAGAATAAGTGGGACTGTGGGTTAGGATCACAGATCTGGCTGTGCAGTGTGAAATGGTCTTATTATCCTTCCCTTTGTATTGGCATCTTATTTTATCTTCCTTGGTTCTGCTTTGAAAAACAATTCCAGTAAGTTCTTCTTTGTAAAGATTTGCTTTGTTTAAGAGCTAGAAACTTGCCAGGGGGAATGGCAAGTGCCTCTAATCCCAGCTATTCAGGAGGCTGAGGCAGGAGAATGAGAAGTTCAAGGCCAGCCTGGGCAGTTTAGTGAGAATCTGTCTCAAAATAAAATTTAAAGGGGCTGGGGATATAGCTCAGCTGGTAGAGTGCTTGCCTAACATGCACAAAGCTCTGGGTTCAATCCCCAGTCCCACAAAAAAGAAAAAAGAAATAATAATAAAAGGTATCTATTTTTTAAAAATAAATAAAATTTAAAAAGAGCCAGGGATATAGCTCAGTGATGGAGTGCTTGCCTGGCATACAAGAGGCCTTACACTCAATTCTCAGTATTGGGGGCGGGGGTAAGGAGACCAAAAACTTAACATTTCGATCCTATAGATTGTACTATTGAAAGAATAGTTGGAATGATTTTTTTTTAACAAATTATTGCATCTGTTTCAGGTGCACCTAAAGCAATTTCCAATTATATTTTATAAATAGAATCCATTTCTGAAATGCAATTTCCTCTGTAGTGGAATCCAAAAGATGTCAACAGGAGCCTGGTAAGAGTCTCCTGCAGGATCGTGTTTATTCATTCAATAAATGCCTATTGAGTATTGGTCGTATGCTGAGCACTGAGCTAAGTGCTTAAGGAAACAGTGGCAAATAAACAAGACACAGTCTCTGACCTTATGAGTCTCGTGATTTTACCAAAACAGACATTAAACAATAATTGCAGAATTGCTTGTTTCATTACAGTTGGGGAAAATGGCAGGAGGCCGAAAGGAGCACATGTGTTGAAAGATTGCATAGCAGGAGAGATCCAAGGCAGTCCAGAAGAGCTGGAGAGACTCTGATGAGGAAATTAGTTAACTGGCCCAGGATGAGGGAACAATCCAGGCAGAGGAAACCCACTAACAATAAAAAATCAAGTGAAACCAATAAAGAAAAATATAAGGAGTTTGTACTCTGTGTAAGAATCAAGATCATTCAGCCTTGGATCAGCAAAGGACTGCCAGTTGTCCTTTCTCTGGATTTAATAAAATCACTTATCCAAGAATCACAATATACATCAGTCTTGGGGGTGCTGCAGACAGTGATGTACTTAAGAGGGGAAATTCTTAGAATGATAATTAATACCAACTCCAGATTGAACTGCAGATGGTTTGAGTTTATTTTACTCAAATGCCTGACATTATTTTTCTAAATTTAACTGTGAATTGTAGGTATTTCCTTAAGAGTAATATAATGTGGACATTGCTATTTTGTACTTCCAAGATCAAGAAAACAAGAAAAAAAAAATAATGGTCCAAATGAACCAGTAGGGGTCGCTTCTGACACTAGTGCAGGAACAGAGAATAGGCTTCAAAACTGCTCTGCCTACATTACAGAATCCTGTGTCAAAATGAATTGTTTCTTTTAATATCTTGTGAAATTGTGTAATAATACATACCAGAACACTTGGAGAATGCAAAGAACTCATCTATTATCCTGCTAGGTAATTAATTTCCTCCCCGACATTTGCTTTCCTGTCGCCATTGTGGCCCTTCAACTCTGAGGTCCCTGTCCCTCTTCTTCCTCTGGATGGAATGACTGACCCAGCTCCTACCTGGGGCAGCCCCTCCTGCTTTCCTCACATCCCAGTCAAAAGCATAGCACAGCCAATCTCCCTTGCCTCTCTGAAAACCAAATTTTCTCTCTGATGGTGCCCATCCTCCCCAAACATGCTATTTCTCCATTCTTGGGAAGGTTTTTTTTTTTTTTTTTTTTGGTTCAAGGAGATGGGATCTTTGCCCAGAAAACTCCTGGGCTCAAGCCATCCTCCTACCTCAGCCTTAGGAGTAGCTAGAACTATAGGCAAGTGACACCAAGCCCTGTGGAGGCTGGGGAGCAGAATGGGGGCATCCCCCCGCCCTTCAGCCTCCCCCTATTCACTGAGATAAATCCTTATCCCTTTTTTATTTTTCATTTTGAGACAGGGGCTCACTAAATTGCCGAGGCTGGTCTTTAGTTTGTGATCCTCCTGCCTCAGTTTCCCAAGTCACTGGGATTACAGGTGTGTGCCACCTTGCCTGGATTGGACAGGTATTTGTAACACTTGATTCCACTACTTCTTTAGGTATCTCCACATTACTACTTTACTTTCAGAGCAAAAGTTCTTGAGAGAGTTTCCCCTGCTGTTGTTCCCAATTCCTTACCTCCAACTCTCTCTTGAACCCATTCTAATCTGGCTTCTTAATCAGTTCTTGTCAAGTCTCCACTAAATTCCATATTGCTAAATCCAAGCGTCAGTTCTCGGTCACCCATCTCAAGCCTTCCTGCTTGATTTCCCAGAAGCATTTGCACAATCGCTCACTCCTTTCTCAAAATACTTTCTGCTTGTTGCGTTGTACTGGGTTTCCTCTCATGTCTAGACTTTGGAGTGTCCTAGGATTCAGTCCTTGAACTTTTCTGGCTACCCTCACTGACCTGTGAGCTCAGGCAGTCTTAGTGTGTTAAATACCAACAGTAGGTTGAAAACTCCCTATTTATATCTTCTGTCTGGATCTCTATCCTGAACTCCAGCCTTCGTTTCATATGCCTCTTTGCATTTCCACTTAGATTATCTTATAGGCATCTCAAACTTAACATTATCTACAATAGAGCTACTGGCTTCCTTTCCAAACCTGTGCACTCAAGTCTGCCCCACTTGAGTTGCTGTAACTCCATCCTTCTAGTTACTCTTAAATGCCTTGGAGCCATTACTAATACCCCTTCTCTTACAACCCAAAAAATGCTATTCAAAATGTATCTGGCATCTGAGCACTGCCTACCAATTCCACTGCCAATGTCCTGGCCCAAGCTACCATCATCTGTTATTTGGATCCTTACACTAATCTCTATTTCCCCCCTGTTTTCACTCTTCTCCCCCAAGCCTTAATACCAGCTTTTTGGGGAGAAGTACTGGCAAATTGAACCAAGGGGCACTTCATCACTTAAGTTCCATTTCCAGCCCTTTTTATTTTTATTTTGAAACAGACTCTCACTAAATTGCTGAGGCTGGCCTCAAAATTGTGATCTTCTTGCCTCAGCATCCTGAGGCGTTGGGATTACATGTGTGAGCCACCCAGGTGTGATGCCTGGCTCGTAATGCAAACTTGATATACATTCAGTGATTGTGTCCCCCTGCAACACACAAATTCATGTTGAAACCTAATCCCCATTGTGAAAGTATAAGAAGGAGAGCACTGGGTTGGGGCTGTAGCTCAGTGACAAAGTGCTTGCCTAGTGTGCTTGAGGCACTGGGTTCAATCCTCAGCACCACATAAAAATTAACAAATAAAATAAAGGCATTTGGTCCAACTGCAAATTTTTTAAAATAAAAATAAACAAATAAAATAAAGGCATCCTGTCTATCTACAACTACAAAAAACATCCTTTTAAATAAATTAAAAAGAAAAGAAGGAGAGCCTTTGGTAAATGATTAGGTTATGGGGGGCGTGGCTCATGAATGGGATTAGTGCCCTTATAAAAAGAGATCCCCAGAGAACCCCTCATCCTCTTCCTTCATGTGGGGACACAGAGAGAAGATACCCTCTATGAACCAGGAAGTAGACCTACATGAAATAAATGAGATACTGAATCTGCAGGCACCTTGATCTTAGATTTCCCAGTCTCCAGAATGACAAGAAATACATGTCTCTTGCTTATAAGCTACCTAGTATATGGTATTCTGTTCTAGTAGCTGGAAAGGACTGAGACAAAACTGAACCTTGTTAAATGTAAGAAAAGTCACCCTTTCCCTCAAAACCTTCTTATCTCACTGAGTCAAAGTCAAAGTTAAAATAACAAGGTGCCCCACCACTTCCCTGGCCTCTTCTTTTTTTTTTTTTTTTTTTTTTTGATAAGGAGAGAGAGAGAGAGAGAATTTTTTAATATTTACTTCTTAGTTTTCGGCGGACACAACATCTTTGTATGTGGTGCTGAGGATCGAACCCCGGGCCGCACGCATGCCAGGTGAGCGCGCTACTGCTTGAGCCACATCCCCAGCCCCCTGGCCTCTTCTTTTTATGTTCTCCTGCTTGATTACTTTGCCTCCTCCCTAACCCCCCAACACACACATATCCCCCCCACAAACCGGGGTCTCTGTGGCTCTGTAGGGACCTTAGCATGCTCCAGCCTCACAGCATTCATGCCTGCTACTCCCTATCCTTTCAATGCTCTGCCCCCAAGATGTGCACACAGGTGCCCCTCACTTCTTATGGTTTTTTTTTTTTTTTAAAGAGAGAGAGAGAGAGAGAATTTTTTAATATTTATTTTTCAGTTTTTCAGCGGACACAACATCTTTGTTTGTATGTGGTGCTGAGGATCGAACCCGGGCCGCACGCATGCCAGGCCAGCGCGCTACCACTTGAGCCACATCCCCAGCCCTTCTTATGGTTTTTTATCCAAGTTTTTTAGTTTAAGTCAAGCTTCCTTGAAGTCTTTGCTGACTTTCCCATGTAAAACTGAAGTGCTCTCCTTCCTCCAGTAATACTTGATCCCACTCTCCTGCTTTACTTTTCTCCATCATACTTACGATCAGATCACAGACTTTATGTCTTATTTATTTTATTTGTTTGTTTTATGTTTTTGTGGTGGAGCTGAGGACTGAAGCCAGAAGCCAGGTCCTCATGTATACTAGGCGAGCACTGTGCACTGAGCCACATCCTCAGCTCCTATTTTATGTATTTATTTCTTTACCTTCTGTCTTCCCCCCACTTCCTCAAGGCAGGGGAAGTGGTTCATTCATACTCCACACTGAATAAGTGAAATGGTTTGTATGATTTCCAGTCACTGTAATGGGGGGGGGGGAGTGTGTGTGTGTGTGTGTGTGTGTGTGTGTGTTTCAGTACCCAGGATTAACAGAGGCACCTTACCACTGAGCCAAATCCTCAGCCCTTTTCTTATTTTATTTTAAGATAGGATTTCACTATCTTAAAAGACTGGCCTTGAACTTCCAATCCTCCTGCCTTAGCCTCCCAAGTTGCTAGAATTATAGGCATGTGTTACTCTGCCCAGCTATTGTTTTTTTTTTTTTTTTCTTATTTTTTTTTTTTTATTATTTTTTTTTTAATTTTTTATTGTGGGTTGTTCAAAACATTACAAATTTCTTGACATATCATATTCCACACTTTGATTCAAGTGGGTTATGAACTCCCACCTTTACCCCATACCCAGATTGCAGAATCACATCAGTTACACATCCATTGATTTACAAATTGCCATACTAGTGTCTGTTGTATTCTGCTGCCTTTCCCGTCCTCCACCCTCCCCCCTCCCCACCTCTCCCCTCCCCTCCCCTCCTCTCTCTCTACCTCCTCCACTGTATAACCCTGAGGGTCTCCTTCCATTACCATGCAATTTCCCTTCTCTCTCCCTTTCCCTCCCACCTCTCATCCCTGTTAAATGTTAATCTTCTTCTCCTGCTCTTCGTCCCTACTCTGTTCTTAGTTACTCTCCTTATATCAAAGAAGACATTTGGCATTTATTTTTTAGGGATTGGCTAGCTTCACTTAGCATAATCTGCTCTAATGCCATCCATTTCCCTGTAAATTCTATGATTTTGTCATTTTTTAATGCAGAGTAATACTCCATTGTGTATAAATGCCACATTTTTTTTATCCATTCGTCTATTGAAGGTCTGCCCAGCTATTGTAATGAATATTTGAATGCTTGTTTGTGGAACATACTGTGGAAGATAATGACAGTGAGCATTACATTAACTTTAGCCTTCAGGAGCTTACTATCTAATAAACACAGCAACTAATTATATAGTTGCTTATTATTATATAGCTTACTATAAATAAATATGTTAAATATAAAATGAAATATATATATATACAAACAAAAATTGAACATAATACATGTATAAAAAGCAGTGTGAGAATAGATGGAGAAGAAAGTAATTCTAATATATTTAATTAAGATGACCTTTTAATATATAACATTTGTATTTAGCACTATTTTCTTTTATTTCCTTTTTTTATTAGTACCAGGGATTGAGTCCAGGGACACTTCACCACTGAGCCACATCCCCAGCCCTTTGCTAACTTGCTGAGGCTGGCTTTGAACTTAATATCCTCCTGCCCCAGCCTCCCAAACTGCTAGGATTACAGGCTTGCACCACTCCTACTGGTCTAGCAATGTTTTCAAATAGTTATCCAGTAATTTTTTATTTAAAAAAAATTTTTTTGCAGTGCTGGGTATTGAACCCAGGGCCTTGTTCATACTAGGCAAGTGCTTTGCCACTAAGATACACTTCCAGCCCAGTAATAATTTCTAAATGATTACATTAGAATTTAGAAATCACGAAAGTCTATTTTATTCTTATTTTTGGTAGCACACTTAAAGAAAATTTAAAAAATTGTAATCACCAAAAACAAAAAGAAGAGCTTTCTAAATATAATGATTATATGGGACAGAGAACAACTGTGAACTTCTCAGAAATCAATAAATTACCAATTCTACACACCTGAGTTATTTTAGTGTGTCATATAATAATAAGAAATAAATCACAGTATGTTATTAATCATTATATGTACTCTGTTATTGAAAACCTGCTCAAAAGTATTTGCTCTCAGTACTGTTTGGGGTTTATCATGGTGAAAACTTATTTCATCAGCAGATACAAAACTGAAGCCAACTAAAATAACATTGTTGACAATGAATAACCTGAGAAGGGACTGGGGGTGGAACTAGGTTGTAGAGCACTTGCCTAGCCTGCTGGAGGCCCGAAGTAAAATTCCCCAGCCCTGCAAAACAAACTAACTAAATTAAACTCAACCCTGAAAAGTGATTTTTAAAGCTGTTGAGAGGCAATGCCAGAAGCATACACTCCAGAATACACTGGTGACTCTAAAGCCTGGTTCTGCTTTGGTATCACTAGTGAAGACTAAAAATATAGATTTCCCCTAGGCACCACCCCAACCTACTGAATCAGAGTGTCTGGACTGTGGCCCAGGCACATGCTCCCCACTATCCCCCAGTACTGATGATTGAACCCAGGGCCTTGCTTATTCCAGGGAAGTGCTCTACCACCAAGCTACATCTCCAGTACCCCCCCCCCCCCCCCACACACACATCCTTTTTAAATCTTTGAGACAGGGTCTTGCTAAGTTTCCCAGGATGACCTTGAATTTGAGATCCTTCTGTCTAGGCCTCTGGGTAGCTGTACCATCACACCAGTTACCACAAGTGACACTAATGCACACCTAAGGTTGGGGGCCACTGTGAACCATGAACCTCCTTTATATGGAGCAGAAATGCTCATTGTCCACCATGGTCTGCTCCTCTTCCATTGAAAGAGTTGCAGTCGAAAAATAACTGCCCGGCAGTCCCTTTGCACTTAGGCCAATGGAAGTTGGAAGATTGGAAGAAGTTTGCTTCACCACCCCTAGGCAGGATCCTTGAAAACCTTCTATTTGATCCTGATCCTCTATTTTCTCTCTTGACTTCTGCCAGCTGGATACCAGTGCCTAGGGCAGCCCTCCATATTCGGAAGAACTTCCTGCCTCATATTCGAAAAGCTAAAAATCTCAATTAACAAAGAGGTTTTCTCAGTGTTTTACTCTACTGGCCAAATATTGTCCCTTTGTAGGTTCCAAATTATTTTCTGGACAAATGCTGTGACCTCTTTCAAATGTATCTCAGTACCACTCCTTTCAAGCAGCCTTTCTGTAGTCTGTTAATCTAAGACTACAGGGTCAACTCTCCCTTCTTCTGTTGAAGAGTCCTTCTCCACTTTAATGCAAAGTTTGTGATCTTGACATGCACAGGACATGGAATGGAGTATTTCCTTGTCCTTGGTAATGGGCATTCTCCTTGACCCTTTCCTGACAGGTAACTCTTAGAATGAACCAACATCTTGCTTTTTTTTTTTTTTAACTTGCTTATTTTGGTACTATTGGAAGCCAGGGGAGCTTAACCCCTGAGCTATATTCCAGCCCAATTTATATTTTATTTAGAGACATCATCTTGGTAAGATGCTTTAGAGCCTTGCTAAATTGCTGAACCTGACTTTGACTTGCCATCCTCCTGCCTCAGCCTCCCAAGCTGCTGGGATTACAGGAATGCACCACCATACCTGGCAACATCTTGCTTTTAAATTGAGTGCCCCAGTGGGAGTCCACGTTGAAAATACCAGAGTTTCTACCATCTTGGGTGCCTAATGAGTTTGTGAAACAGAGCCACCTGCTCACCCCTCCCATCTTGCTGCCCACTAGATGTAATATGAGAAGGAAATAAATCTCTATGTCTGCACCCCTAAGAATTAGGGGTTTATATGTTACAGCAACTAGAATTACTTTAATACATATAGTGACTTACTCCCATATAGATTCCCAACTGCAGATTGTATCTTGCCCTCCAAAACCTAACTTTTTTTTTTTTTTTGGTGCTGGGGATTGAGCCCAGGGCCTTGTGCATGCAAGACAAGCACCCTACCAACTGAGCTATATCCCCAGCCCCAAACCTAACTTTGACAGTAAAAGTTCAAGATGATATGTATTGCATGGTTGGTGGCTGCTAGTCATGTTTCTCAACTCTAGTCTTGATAAACAGAAAGATCTCGCTTCTGAGATTTTCCCATTACAAAATCTTCCATATCTAGACCACCTTCCGGGAAGTTGCAAGAAAGATTCCATATCTTTTGTTTCCTGCTGTGAGAGAATGAAATTATCCCTAGAAACTATCTGTGCACAGGAAATCATATCTGATGAGGCTCCTGGTTTGGTCCTTGTGATGGACTGAGTTGTGTCCCCCCAAAATTCGAGTGGAAGTCCTAACCCCTATTACCTCATACTACCTCAGACTTTGATTAAAAAAAAAATGCTGCAGCATGGTAAAAAAATAAAAATAAAAATCTTATCCTGAGCCTTAGAGATTTCCTGACAGAAAGAAGAGTGCTTTGTTTGCAGACGTCACACCAGGAACTGAATCAGCCAGAGGGAAACATCCTGAATCTAATACTATCATGCAAGGTTTGAGAATACCAGAGTGACCAGTTTTGCCTCTACCTGGACATTCCAAGACACACAGAAAATTTACACCCACCCTCATTTATGTCAGTTACCAATTGCTGGCCTTGGTAAGAATCCAAGTCCACTTTTCTTTGGCAAAGCACTGGTTCCATCTGGCTGAGCCTGTTTCCAGATTTGCAAATCTATTCTGCAATGGATTTTGCTTTATTTTAATCTCATTTATGATTTCTTGGTTTACAATTTCTAGAGATAGAGCCTTTGCAGAGGCAATTAGGTAAAACGAGGTCATACAGGTGGACTCTAATCCAATATGGCTGGTGTCCTAAAAGAAGGTGTGACCAGGACAGATGTGCACAAAGAGAAGACCATGATGTAAACACAAAGATGGCCATCTGTAAGGAAAGACTTCAGAAGAAACCAACCCTGCCTATATCTTGATCTCAGACTTCTAACCTCTAGGATTTTGAGAAATAAATTTCTGTTATTTAAGTTACTCAGTCTGTGTTACTTTATTATGGTGACCATAGCAAACTAATATAGTGCTGCAGGTGGTGGCCAGGACATTGAGGACAACCTGAAATGGTACTGTGGGGCATTTTGTATTAACATGAATTACCATCAGAAGTTTTTTCCTTTTGGGGCTGGGATTTTGGCTCAGTGGTAGAGTGCTCGCCTAGCACGGGTGGGACCCGGGTTCCATCCTCAGCACCACATAAAAATAAAGGCATTGTGTTGTGTCCATCTACACCTAAAAATATAATAAATATTTTTTTAAAAAGAAGTTTTTTCCTTTGGTTCCCGGTCCTAAGATGAATGCAACTCTGACAACTTGTCTTCTTCATTTGTCATTTCATAGTCTCTATTCCCTATTCTCTGTTTATCAGAGAAAAGAAAAAGGATATGAAAGGAAGACAGTACTGAAATTATAGGGACAGCGGTTTCTGTCCTGTTTCTTCTAATTCCAGGAGAAGATGGGAATCCTTCTGTAAGAAGAGCATATTACTTTGAGTCACCTAGGGTTGGACACATGGGAGTCTGGATGAGGCATGGAGTTTTGCTAATGAAGAGCCCCTTGGGCCAGCTGTGTTGTCTCAGGAGTGGGTGGGCTGTCAGAGCATCTCCAGTTATTCAGCTGTTGCTATGGCAGATACCACAGTGGTGCCCTTGAGAGCATGCTCAGTGTGTCTGGGGTGAGGGTGGGATTGAGCAGGAGGACTTGTCTTCTTGGTAAAAAGAATTGGTATAATTGAGAGGTTGATTCTTGGAGGCTTATTGGGGGAGACACATCCAGCTCTCTCAGCTCTACTGTAATTTGCCTTAGTCCAATAACTGAGGAGGATGCCAAAATGTCCCAGTGAGTGACTGGGGAAAGAGAACGGAATTAGGTATTCCATTTACAATTTCATTGTCTCTGTTGGTCTATGTGGTTCTTTTGATAATATTGTCGAAATCTTAGCTCCTCCACCTCACAGAACAGACACACAGACACACACACATACACACACACAGATTGAAGGAGATCATTTCTTTAATGGCTCTGAAAGTGGCTAAGCCAGGATGAGAACAGATAATTGAAGTTTGGACTTCTAGACCCTGACCCCCTTTCTTTGAGTCAGGGTCTCACTGTGTTGCCCAGGCTGATCTTGAACTTATGGGCTCAAGTAATTCTCCTTCTCCTGCCTCTTAGCCTTTCAAGTAGTTGGCACTATAGGTGTGTGTCACCACACACCACACCTGGTTCCTCCTCCCCCCCCCCTTTTTTTTTTTTTTGGTATTAGGGATTGGATCCAAGAGTGCTTTACCACTGAACTATATCTCCAGCTCTTTTTATTTTGTATTTTGAGACAGGGTCTTACTAAGTTACTTAAGGCCTTGCTATTGCTGATGCTAGCCTTGAATTTGTGATCCTCCAGCCCCAGGCTTCTAAGTCCCTGGGATTACAGGCATGGGGCTCGGTTCCCAGCTCCCCCACTCCCGCCCCCACCCCATTTTTTAAATCGATGTAAGCTACTGAATTTTAAATCAGCCCAGTATGAGGAAGTATCCTTAATTTTTTTTTTTTATGAATGTGAACATTTTCCCCTCTAGATTCATTTGGGAAACTTCACTCCTTTTCCTGTCTTGCTAGGGAAAGCCATTTCTTTCAAAATGAAATTCCCTTTTGGACTAAGGAATCCACCTCAGCTTGCCTCTTCTTTCCTGCTTCCTCTGACAGAAGCAAGTAGAAAGCCACTAAAGGTCTCAAATAAAGGAGACCTGTGGAGAGTGTTTACCATTACAGTGCAGATTAGTGGGAAGGCAGCAGTAGTATCCAGAGGGGTTTGGCTGAGTTGAACTTGAGCTCTGTACTCAGTGCACTGTGGGAGGAAGAGTCACAGCAGGTTGGAATTCAGCTCAGCAGAAAACACCCCTGGCTATATTCATCTGTAGGATATTCTTACAGCCCAGGTAAGCAGAGCAAGACTATCACAGGGTGCTTTCTGTACCTCAGTATTTTATTGAGTACAGTGTTAAGTTCTGTGTTGAAGTCCTTTCCACACATTATCTTATTTAATCTTTCCAACAGTCCTTTAAGGTTGTTATCTAAATATCCTTAATTGAAACAAGGAAACTGAGGGTCAGATGGGGTTCAGTAATGTGCTCAAGGTTGCACAGCTGGTGAGCAGTGATCTGGGACTGGAATCCAAATGTTCCTAACTCCAGAGCCTCAGAATGCAATGAAAACCAATGTAAATCCAATGTAGAGACACACACTTGCAAATCTTCATGCAACCCACAGTTTCTTTAGCTTTTAGTGTAAGTAGCTATCAGGTTTGGAATTTTTCCCTCTTTAAGTTTAAATCTAGGCACCTTGCCTGAAATATAGCTCTTCAAGTCAAGTAAATGGTCTTACCACTTACCTTGATCTACCATTGAAAAATACATTCTCCATCTAATATTCCGCCTGAAAACACACACACACACACACACACACACACACACACACATTTTTCATTACTTTTTAGAGATATAATGGGCTAGATTTGCTCTTCCCTGATACTAGTTCTTAGGGACGGGCAATTTTCTCAGCTCCAGAGAGCATTCATTTACCTGTCTCGATGCTAACACATTTCAGTGGTAGTAAATTGGGTCTCCAGGGAGGCCCATTCATTTTTTTGGTGCTAATGGTGTATACCATATCAGAAATATGTAGCAGTCTGAAATAATGTGTTGGCATCCTGAGAACCTACTCTAAGCAACTTAGATCCCAAATTAAGACTTTTGCCCTAAACTCCTCCAAAGGGTTTTGCATTTGGAAATGTTTTGTGCTCATCTATCTTTTCACTGTGGTGAACGAGGTCAGCAGGCTTTTCCCCGTTTAAAGACTAAAAATGGGGATGGTGGGGCTTGACACAATCACGTAGTGTTGTTCTGGGGAAGCCAGATGGCAGAGAAGGACAATCATCAACGCTCTTCAATTTTCAAAGGCGATTTCCGGGACGGGCATGACCTGATCAAGGCCTTTGAACCTGGGGTGAGGCTAGGTGGGTGCCGGCCGGGGAGGCCCCTCTTGCAGGGGCCAGCGGAGTTACTAAGGCTAGACTTGGGATGGGAACTGGGGAGAAGTGATAAGACCGGAAAGTCGAGCTTGGTAGAAGTGAGGGGGATGGCTCCGACTCCCGCTCTCAGAATGTCGGTGGACAGATGCAAACCTTTGGCACCCACCTGCGCCGCGCCCCGGGACCGCGAGTCCGCGGGGGAGGTGAGGCCCCGCCCCGCCCCGCCGCGGGGTCCCCCGCTCTCCCCGCCCCCTCCCCCGGGCGTCCGCGGCGGCGCAGGGGAAGGGGAAGGCGAAGCGGGAAGGGGCGGGCAGGGGCCGCCGCCGCCGCTTTCTCCTCCCACCGCCCGCGCTAGAAGCGCCGCGCCGAGCCCATCTGAGCGGGCGCCACCGCGCTCCCGCCGCAGCCGCGCTTCCCCGCGCCCAGCCAGCGGGCGAGGCCAGAGCGGGGCCCCGGCCCAGCTTCCTTCTCGCCGCCCGCGGCGTCCCCGGGCGGGCGCGGGCCGCGATGGGAGCAGCCGAGCGGGGCTGAGTCCGCCGCCGCCCGCAGCCCCTGGTCCCCTCGGGCCCCAACCATGGCGAAGCAGTACGATGTGCTGTTCCGGCTGCTGCTGATCGGAGACTCCGGGGTGGGCAAGACCTGCCTGCTGTGCCGCTTCACCGACAACGAGTTCCACTCCTCGCACATCTCCACCATCGGTAAGGGGCGGTGGCCCAGGGCGCCCCACCCTCCCTGCCCCGCGGCCCCTTCCCCTGTCTCCCCTTCCCCAGGCTGAGAGGGGTTATCTGCCCCTAGAGGCTAGAGGCTGTGGCGCGCGAGGCCAGGATGAGAGAATAAACCCCCGGGTGAGCGGGCCACCTGCAGGGGACCAGAGCCTCGGTTCCTGCAGGTGAGGGGGTCCTACTGCCTGCCAGGGGCTGAGGGGTGGGATCTCTGGCCTCTAGCTGAGAACCTCCCCATCCAAGCCAGTAAAACGGGGGAGGGTGTAGGCTAGGGTACCCCGAAATGGGGCAGTGAGAATCATAGCCAGTGAAATGACATCCTTACAGCCCCAAGTCAAGAGGGGGAGGGGAAGTAAAGCTTGTGCTCAGGAAAAGGGGTCAGAGTGGGGAGCCAGTCATAAAGCTACCTTCAGTTCAGGGGTGAGCCAATGTGGAGCCAGGATGGGGAAGACAGGAGGAAGGGAGGGGTCAAAGGGATTGAGTTACCAGGGGACTGGTAGTGAAGGTAAGCCTCAAGGTGCGACACCTGGAGGAGGGCACTGATGAGAAGCCCCAGAGCTTGAGAAAGGGAGGAACCAGCTGGCTAAAGTATGTTTTGAAGGAGGCTGAGGAGGGTGGAGGAAGGTCAGGAATGTTGCTGCAGACCTGGGGGGATCAGAAGGCAGGCAGGACCCACCTTGACTCTATCTCTAATCCATCTCTATTTCTGATCCATCCGTACCAGGAGCCTGTGATTAAAGGGACAAGGCCTGGTGGCATCCTGGGCAGTGTTGTGAGAGGGTCACCTATTTTCTGGGAGTGGTTCTGAGGCCTCTCCTCAGAGAGAGCCTCTCCCTTATGGGTTCTGAAGGGCCTCCTCCTCTGGGAGGTCTGAATTGAGGGGATTCCACTCATACCTAACAGGTTTTATGCTTGGTTAAACCTGGAGTAGCCTCCTCACTGCCTAGGCCCCTGAAAGGAAACTCCTGTGGGCTGGCTGGTCATCCAGTTGGTATGCTGTCCTAGAAGCCCCTGCTGCCTTATGGGAGGACTCCAGCTTTTAGCTTCCTCTGGAGGATACCTCTCCCTGCTTCCCCTCAACACACACTCCTTGCTAAGAGAGAAGAGGGAGCAGTTAGATGCAGCCAGAAGGAACAGAGCCTGGTGGTTAAGAGACAGGTATTGTTTCACACATACCTGGAGATCACACATACCTGGAGATCTCCCTTTGGGGCAACATGACCTTGACTCTCACTTAAGCTTCTGAGCTTTAGTTTTTCATCTGTAGAATGGATGTAATAATAGATCAATCAAGATAATGTTTGTAAAGCACTCAGTACAAAGTCTGATACATGGGGGAGCTGGCTAGATGCTGACTGTTATTACTGTTGTTAATTAGGATTGAGCTCTTAGGGTCTCTCTTTGCTTCACAATCTTCATGGGACTTAGGTTTGGGGACAGAATCCATCCATATTCTTCAGGGATGCTGTAAGGCTAACTCCTAGGAGATATAGGAGTTTGGGCTGGGCCACTATGTGGATGAAAGACATTTCAGAGAGATGGTTACAGACACCAAGCCTTGGCCAGGAGAGAGCTCAGAGAAGAGGCAGGTGTGGGGCAAAGCATGGGAGTGAGCCAGGGAGTGGCTGAGGAACCAGATAGGGTATGAGGACAGGATGCAGGCTTGGGGCAAAGGGCAGCAGGTTACCTGACTTTTGCCTGAGGAACAGCCATTTGCACCCTGGTGTCCTGGCCACATTCCAAGTCCTAGGAGTCACCTGAACTTTTCCCTTTGAGGGCTTCACACATCCCCTTCATTTCAGAAGCTCTTAGGACTACTGCTTATGTTGTGAGGAGTTAGCCTCCCCTAGTTTCCCTCATTTACCCTCTCAGCAGATAAATGAGGGAACCCTTGTTTATAAAATGTTACAGTATGCTTTCTTAAAGTGAATCACCCCGTGCCCCATATATCTGATCACCATCCCTTCTTGTCCCTTCACCTTGTCATCTCCTGTTGGAAACTTTTACCTCCTTTGGGACCGCGGCCATTATTGGGTGTTGGCTGAGTGGCCTCATGGGCTCTTCTAGAGCACTTCGATGACCTGGCTGGATTGGCGCATGCGGGTTTTTGACCTTAGCCCTGCCTAATGGTTTAACCTGAAATCTGCCTAGGCCCCTAGTGATAGTAACGTAACTGTCCCCTATTGGTTCTCTCTACTTTCTCTTCTTACTCCCTCCTTCTATCACTATATAACCTTGTCCCTGACACAGTAAAGCTGAGATCTGTTGTGCCTTCACCACTGACACAACTCCCGGCTCAGTGTGGTTTCTCCCCAGTCTTGGGGTGGGGACTGGGCCACGACCCTTACCCTCTCGCTCAGCCCCTCGGAGACGACAGGCTGGTCCTGCCTGTCTCCCACGTACCCTTGTTGCAGGGAGCAACAATCTCCTTTCTTAGATTCCTTCTTACTGCTAATAGGGGAATGCTAGGTAGGTCTAGGGACTTCCTCAGAAACCTGAAATGTATCACTTTGGGGGCAGAGTTGAGTCAATAAAATAGGTGGGGTGTCTCCACAGCACCCTCTCCCTCCAATGCCCTTCATATATATTGGCCTAAAACCTATTTCCAAAGTTCTTCCTCTGCTTCTCGTGGCTGGTCCCCCTTTCCCCCCTTTCCTGGAAAAGGGGGGACTTTTTTGGAGTTTAGATTCCCTGGAAGAGAAAGAAACCTGCCTTTCTTCCTATAGCCTTTTAAAATCTGCTCCACTGGGTTTCTTATTAATAAGATGTTTTCTTAAAGCTTACTAATGGCTTGTAATTCCCCCTCATCTTGATTTGTGTTTTTCAGCATTAACTAACACTGAAGGAAAAGAGTTGGATTGGATGGTCAAGAAAAGCTTTTTCTTTAGGTGATTTGGAAGGTTCCCAAGGAAGGGGTAGCCAGGAAGCAAATGGAGGAGCCAAAGAAATAGGAACTACCAGGTCATGGTCATTCATTTATCTGCTCACACAAAAAGCGTGCACACCTTATATGCTAGTCTCCAGAGGTTCCAAGATGAATAAACATCGCTGCTCTCAAACTGCCCAGATACATTCTTTCACTGTGCTGGACGTTGATCTAGGCACCTTTCCCAAGGGTTTTCCCGAACCCCGCTTCGGTAAATGGGGAAAACAAGACAGTTCCCCAATTATTGCCAAGATAGAGTTCAGATTCTTGGCTGGCTCTTTTGTAATTTGTTGTGTATTTACTATAAGAGCTTGTGACATTCCATAAAAAAGCCTGCTGGGGCACAGGGAGGAGACCTCCCTTGTAGACTGAGGCACTGACTGTCCCTTCTCCCATCCTCGTTTTTCTGGCCAGTGGGTGGACAGGTGGCCCTGTGCTGGATCTGTGCCGTGGGCATTCCCTTTCTATGTAGCTGTGCTCCCAGAGCGGTGCAGAGGAGGACAGTCAGAGCCTTAATATCTGCCTGCAACTAGTTCCTGACAGGTCTGTCTCATCAGGTAAAGTAACTGAACATTCCTACCAAACACGTGTGAGGCATTTCAGAGACATATTGCACTCCACCTTTTTCTGCCCACAGAAGTGTATAATCTAGTTGGAGAAGCAAGATATAGGTAAAAAAGAGCTGTTGCCAACATGAGATGAAATATCTGAAAGTACTTGGAAAAGCATTCTTCAAATGTAAGGGCTTGATTATAATTATTACTGCTACTCTTTTATTTTATTTTATTTATTTATATGTGGTGCTGAGAATTGAACCCAGTGCCTCACACATGCAAGGCAAGCGCTCTACCACTGAGCCACAACCTCAGCCTTCATTACTGCTACTCTTGACGAAGGTCACACAGTTATTATCCATGTAGGATGTGTCATGAGGCAGCCAGTAATGGCAATGGCCCCAGAGCGTGCTTTTGCTCTCTGAGGTTAGAGAAGAAGAGACCCTGGATTCCAACTAGCAGGGAAGGCTGAAGCAGCCTGCAGTGAGTGCCTGCAGGGAAGGGAGCAGATGGAGCACAGTGAGCAGAGATAACAGAGGTGTGAAATGAGTGGGTGTCCATGGGACTAGGACTCCTGCAGTCTGGCTGCTGCAGAGGGAGTTTATGGAGGAGTGCGAGAACATTCTTCTTTCTGTCTCCCAAACTAGAAGTGTCTCAGGGGTAAGACACATCTTATCCTTCTTTGTTTTCATAGGCCCTAGTACAGGGAAGGCAACATTTAACCCTCGTAGATCATTAATGAAAGAGTATCAGACCTGGTTGGCAGAGGGCATCAGGGGCCTGGCTGAGCAGGTGGGACTTGAACCTAGCAATGGTAGGAAAGGGTTTTGAGCAGGGTACTCAACAACATTGGTTCGAAGAGGATTTAAGACTTGAAGCAGGGGGACCAGTCAAGGGCTGTGCTGGTGTCAGGGCTTGAAGGAACCTCTCAACCAGCTCCTTCCCCTTCCTCCTCCCACTCCCTCTGATGGTACCAGCACTAGCCTATACAATCACCTGCTCTGGTTTCCCTCCAGAAGTGGGGAGTAGCTCAAACCCATCAAACTGGCCACTTCTGAAAGGGTCTCATGGAGCTGGTGCTGTTTGCCCAGGCACAGAGTCATATGTGGATGTCTATGTTCTGGAGAAGTTTGATGGCCTTTCTGCAAGGTGCCAGGAGTGGGATGTAAATCCAAGTAACTGCCCAGGAGCTGATTTTCTCCCTGCCATCCTTGCCACCTGGCCTCTGGATCTTTCATTTGAAAAGCCACCCTCAGGCAGCACCTCTATTGAGTGAGGAGGAAAGCTATGGCCTATGATGATCCGGTTGGACCGGTTGGGCCATGGCTTGAGGCTGCTTGCTTGGGATGGGTTTTCTGTGGTACTTTCATCTTTCTCAGGAAGTTCTGCTGGAACTGGCTCTGCCTGTGACAGGCGCTTGTGTTGACTGGGGTAGGAAAGGACCAGGGGGCCTAGATCTGGACCTGGAATTGAGTGACCCAACAGAATTTGGGGTGAATGCTTGGTATCTGTAGCCCTGGGATTTGTAGATTTCTAGAGTGAGGAGCTGGGCCTTCTGGTCTTAGTAGCCCTTAGGCAGCCGGAGACCTGTGTCTTCCTACCCTGTGCTCCTGCCCTGTAGAAAGGATGGGAAGCGAAGAAATAGTGAGTAGGATGGAAAGAGTCTGGTCAGACATGCACATTCTCTGTGGCCTTTTTGGCTCTGTGACCTTCAGGCACTTATTTAACATCCTCGTACTTAGTTCTGCATCTATAAATTGAAGATGGTAAGACAATCTTTTTCTTAATGATTATTGGGAAGATTACAGAAGCTAATGGATACAAAGCACTTGGCAGAGTCCTCAGTAAAATGGTAGCTGCCACCATCTTCATAGTTACAATTGTTGCTAGTGCAGAAGAATGTTGTGGTGATGAATAAACTGTCAATCATGTGCTGTGAGGTCTTCCTGTCCATCACTCATGGAATCATTTAGGCACTACTTACCCTACACCTCCTATGTGCTAGGCACCATGCTAGGAGCTGAGGATACAGTGGTGAACAAAACAGAGATCAAGGAGTTGTCTTCCATTCCAGGGGAGCATGTGAGTAGGCTCTGTGTTCGTTCCAAGCCCCCCTGGCCCATGCAGTGCCAGGGTCTTGGAAGGAAGAGTGAGTGGGTGAGGAGGTGGAGAGGAGAGGGGTGGCCTGGGAGGATGGGGGCATCTCTGCTTCAAGGCTGGGGCCTTTGCTAGATGTTGCTCTGCCTAGGCCTCTGCTCCTTCATTCCTCCTTATGACACAGGCACAGATCCAGCCTCCCATCCCTCTCCCCAAGGACATGATCCCTGAGAATGAACACATCTGAAACCTGCAGAAGGTTTCGGCTGATCTGTGCCACATTTGCAGATCTGCAGATTCACCCACAGATTTGAGCACCCCGTTCGCTCTTGCCTGCCTGCATTCCTTGGTTTCTGCTCTTCCCTCCTCTTCCTCCCCTCCCCCAGACAGATTGGTGATGAGCTTTATAACATGAAAGTCGATATTTGGTCATTACCCTTCTACTCTGATTGCCAGCTCTTCTCAAGAGTGTCTTTTCTGTAATCTAATATTCGTGCTTTTTTCCCTGTAAAACTGCCAGTTTTCTGTACAGGACTCTGACCTCTCCTTGGCTCTTCTGCCTGGTCAGTGAGCTTTGTCAAGGGGTCACAGGGCTTTCTAGACATTTAATTCCTTCTACTCCGAAGGATAGGTCTAATCATCCACCCTATTTTGTAACTAGGAAAACTGAGGACCCTAGAGAACTAGTGACTCCCATCTTGTATGTAAAGTGACCCAAACCTGAGCCATCTTCTCTCCTCCATTTTCTCCAAAGCGATTTTGGGCATGTTTTTCATCCCAGAAGTCCCTTCCACAGGTTGCCAAGTAGAACGCCTCCCCTGCCAGCCAAAGGGGAGTGGGCATGTCTCCCCCACCTCATGTTAGGGCTCTGCTTCATTTACACACACCCCTGAAGAGAGTTAGAGGCCTGTGACTGAGGAGTCCAGGTAGGAGACCTCCGAGTATAGGATCTGAGTGTTGCTCTCCTATTGCCATTTTGATGTGGATTTAAAGAGAACTGAGTGACCGGGACACCATGATCTATAGATAGGCCAATAGTTGGCTTTGAAACATGGGTCATTCCCTGATCTCTTTTCCCTGATTAAAATTTTCTCTTTGCTGCTCTTTTCTGCTGTCATGTACTGACTTCATTCATTCACTCATGGATACTCACTCATTCATTTTTTTTAATTGCACATATTTAACTTTGTTGAGTAATATTTAATGATTTGCCTTCCACCAGGCAATGAGAATATGAAATGAATAAGATGCTGCTTTGCATTCTGCAGACTCACAGTGTAGCTGGGGAGACAGGCTTCCAAACAGCCAGAATATTATGCAAAAGAAATTATAGAGGAGTGAAAAATCCCCCCAGGGGAGGTCGATAAAACTTCACAGAGGAAGTGACATTTGAATGGGGTCTTGAAGACTTAGTTGGGGACAAGGATCAGGGGAGGTACATATCTTTTTCCCAGGAGGAACTGCTGTGGAAAACACCTCTAGATTGGGACTATTGCTCTCCAGCCTGGCTGAGGCCAGCTAGTAATGGCCACACTATGGTCATGCCAGCTTCAGTTCAGGTAGGTACTTGCTGGAAGTTCCCTTTGCTGGCTATGAGTGGGGCAAATGATCTGGAGATACTGTCCTATCCAAGGTGTTTCTTCTGGAGGCGCCAAGTCTTTTCTTCTCTGAACTGAGAAACAGGCCCAGAAGGAGGCTGTAGGAGTGAGTGGTTAGTAGCCCAGCACATCTTGACTGCCTCAGCAGTGCCCACTGAGCACCCACCAGCAGGCTCAAAAGAGGTGATGCCCGGGTCCTTGGGTCTGGTACATGGGAGTGGCACAGCATAGCTGGAGCACACCCCACTTGTCACAGAGGCTGCATGGAGGTATGTGCCCAAGGCAGTGGGAAGAGCAAGAGAAAGGAAGCCCCATTTCCTGAGTGCTGACTTCATACCCACTGTGTGCAGAATGGTGAAGCCTTACCCACGTGCTCCACAGTGCGGCTAGAGAGCTGTCAGGGCACCGGGATGAGGAGTTCAAAAGTTGGTCTTGCTCTCAGATGTTTTTTGGTGTGTCCTTCGTGTTACAGCCTCCACACAAGTGTCCACGGATGGATAGATGAGTGTCTGTGTGTATATGCCCATGTGCAAATATGAGGGTCCCCATGAGATCTGAGAAAATGCTAGGGCCTTACTGTGATTTCTCCTTTTGTAACAGGAAAGGATAATGTTGGTCCCTCTTGCTTTTCTTTCCTGAGAACTATAAGTTTGACTGAAAGTGCCTGAAGATACTTGTTGCTTCCTTTGTCCGGGCCCTCAATCCTTCAGATCTTCTCCCTGCTGAGTACTTTCTTGTCACTCAAGCCTCAGCTCTGATGTCACTTCTTTTAAAATATTTTTTCTTAAGGTAGCTTGCACACTATCCTTGCTGTCTGCTCCATTATCCTGATTTTGCTTCTTAGCCTTATCATTCCCATCCATGATGTAGTAATAAAAATAAGTTACTAGCCAGGTGTGGTGGAGCACAACTGTAATCCCAGCAGCTTGGGAGGCTGAGGCAGGAGGATTGCAAGTTCAAAGCCAGCCTTAACAACTTAGCAAGGCCTTAGACAACTTAGGGAGACCCTGTCTCAAAACAAAATATTTAAAAAGGGCTGGGATATGGCTCAGTGGTTAAGTGCCCCTGGATTCAATCCCTGGTATAAATAAAATAAATAAATAAATGTTACTTATCTGTCCACTCCCACAAAAATGGAAGCTCCCTGATGACAAGGTTGTGTTCTGTGTTGTCTGCTGCTTGTCTTGGGGTTTCTGGCACATAGTAAGTACTTACTAATTGAATGAGTAAATGAATTAATACATCTCCCTAGAAGACTTTTGCTCCTCCCGGAGGAAAGTCATGGTAGTATTGGTTTCTTGGGACACATGACAACACCAGGCATGTGTTTGGGGACATGAGAAGACAGGGGAGACTTCTGCAAGGGGGGAATTTTTTTCCCAGTAATTTTCAACCTCTTCTGCTCTGACACATGCCCTAAGGGGAAGCTCATACAAGGAGGGAGAGGGTGGTTCTCGAGGCACCTGTGTGAGTGGGGTACTCTGGTGTGTGCAAAGATGAGGGCTTGATGTCTTAGACTAAGGTCAGTGCTGCTTGTCAGTTGGGGTCACTGCTAGTGACAGATGATGCCTATCAGTTCAACGTGGCTGCCTAAGTGACCACGCCAGGACCAGCTCATCAGCCAGGGTGCTCTGGGGTAAGGAGCTTCTCAGCTCAATCCCTGAGCCATTCATTCCCTCCAGACTCACCAGGGTGAGTGTCCGATTGGGAAATCCCACTGTGTGATAACAGTCTGGGTCCTGGGTCCTGGGCTTCCAGAGACTGACCCTTTTAAGACATAGAATATCCTTCTGAAATCTCCAGAATTTCTTGTGAATAGACATCTGAATCAGAACCTTTGATCTCAGCACTCTTTTTTTTAAAAAAATATTTATTCTTAAGTTTTAGGTGGACACAGTATCTTTATTTTACATTCATGTGGTGCTGAGGATTGAACCCAGTGCCTCGTGCTTGCCCTCTACTACTGAGCCACAGCCCTAGCCCCTGATCTCATCACTCTTGAGATTAAAACATGACTTTCAAGTGAGTTAGAGGATCAGGATTCTGTCCCTCAAGCGCAGGGCCACTTATATTTCTACTTCCTGTCACTGCCAGAACAAGATGGTGCACGCTGACTAATGCATTTGTTCTGAGAGCCGGTGTCTACCTTTCCCCAGGACAAAGCCAATATGAGGGACAGCCAGTCTGCAGTTCACAGAGGAGGAAGTCAGGCAGCATGCAGTCCTGCAAAAAAAAAAAAAAAAACAAGCTAAGAGTTACCAGACAGAAGGTAGAAAGCAGCAAGTAGCAGGTTTGGGAAAAAATGTCCCCACCCCCTAGTTGCTGTGAGGGGTCGAGATGTGTCAGGATCCTTTGTCTTGAATCCTGTCCCTGGCTTTTCTCTTCTCTCTCTCTACTCTTTCCTATTCTCCCCTTCCCATGTCCATTAGGGGGAAAATGGCATTATTGGTCTCCTGCATAATGTTTAGGTGAGAGGGGTTTTGAAATGGGAATCACTGTCATGCCTTGTTTGGGATGGCAGAGTCGGGCAGCCACCTCCCTCCAGGCTCTGCCTTTTCCTAAAGCTTGTTTTGGGGAGGGGTTTCTCGGGGTGATCCCTTTGGAGGTGACCTCCTGCCATAGCCCTGAGGGAGCTCCACATGTCCATCACATGCTAGATTCCTGCAGGGGGAGGAGCTGGGGGCATTTCTGGGACTGGTGCTTAGTAACTGGAGCCAGCATGGCCCCAAAGATTAGGTGTCTGCCTTGGGTTTCAGGTGTATTAAATTGTTCCTTGTTGAGGAGTCTCATTGCTAATGTAAAGGCTCAGGTCACACTTCGGGTCCTTTGGGCCACGGTTGATCATGTTGATAACATTTGGCACCAGAGTCAGCCCTGTTTCCACTAAAACGTGTGGCACTTGGTGGGCAGGCAAGCTGGCACCCAACATTAACCCTTGAGGTGCTGGCCTGAGGGAGACCAGCGCCGGCCTGCTAATAGGGCCACCCCAGCTTTGCCAGGATTTAGGTTGGAGCCAGGCTCTGGGAGCTGTCTGAGGTCCACAGTGGGTGGCATTTTCTCTCTGTTGAAACATTCCACATTTTTAGTTGAAACGTTCTTTGCCTCACCTCTCTGCCCCACCCTGCCCTCCCTCCTTTCCCTAGCAGGAGCCCCCTTCTATCTCCCAGAGCTCTTTCCGTCCCCCAGGGTATGACTGCGGGTATGACAGTCTCAGACTTCTGTAGGGGAGATAGGTAGGGACATCAGCATCACACTTTACAAAGCTCTGGGTAGCAGATCCTGTAATGGGTTTTCTGTTCTATCTCATCATCCACACAGAAATACTATGACATCAGCATTGCCACCCACACTTAACAGGTGAGAAAGCCCAGGCCAAGAGGCTCTCTGGTGTTCCGAGACCACATGGGCAGTGACAAGGCGGCATTGGAACCATACTCCCATCTGTTAATGGCCGTGCTGCTCTGTTTGTCCTGTCGCACTTCCCGCCTGTTTCCAGGGCTTTCTTTGGAGGCAGACTGTGACTGGAAGGAGTGTTTGTTCAGGGGATGTACCCTGTGGCCTTCTTTCCGCTGTCTCTCCAGCATGTCCACTGCTGGCCTCGGGAGGCAGTAAGCTCTTCTGTTTGCCTACCCAGGGCAAGATAATCCTGAGAGCCACAGGAGTGCCAGCCTGTCTCCCCTCACAGTTTGGGAGGCCAGGAAGTCCAAGATCAGGGTGTTGGCAGATTTGGTGTCTGGAGAAGGTGGGCTTGCTTTCTGTTACAAAGATGTCATCTTCAAGCTGTGTCCTCCCATGGCAGAAGCAGAAGCAGAAGGGTTAACACACTCCCTCAGGCCTTTTTCATGAGGGCACTAATCTCACACAAGGGTTCTGGTCCAGCCCTAGTGTCCTGCCCTAGCACCCTGAGGAGGACCTTGCCTGTCCTCCCAGTTTTCTCATAGTAGTGCTGTCACTGTGCTCCAGGACTTTGGTTGTGGCCCGGCAGGCACTAGGGGTTGCTGCTGTGGGGGCAGAGGCCAAGGCATAGCAGGAAGAGCAAGAAACCTAGAACCGCCTCAGGCCACAGTCTGTTGTGAGGGCACTGTCCACAGCTGCATCAGGACCCCATACTGTCACTTTTTGTGTGTGTGTCTATGTGTGTGTGTGTGTGTGGTGCTGGGGATTGAACCCAGGGCCTTGTACGTGTGAGGCAAGCACTCTACCAACTGAGCTATATCCCCAGCCTCCCGTACTGTCACTTAACTCAGGAGTTTTTCTTGTCAGTGTTTGTGAGATGCTCTGATGGGAGGAAACCATCTCTGCTCTGCAGGTGTAGGCACCTGTCCCTTCTTATGCTCTTTGGTGCAGGGGGATTCTGAAGGGATGTCTGTCCCTGGTACTGTGTTGCACAGGGGCAGAGATTTAAAAGAAAAAAAAAAAGCAAACAAACAAAACTTGGTCAAACACAAAGAATACTCTCTGATCTTTAGATGCTTTATGTCTAGTTGGGATTAGAAGACAAAAAATAGTAGGCAGCAGGAGAGCAAGGGAATATTGTTTTAGAAGTCTTCTCCCTGCTCGGTGGTTGAAGCATCACACCTGTCATCCTGGGGAACCGTTAGGCAGCAATGGCACTGTCACAAGCTATGAAGCTTCAGGCAGTGAGATGCTCTCAGGTATCATTGAGGAAAGGGCATATGCTGTGAGGACAACCAGTAGCTGAACTTGGGGTCTAGTATGGACTGATTGCAGTGCTAGGATCCAGCAGCCTCAGCACCAGTTCTATTTATTTATTTTTCTAGTACCAGGGATGAACCCAGGGGCACTTAACCACTGGGCCACATCTCCAGCCCTTTTTATTTATTTTTTTTTAAATTTTGAGTTAAGAGTCTCGCTGAGTTGCTTAGGGCCTCACTAAGTTGCTGAGGCTGGCTTTTGAGCTTCTAATCCTCCTGCTTCAGCCTCCTGAGCCTCTGGGATCACAGGCATGAACCACCGCGCCTGGCCAGTGCCATCTCTTGCCAGCACGCTTGTCATTTTTCGGCGTCTCTGCTTGTCTCTACGCATCTGTTTGCCTCAGGCTCCTCTGGTTGTGACCCAGCTAGCCTCTAGTTCTGCCGAGTCTGGAGGAAGCTTTCTTCCCCTGCCCTATTCTCCCCTCCCCTTCCCTTTCCTCTTTTCTTTTCTTTTCTTAATTTTTTTAGTTGTTGTTGGACACAATACCTTTATCTTATTTATTTATTTTTATGTGGTGCTAGGGATCGAACCCAGGGTCTCTCAGGTGCTAGGTGAATGCTCTACCGCTGAGCTACAATGCCAGCCCTCCTCTTTTCTTTTTGAGACAAGGTATCACCTGTTGCCCAGGCTGGTCTCAAACCCCTGGGCTCAAGTGATGCTTCTTTCTCAGTCTCCCAGGTAGCGGGGGACGACAGGCATGTACTACTGCTTCTGGCCTGGAGGGAGCAGGTTAGCTGACAGGCTTAGCTGAGCTCCCTTGCCCTCATTGGCCTGGTCATTTTGTGGGTCCAGCAAGACTGTTGATGGGCCAGTCAGGAGCTGCTTCTCCACAGAGGACAAGCTCCACCCAGCCCTGTTTCCCTGAGCAGAGGTTTGGACTCAGCAGTTTTAAAGGGAAAGGGCGCTGGCTATGGCAGACATCATGATGGCCATATCAGGTGTTCTGGGACAAAATGATAAGTGGTTCGCTGGGCTTTGGGCCCTCAATTGGGAGAGGGCCCCCCTTCTTCCTGACTTCCTCTTCCTGGGGCTCCCAGGTTTCCCAGAACCTCTGCTGGAGCTGTGTATAAGGGCTTTGCTTGTTTCTGCATACTTGTGCACTGTCTTGTAGGGACTTAGAGGTTGACAGGGTGATGAATCTGGGCTTACTAGAGTCAGAGGAACAAAGAGTTCCCCCCAAAATAGGTTATAGTGAGTATCTTAGTCAGGGCTGTTGTAACAAAGTGCCTTAGAGTGGTACTTTATATAAACAATAGAAATGTACTGTCCACAGTTTAGGAGCCTGGGAAGTCTGAGATGAAGGGCTTAACAGATGCAGTCTGGTGAGGGCTCACTCTCTGCTACAGAGATGGCACCTTCTACCTGTGTCCTCCATAGCAGTCAGCCAGAGGGGATAACATGCTCCCTCAGGCCTCTTTCAGGGCTCTAATCCCATACTCTGCCCTCATGAGCTAATCACCTCCCAGTGGCCCTACCCTCCCACATCATTGCACTGGGGATTGTTTCAATGTATGACATTTGTAGAGACAGTCATGTGTGCCCACTGCCTCACTTCTAAATATCTCAAAATATCAGAATAGATGTGGGGTATGGTGGATGCGAATGATAAAGCAGTGTAATTCCTCAGCCTAAGGGTTGGGAACTACTGGTTGAGTGAAGAGCATCATGGGTAGGTTTTAAGAGACCTATTTACCAGCTCTGGCTCAGTTATAGGATATGGGGATTTAAGTTGGCCCTTTCGTGCCTTATGGTCACAATACCCACTCTGCCTACTTCAGAGACTTTGTGGCTAAGGGATGTGTATAGGACAAGAAAAAAAACATATATATATATATATATAAATAAATACTTATTTTTTAGTTGTAGATGGACACAATATCTTTATTTTATTTATTTATTTTTATGTGGTACTGAGGATCGAACCCAGGGCCTCACACATGCTAGGCAAGTACTCTACCACTGAGCCACAACCCCAGCTCCCCGCCGGGGCGGGGATACACACACACACACACACACACACACATATATAATGTTTTTTAAATTTTGTGGTTGTAAATGGATAGAATGCCTTTATTTTATCTGTTCATTTTTTATGTGGTGTTAAGGATTGAACCCAATGTCTCACATCTGCTAGGCAAGTTCTCTGCCACTGAGCCACAACCCCAGCCCAGGACAGAGAAATATTTGAGGCTCAGGTATGGTTCTGCCTAGAGATGGGCTACATAGAGGTTCAGTGTGCATAAGATGGGGTAGGTCTGGGGGAGCCCTGAGAATCTTTATTTCTTCAAAGCTCCCTGGTGAGGTTGGTGCCACTCATCCTTAGTTTAGCAAGGGTAGCAGAATAGTAATCCTTTCTCTGCTTTCCTCCCTGCTCCTCAGGGAGCCTTTATTCAACACAGGGAAGGTGGGAGTGAGAACCAGAGTGAGGTTTTTGTTGTCTACCCCACATCAGCCCTTTGGGGGCAGCTCCTAGGTGTTCTCATTCTACAAATAAGACTAGTCCACAGTCACACAGCAAGTGTCCAAAACAGGATTTGAACTCAAGTCTTTCTGAGTCCAGTGCCAATTGTTGTCTCTTTCACTCTATTGCGGCTCTCGGACTTTCCTCTGTCTGACCTTCCCCCACCCAACATGCATAGTGCTGTTAAAAATACAGGTTTCTGGATTTCTCTCAAATTATGATTCAGTATGTGTAGGCAAGTCAAGGTAGTTGCATTTAAAAGAAATATCTCCTGGGGTGATTCTGATTCTGCTGGGGGATCTGCAAAGCACATTTGAGAAACAGTGAATGCCCAGGGTGCCTGGCTTGACACTTTGGGTGCAAAGCTTTTGCCCAAGTATAGTTGTCAGATGTCAGTCTGTGTGGGAAGCACCTGGAAAGTTTGTTGAAAAAGACTGCTGGATCCCACCCCCAGAGGGTCTGCTTCTGTAGATTTGAGGTAGGGCTTGCATTTAATAGGGAGGGCACTTGTCTTTTTAACGTCACGGATGGTGCTGATGCTCAGATCTGAGGACAACACACTCTGAGGACCACTGTCCTAGGACCAGCAACCTCAGCTTTATCTGGAAGCTAATGTAACTTCTCAGGCCTTTTCTCATATCTGCTAAATCCAAATCTGCATTTTATTTTATCACAATCCCTACCTTTTTTTTAAATGTATATATTTTTTAGTTGTAGTTGGAAACAGTACCTTTATTTATTTATTTATTTATTTTTATTTTTATGTGGTGCTGAGGATCAAACCCAGTGCCTCACACATGCAAGGCAAGCGCTCTACCACTGAGCCACAACCCCAGCCCCACAATTCCTACCTTAATGTGTGAATCTTTTTTTTTTTTTAATATTTTTTAGTTATAGGTGGATACAATATCTCTATTTTATTTTTATGTGGTGCTGAGGATCGAACCCAGTGCCTCACACATGCTAGGCGGAGCGCTCTACCTCTGAGCCACAACCCCAGCCCCTTAATGTGTGCATCTTAATGCTGTCTTGGAGGAGCCAGAATGAGCAAACACCAGGAGAGAGGCAGCTGGAGAACCCCTTCTTCCCCTGGATACCAAAAAGGCAACAGAGGGACCGATGGGCATCCAGGAGGAGATGATGAGGACAGATGAGAGATGAACCTTGGAAAGGGTAGAGGGCCCTTCCCTGAGGAGGGCAGAGAGATGACAGAGGGAAGTCTGGAGAGATTGGATGGGCCTCAGAGGAAAAGCAGTGGAGAGACATTCTGTTGAGAGCATGGGGTGGGCAGTGCTGCTCTGGGTGAGGTCGTGGCTGTGGCAACATGATAGGTAAACACACATTGGAATAAGCAGTTGGCCGAGCAGCTGGAAGGGCCTGCGAGGTGAGGAGGCATGAATCTGAAGGGGACTCAATCAGGCCAGTGTTTTGACTTCATCCTGCAGAGCGGCAGTGAAAAAAAACCCAACAGCCACGCAGGAGAGGATATGGTCAGGGTTGGGCACAGGGTCCTGCAGGCCAGGGCCTCATTGGTAGAGTGGTCAGGGAAAGATCTAAGGTGTGTGGGGACAGAGAGAAGAAGGACTAGATGCCACTGGAAGATCATTAGACTGTTAACCTTTTTATATTTAAAGAAAAAGGTGGGGGAAATCCTTCAGAAGATACAGACTGTTTCGTCCATCATATATTAATGCACATGAATATCCCAACTCAAAGCATTTTCCTTCTTGACAGGTTAAAGTAAAATTTTACTGTGTTGTCAGTAGGCCTTGGTTGCAAGAATGTGTGTGTGAGAGAGAACATGCAGCATGGTGGTGGTGGGGTTGCTGTGAGCCCCAGAATTCCTCAACCTTGACTCTTTGCCACAGAACTAAGTGAGGGCCCAGGGAGAAGGAAGCAAGGCCTAGTACCCACCACCAGGTTTGTGTAGGTTCGAATCTGCTTGTCTGTTCTACCTCTTTTTTTTTTTTTTTTTGGTGTTGGGGATTGAGTTCAGGGGTGCTCTACTACTGAGCTGTATCCCCAGCTTTTTTTAATTTTTTGAGACAGGGTCTTCCTAAGTTGCTGAGGCTGACCTTGAACTTGAGGTCCTCCTGCTTCAGCTTCCCAAGTCACTGGGACCACAAGTATGCATTGCTGCATCAGGACCTGTTCTACCTCTTAGCAGCTGCTTCCAACTTGCCCTCCCTCTCCTTTTCTTTCATAAGGAAAAAGTTCCCCTAATATTGGAAGATGGTCTCTCAGCAGATCCCTTCTCAAGGACCAACAGGAGACAGGAAATGAAGCATTATTGAGGTTTCCATTCCTAGTTAATGCTTAACTCTCCTCTCTTTCTCCCAACAAATAGTGCAAGAGGTAGTCAGGACACTGGCTTCAAACAGATTTGCATTTGAATCTTTGCTACATGCTGTGCCAACCTTGGGCTAATTATTTGCCTTTCTGGGCTCATTTCCTCTCTCTCAACCTCTGTAAGGGCAGGAACCATATGTGCTTTTTCAAAAAATATATTTATTAGTTGTCAATGGGTTTTTTACTTTATTTAATTTTATTTGGTGCTGAGGATCAAACCCAGGGCCTCACATATGTCAGGCAAGCACTCTACCACTGAGTGACAACCCCAGCCCAACCATAGGTCCTTTTTTTGCTGCTTTGTCTATGGTGAGCACTGTTCAGGGCACATAACATAGTTAGTTCTCATAAATGCCTGTGGAATAATGGAAATTAACCTCTTATCCACCCCCGCCTTTGTGACCACTTTGCATAAAGCATTGTTCTTGATCTGGCTAGTATGAGGATGAGCTAGGTTTATTATTTTTTAAAAAATATGGTTCTTCTATGAAGAAGCAACTCTATTGTCAAGCAACAAGAATCCCTTTTTACTGGTGGATTCTCATTATTCATATCAGTGGGATTTGTTGTTGCGTGTCCCCTTGATTCCCTTCTATGCCAGGTACTGGGGAGAAGCAAATTCCTGGTAACTGTCTAGGGAGGGAGTAAGCATGCTACTGCCTCCCTCCAGGGCCAGATGTCCCTCTCCCTCTTCCCTTTCATCCTCCTCCTCTTCATCCCTCTTTCTCTGCACACAGGGAAGAATGGCTGCCAGACATTGCCTGTTTGGAAAAGTACAGCTCAATAGATATGAATCAGCTTGGGCAGGCGAAAAATAATTCATGTCTGACCAACTTGATTTAGTGCAGGTTGTCCATTCTGAGTCTTCTTCTCCCTTCTAATTAGAGGAGATTGGTCTTGATGGTAGGAGGGAAGAGTCTGAATTTAATCTGTCTGTATTTGTGGAAGGCCGGGGATGGGATGGATAAGGGGATGCTTTCCCATTTGTCAAAGCACTAGTGAGGAGGAGGAGGAGGAGGAGGAGGAGGAGGAGGAGGCGGCAGTGGTGGTACCCTTGGGTCCTTCTGGAATGGGCAACCTGGTAATGAACAGCCCACAACCTTGCCTTTCCAATGTTCCCCATCTCAAAACTGTGGTTCATGATGCCCACTCCTGACTTGTCTCCAAAGAATGCATGAAGATTTAGGGTTAATTACTTTACTAGACACAGCTCTCAGAGTCACTGGGCACAGTCAGGGTTGGGGAAGAGGCACAGGGATCGACACTTCTCCCCTCATCTGTCAGCACCCACAGTCAAGCCTGTCTGCTGTGGGTGGTGCTGATTTCCCCAAATATGTGTCAGCCCTGGGCCATTTGCCAGATTCCCTGTGCTTCCTGTGTCTTGGGGCAGCTTAGTTCCTCAAGCCCTTGGGCAGAAGGGCCTGAGAACTCTGTGCTTCCTGTGCCTCCTCCAAGAACATGTCATACCATCTGTTAGTCACTCGTGTACCTACTACATGCCAGGCACCATGTTGAGAGCTGCAGTGGGTTATGCAGGCAGCCTCTGTATCTCACTGGGTCTTCCCAGCAGCCCTCAGATGTTTGTCATGTCCCAGCTTTTTACTGTGGAGAAAATGGGAGGGCCAGGGAATCAAGTACCCAAGGTATAGCACGAGTCCAGTGACCAGCCAGCTGGCTCCCGACTGTGAAGCCTGTGCTTCTTCTAATGTGTCGGTCAACAACAGGTGCACGGAGGTCCTCTCCCTAATGGGCTTCTGCAAGGTGCCAAGGGCTCTGTGCACAGAGGGTTCTAAGACCAGGGTCTGTGCCTTACCCTCATCACAACAGTGCTACAACCCCTCCTGGTTATCTTAAGGCAGAGAAAGAAACATCCAGGCCAATAAGGTAGATTGCTATTCCTAGAGATTCAGATTTCAGGAAGGGTGAATACGAATGTTTTTTTCTAGAAGTATAAATATGAAGGCTTCACACGTGACTAGAATGTGCCATGATTCCCCTGTCTGCACACTGCCTCCCCGTTGCCCACTGCTGGCAACTTTCAACTGGTGAGGAAGGGAAGCCCCCTTCAAAGCTTAGACACTTCCCTGGGGCCCATTTATGGTTAAGGAGGCCCTTATCTCGAGTCATCTCCTTACCACCTTTAATCAAAAGGAAATCCCTCCGTCTGTGAGGGCCTTGGACCTTCCCTAATCTGTTCTCAGCAGGTGCCCTTCCTAAGTTTCATGCTTGCTTTCTCTCCCTAGGTGTTGACTTTAAGATGAAGACCATAGAGGTTGATGGCATCAAAGTGCGGATACAGATTTGGTGAGTTGGGTAGGAGCAGGCAGGCTTGGGCAGAGAAGACCCTGGGCTGCTGTTTAGAAACCACAGTCATGGGCAATCCCTAGGCCTCGTCTGGGATAACTGGACACCTCTATGAAGGCGAGAAGTCAAAAAGTCCATCCCAAGAGTGAGCCTTAACCTCCTAGCTTGCTTAACAAACATCATGGAATAGATGAACAAATCACCAAAGGGTAGGAATTAGAAGGAATTGGTGAACTAACTGTTGTGGGTTTATTGTAGAATTAGGCTTTATCCTCAGGCTGTGTCACACTGGGTAAGACAGAAGGATAGAAGGCTCCACCCTGGGTTTACTGCCTGATGCAGTTGCCACTAGTAGCCACCAGGGGCTGCTGTGGCCCTCTCACCTGATTGTCTTGAGAGCACTACTTTTGCAGGTGGAGCTACCTCCTAATCCCAGAAGGGATGGTAAAGACATTGCCTTTGGAGGTCCCATGGGCACCGGGGGTGGAGCATCATCCTCCCATTCAACCAAGTCTGGCCATAATGGCCAAATTTTAGAATTGTCCAAGGCTCAGTTGGTGCAGTGCAGATACAGTTATCAGGAGTGTCCTAGGCCTGTGGGCCTCGTCATTGCCAGTATAGAGGAGCTAACCTCATATCGCAGAGTCAGTTGTGCTCAGACCCCTTTGGGGATCAAAGCACCACTGATTTTTCACCTTGCAGCTCCCCAGTTTTTCCAACAAAGGCACAGGGTCTCCCAGTTCTTGCTCCTCCCTCCCTATCTGCTCCCACGGTCCTTGCTGCTCTGAGGGACTGGCTTTCTACTGCAGGGACACAGCCGGCCAGGAGAGATACCAGACCATCACAAAGCAGTACTACCGACGGGCCCAGGTGAGCCACCATTTTCAGGTAGTGGAGGTTTAGCTGCCACCCCACTTTCACTATGGGTATTTGAGGGGTGTTTGTGGTTATTTTGGTCACTGACCCCCTTGGATTGCCTTCAGAGGAGGGAACCTTAGGGCAGTCTTTCAGAGACCCACTGATCAGTCATTCCTCAGTTATTCATGGAGCACTTACTGTTGGTAGGTCCCCTACCCTCATCCCTAACTTTCACCCTCCACCCTGGGCCAAAGACCCAGGACAAAGCATGTGATGCCTTCCTACCCTAGAGAGTTCTGTGATGGTCCTAGGAAGTAGCAGCTGTGGGGGGTCTGAGAGAGAAGGAGACATTTCTAGATACTGAGGGGTCCTCATTATACTAAGCAAGGAGAGTGGCCCAGTGTGTAAAGACCCCCCTCCCCCATCTGGCTTCATGAGTGCACTCTTTCTGTGTGCAATCTCCCTCCCCCATCTCTCTTTTTCTCTCTCTCTCTTTTTTTTTTTTTCTCTCTCAGGGAATATTTTTAGTCTACGACATTAGCAGTGAGCGCTCTTACCAGCACATCATGAAGTGGGTCAGTGATGTGGATGAGGTAGGAAACACCACCTCACTGATGGGTGGGGAAAGGGCACCTCAGGGGACGGTAAAGCAAGGGCCAGGCCAGATGGGAAGGGCCAAAGCTCTCAAGGGCTGGTGAGTCAATGCTACCAGGAAACCTAAACCCTGCCTTCTGCCGGCTGGAAGAAGAGCTCTGGGTGGGTGAGTCATGCAGAGCAAGCTGAAGCGGCCATGCCCTCATGCTCTGTTCCTTGCCAGACCTCCATGCTGTGTCTCTCCTGGAAATAAGTTAGTTCCATACCTGCCCTGGGAGTAGATTCCTTCTTGAAATCTCAGGACTGGGTGCAATTACAGGACTGGGCTTCTAGACCAGAGCCGTGACTCTGCCGATAGCTGGGGAGCCTTGGGCAAGCCATTTGAGCTCTCTGGGTCCCAGTTCCTTATATCTGTTGAACAGGGGCTGCCAGTCTTAAGTATGACCTTTCCAACTCAGGTACCATTTTTTCAACCCAACAAAACACTAGGATTAGCCAGAGTGTCTTCTATCCTAAGCCACCTCTGGGACACTCTGGGGTCAGTCAAGGTATAGTAGTTCCTCCTTATCTGCTAAGACTCTCATTCTAAGACCCCAGTGGATGCCTGAAACTAAAGATAGTATAGACCCTTTTTTCTCCTATACAAACATACCTATGATAAAGTTTAACTTATAAATTAGGTACAGTAAGAGATTAACAATAACATAGTAAAATAAAATAATTATACTATAATAAAAGTCACTTAACACTTAAACACACATTGTTTATTTCTAGAATTTTCCATTTAAGTTTTAGACCATAGTTGACCATAGGTAACTGAAATTGGGAAAGCAAAACCACAGATAATGGGGGACCCCTGTACTTGGTAGAGCCTGACACTTGCCTCTGGTCACCTCACCGTGTCCCTAGGGCTCTTAACCTTGGTGGTGGTTTAGAGGTCAGTGTAGACTGGGACAGGGGAGATGGGAGGGAAGGGCATTTCTCAATGACAATTCTGCTTCTCCTTTGTCTCCAGTATGCACCAGAAGGTGTCCAGAAGATCCTTATAGGGAACAAGGCTGATGAAGAGCAGAAACGGCAGGTGGGGAGAGAGCAAGGGCAGCAGGTAGGTGGAGTCCTTCTGTAGCACCTCCAGGGCCAGTCCTGGGAGTGGGGACTGGGAGTGCACTCACCATTGTCAGGTCCTCTCACATGTTCCACAGCACCTTCAGGCCCTGGGGAGTTGCCATCTTTGAGAGGCTGCTCTCTGTCCTTCAGGACAGTATTTGGGGTCCATCCAGAAACAAAGACCTCTTGGGCACCAACTTTTGTAGGTCCAAGGTCCAAGTTCCTCAAAACAGGGACTTACCAGAGCATCCCTGTTAGGGATGAGGAAGGATTTCAAGTTGCTAATGTCTTCTTGAATCACATCCAGGCATAGCTATGTTTTGCAGTGAGGAAACAGATTCCTGTCCTCCTTATGCTGGGAAAGAAGTAGGGAGGAAAGTGAGGCAGTGAAAGGCCCTCAGTCAGGTGTGGAATGTTCAAGCATGCAGGAAGACCATCCTCCCAGAGAACAGGAAGAAAGACTGATAGTATGAGACAAGAGTCCTCCACCCACTCTGAGGACCTCGAGAGTTTTTCTCTCCCTCTTCAGTCAATAGCATTCCATTAGCCCTTAAAATAAAATTGATTTTTTTGGTTACAAAAAATAATACATAGTCATTGAAAATGTGGAAGTAGAGGTAACCCTGTGAGAATAACAGTATTTATCAAGCACCACATGTAGGGCACTGTGCTCAATAAGTGCTTTTAGGAGCATGACCCCATTTAATCAACCCATTACTTTAGGTCATGGACACTGTCATTCTCCTTTAACAGAAGAGGAAGCTGGGGCTTAGGGAGAATAAGTAGCTTGTCTAAGGTCCTACAGCTGTTGTGTGGCAGTCCCAGGGAACCTCATCTGGGTCTCTTGCACTCCAGAGTCACTCCATAGTGTTTGCTAACATGCCGCACTACCACTGCATTTTGGCATCTTTGTTTCCTGAGGGGAACTGGGGGTGTACGTGCGTGTTGGAGGAGTGGGGTATATTTGTGAATCATCTTTCCCCATTCTGTGCCAGTCTGTGTCTTGGAAGGAGCCCAGTCTCATCTGAGAAGTGGTCTGCTCTGAGAAATTGTCACTGTACAGCGTGGTCTGCGAGTGTACATGCCAGGTGGCGTGGGTGCCTCCCTTCCCTTACTGACTCTCTTTCAGAAATGTCCTTCTCTTGCAGCTGGCTAAGGAGTACGGCATGGACTTCTATGAAACAAGTGCCTGCACCAACCTCAATATTAAAGAGGTGAGACCACTGGGCAGCAGCTGCCCTGCCTCTGGCTGAGTCCGCAGAGTGGGGAGGTGAGAGGAGGAGGTGGAGACAGGAGCCAAGATAAGATAGGACTGGCCCCTTGGGCAGTTACAGAGTTGCCGGGAAGAGAAGACGCTGGCTAACCCATGCCCCTTGGTTTCCCAGTCTTTCACGCGTCTGACAGAGCTGGTGCTGCAGGCCCACAGGAAGGAGCTGGATGGTCTCCGGATACGAGCCAGTAACGAGCTGGCCTTGGCAGAGCTGGAAGAGGAGGAGGGCAAACCCGAGGGCCCAGCGAACTCTTCAAAAACCTGCTGGTGCTGAGGGTCCTGTGTGGGGCACCCCACACAAACCCCTTTCCCTCAAGAGGCCTGTGGGCAGACAGGGGAGCCTGGGCGTTGCCTACTGCTGTCCTCTCATTTGACGACCCTGTCAAAAATCAGTAGCTGCTACTCTTCCCCTGCCTGGCCCTGAGAGCAACTCTGCTGGCATCTCTGAGCAGCCTCTGCCCCCAGCCCCTCTACCCTGGAGTGGTATCCTTCAGCCTGTTTCCCCAGCCATGGGCCTGCTGTGACCCCCATGGTGTGCTTTGAGCGCCGTCCCACCACCAGAGCTCCCTGGACAATGGCTGAGGCTGGAGTCAAGACTGCTTAAAGGCTCCTTCTTTCTGAGTGCATCTTGGTCCTCTCTGCTTTTTCTCTTTTCTTCCCGCTCTTCACCTCCTTCCCTCAAATGTGTTTCCTCTCAAAGCCCCTCCTACCCTTGCCTGTGTGTTCCTGTGTGGCTGCCAGAGCAGCTCCTTCCTTCCCAGCCCTGCCTAAGGGAGTGGACCCAGGCTCATAGGGATGTTCCATCCTCTGCTCCATGGGGGACCTCCACCTGCTCTGTGGGTGGGCCAAAGGCCAAGGGTGCTTCTTCCTCTTCTCCTTGTCCCTGCCCCTTCTTGTGCCATGGGCCTGCCTCCCCAGTGACCTGGGAAAGTGGATCATGGAGGTAGGAAGGAAACACCAACTGGTGGTCCTCATGTCTGGGGCTGGCTGTCCTACCTCTTTGTGCTCCCCCTGCCTGAGCTCTGGCCTTGCTTAGCTGCCCACCTGCCTCTGTGGGAACTGAGCTCAGAGGCAGGTGTTTCAGAGAGAAAAAATGATGAGGGGTTGCAGGGATAAAAAGTCACCTCAAGTCTCTACCTCCCATGCAGGGTGTACACACCTTCTCACCACATGGGCCCCTGAGTCTAAAGGCCTGAGGGTACCACAGGGGCAAGGAGATCCCTGGGCCCAGAGCACTGGCAAACTAACTGTGCAGTCCAGAAAGAGGAGCACTCACAAGTGAAGGACTGGCTCCTAGCTGTCAGGGCCAGAGCAAGGGCAAGCAGGCCAGGGTCAGCATTTTGTAAAGTAGAGGGGATGTGGTGGCAGCAGGGCCTCACACACTCTAGGCTAGCACTCTTCCACTGAGCATGTCCCCAGCCCTGCTTTACCTCTCTTGTGGTAGAAGAGAACTTCCCCATACTTCTTGGCAGAGGTGAGAGGTGATGTAACCACATCACTCTTCTTTCACTAAACCCAGCCTTCAGCAGTCAGGGTTTTCCTGGGTCCCAGAGTTTGTGGGAGAAAAGCAAAGGTTTCATGGGAAGAAAGGAAGGAGGCCCTGGGTAGGAATGCTTGGGACTGTTCTCTTCAGCCTGAGTCAAAGTGCACCCTTGCTCCTATGTAGGCTCGAGGGTGTGCCAGTTGCACTGTGGGGAGGGAAAAGGACTTCTGTCTCCAGAGTTCTGTGTTCAGGAATTTTCTTTAACCCCAAAATAGTCCAAGAGTCCTTGTTCCCTTTCAAGAGGGAACAAGTCAATTGCCAGCCCTGCTTGGGTTCCTCCTGACCTTTCTGGAGTGGGAGAAGCCTAGGTGAGAGGATCATTCCTAGTCTGTACTACATGCTAGGATTGGAGCCAAAGCAAAGAACTGGGCACTGAGCCCCAAGGACCCAAAACCAGGGCACATACCTGTGGAAGAGAAGAGCCCTATTTCTTACTCTTCGAAGAAGGAGGTGGGAATAAAATCACTGGGCACTTTCTCTAGGCTTACCAAACCAGGAAAAACGGCTAGTGGGAGAGGGTGGCTCAGGATTTCGGAATGGGGGACAGGTGAGCACGGTGGAAGGAAGAGGGGAACAAATCACTGGCTATAAGTTCAGAGAGCTGGTTCTTTAGGATGAAGCCATGAGTGGCTGGGCGCTTCCTCAAGGACCAAGTTATGCAGCAGCACCCTGGGCATGGGAGTGGTAATGCCAACCCTGCCTATCCTCAGGAAGGATGAGAGAGAGGAGAAGTTATATTAGGCACTGGCTCCAACCTGTGAGCCAGTGTTGTCACTTCCTCTGCAAGTCAGGCAGAGTTCCAGCGTCTCTCTCCTAACCCCCTCAGGAAAGAGGGATTCTGTTTTTACTGTATCCTAAGGGTTTGAGAAGGGAGAACATGGGCCCAGGAGTCTATGGACTGATGAGCTCTCTCCACAAGCATCACGGCAGCGAGCAGAGGAGGGCTGGGATTTTAGGATGCAGCTGCACTCCCCAGGTACCAGAGTCGGCTCCTTGCCCCCAAACTTTAGTGCAGGAGGTGGTCTGGGCTGCCATTAGACCAGGAATGTTGAGCAGGCTTTCCCAGCCTGTCTTTTGGTCAGTACCTCTGCCACTTTGTCCTGAGACAGCTCAGCCCCTGGCACCACCTGCTCCTGAGCCCCACCATCTCCCTGTGATGGGTGAACTTTGTGTACTGTGTCTTGGGTCCATTATATGAATTGTGAGCAGGGTTCATCTATTTTAAACACAGATGTTTACAAAATAAAGAATATTTCAAACCACAGGTATGCTTGGCTGTTTGAGTTCCTGGGAGGAGGTTTCACTGGGACCCTGGTGGTAACCTGGGAGGGGGAGGCCTCTGGTAGAAGAGGCCTCAGAATTCTAAAGCAACAGCAGGAAAATGATGGTGAAATGGAGAACTTTGTCCTTTGTGTGTGTGTGTGTGCCTTCTCTAGTGCTACCTGTAGAGGAACTCAAAGCAAAGGCCCCCTGCCCTGAAAGAAATAAGATGAAGCACAGTCATTGAGAGAACTGAACATCCATGTCTGAGGGAAGAGGAAGCTGAACATCCCAGTCAAGTCTAAACGGGTCTTTGAGGCCAGTATAGTTCTCATCTGTTCAGTGAATTAAGAACAGGTCTTCCCAAAGGCATGAGAAGGGATTGAGTAATTTTTCAGATTTGTAATTGGATATCTTAGGGGAGAGAGGCAGACATGAAACTTCAGGACTCTAAGTAGTTAAGGAGGCTGACGTTGCTCAGTGGTAGAGCACTTGCCTAGCATATATGAAGCCCTGGGTTCAATCCTCAGTACTGCCAAAAAAATAATAATAATAAACACTTTGGGATATGGATTTGGTTAAGGAGCTAGAGAATGTATGGGGGTAAGGATAGAAAGATGAAGAAAGAAAGGAGCGAGGGCAGGACAATCAGTAGTCTTAAGATCTTAACCATACTTTACAGAACACTGTGATACTTGGCTCTTCTGTTTCTAATAATCACTATATGAGAGAGGGAGTGTGGTTATCTTTATCCGCACTCAACAGATAAGGAAACTGCTTGGAGAACTTCAAGGATTTGCCACAGGGCCCCAAGTAACTTGTGGAATTACAGCTGGAAACCACTGTAGTAGTGGTGAAGGTTTGGCATTTCAATTTAGAAAGAAGAAATCTCATTTATAGTCAGAATTGAGAACCACCCACCTGAGCTTTTCTGTCCAGTGCTGCTTCCAGAATAACCAGTGTCCTGCAGAAAGCTGTGCAAATCACACATTTGAAGTACAGGCCCAAAGTCATGAGCTGCTGAGAAGTGGGGCTGCTATGAGGCAGAGCTGGGGTCGGAAGTATTTTAGGAACGTCTCACCAGTCTTCATCAATTATGAGAATTGAGAAAACTAGGAGATTCCTAAGGATCCTAGGTTGAGCTGGAGGAAAGGGAGGGTGTCCCCAACGCCATACTCTGAGCTCCTATGGCCTGGCCCAAGAAGGCTTGCAAAGGGGCAGCCACTAAGAGGTGTCTCCGGAGCCCAGGTACTAGGGGAAGCTCTAGGCAGGAAGATAAATATGGCAAGTTAATGTCAAGGTTTCAGTCACTGTCAGAGCCAAGTCCCTCTGACTCAGTGGCTTGGTATGGACACTTTTGGGTGACATCCAGGAACTCTTTCCAGTCTTAGCAGAGGACACACTTTATTCCTGCCACTCCTTCTGGTGGCAAAAGATTCCATTCCCACTTAGATCATGGAAGCTTGCTTTCAGTGAGCAGCCAGATGAGATATGGGGTTCCTGTGCACTTAAACAGCCATGAACACGCCGCAACGCAGAACAGCTAGGTGCTCCCTGGTGAGTAGTTCCTCCATCTCAACAAATCACTCTCAAGACCAGCTGCTCCCCAGTCTTGCTTACTCTTTGTTCTAAGAGGCAGCTCCCAATGGGTGTGTACCTGTGGAAACACTCTCCAGGAAAACATCTACCTTCTTACTGAAATTTCACACTAAAATCCCAAAGCCAGGGAAAGCCAGTCTTACTGAGAAACCAAGGCATTTTTTAAGAAGTGATTTGTTTGGTTGGTGGGTACATCAAAGAATGAAGTTGCTTTAAGGTCTGTTTAGTTTCTGTGGGCTTTTTATTTGGGGGGGATTCCCCTGATAGCCCTTAGCAAGTCCTAAGATGCCAGGCTGTGTGACTGGTATTGACATCATGGACAGCCCACTTGGATCAAGAACGACAGTAGCCATGCTTTGATGCACTCTTTTTTGGTGGGGATGGGTACTGGGGATTGAACTCGGAGGCACTCAATCACTGAGCTACATCCCCAGCCCTATTTTGTATTCTTTTTAGAGACAGGGTCTCACTGAGTTGCTTAGCAACTCGTTTTTGCTTAGGCTGGCTTTGAACTCGTGATCCTCCTGCCTTAGCCTCCCGAGCTACTGGGATTACAGGTATTCACCATCATGCCCAGCCTCGATGCACTCTTCTGTGGGGAGAGGGTCAGCACAGCACACACACACACACACACACACACACACACATTCACCTCCAAGGGGGAAAAAACAAACAACTCTTGGGGACTGAACCTTTTGGGAAAGAAGGGATGCAGTTTACCCACCTGTTCTGTGATTCATTCTCACCGTTATCCTAGCAACCACTCCATCCTCATGACTGGGGGTGGAGGTGAGGTGGAGGTGGAGGCTATAACACAGGAGATGGTGCAAGGCAGGGACAAGGCAGGACAGGGACTACCACTCACTGAAAGTCTTCATCTCTTTTGCCTGTGCAAGCTGAGGCACTGGAAGTCATTTTTTCTAGGAAATGACACAAACTCCTCCCAAGGGTACCTTGGATTTTGTGCTTCTGGAAGGTAATAGCCAAATAGAAATAGGTGAAGAGTAATATGTACATTTCAGGGGTCATCTGAGTCAGGTGGGCACACTCCCCAATTCTCTTCCTCATCTTTCAGATCTCAGCAGACTCACCTCTCTGCACAATTCAGACTGGCACTCCATAAATGCATTCAATAAATGTCTGTGCCAAGTGAAAATAACTTGCTGGGGAAAGCAGGAGTCAATCTTGTATGTCTCCCTCCCTTTTTTCCTCCCTATGCGACCTTTAGGTCTCTGGTTTCCTGCAAGTAGTGAATTATTTACATCTGCTCATAGCTATCAAATTGGTCCTTTCCAGGTTGCCAGCAGGGTGGGGCCGGGAGGCGACTGTAAGTAGGAGGAGCAATCACCTTGTTCAAACAATGCATACAGGTGAGTCCTGCTTTTGCTAAGTCATCCTGAGAACTCAAAGGCCCATTGTGAGATCTTCTGTCCTTCCTAGGTCCTCCTTCCTCCCCACTCCCTTGAGAGACCTGTAAGTGGGTGCACAGCACTCTGCAAGACTCACTCTGCGCTTCACCATGGCCTACATCGCCAAGTCTTTCTATGACCTTAGTGCCATCAGCCTGGATGGCGAGAAGGTGGATTTCAACACCTTCCGAGGCAGGGCAGTGCTCATTGAAAACGTGGCCTCTCTCTGAGGCACTACCACCCGGGACTTCACCCAACTCAACCAGCTGCAATGCCGATTTCCCAGGCGCCTGGTGGTTCTTGGTTTCCCTTGCAACCAATTTGGACATCAGGTGAGGTGTCCCTTGTGTTGTGCCCAAGGAACTGGGCTGATGAAGCTTGAGTAGGATAAGGGAAGGGGGTGAATGACTTTGCGTGTTTGAGTGTCAAGAATTGTGGGCATGTCCTTCAACCTAGGTCTTTGGGAGCATGTGAATACTTAGGGGCAGTAGACACGCTATGAGACTAAACACTGGGGTGGGTGTTTATTATTTACTGTCTTCCCACTGTAGTCCATGAAGGCTGGTTCCAGGTCTATTTTTCTCTCCATTGTGTCCTCACTGCCTAGGGTACTGAAGGCACTCATTAAATATTTGTTGAATGAATGAATGGAGGAACCAGAAGGTCAAGAATCAAACTAGAATTAGACTTACTCAAGTTCTTCTCTTTAATGGCTATGTGTCCTTGGAAGAGACACTTGATTTTTGTTTTAGTTTCCTCATGTGTAAATTGGAGATAATACCACTTAGCTCACAGGATTATTGTAAGATTCATGGGGTGAGATATAAAAAGGTAAATAGAAAAATATAAAGCATTATGCAAATGTAAGCAATTTATTACTTGGATTGAAGATTGTTTAAATCAGTCAGTGGAAAGTGAATATGATGAAAGGGAAAGATTTGTAACTTGCATGTGTGTCCCCTCTGGGCACCACACACACCTGTCTCTGAATAACAGGTCGAGTTGTTATGAATCTTCAGCCTGCACACCTTAAGTTATCTCTTAGGGATTCTTCTATTTCTACTTGTGATTTTAATTGTATAAGTAGGCAGAATGTCCCCAAGCAAACACTCTAATTATAATCCCCTAAGTTCGATTCGCAATGGCATAAAAAGGCCATGTAGAATTAACCAAGATGTAAGCAGGAAGGCTGAAGGATCACTGACTGACAAACCAGAGTCCAACCATTACTGCTCTCACTGTTCCTTCCCTCCCTGCCAGCCTTTACCAGGCAGGAGAGACAGAATGGGTAAAACCTCCTGCCCTAGAGGTACCCCAGGCTTACCCTGTTACTTCCGCCTAGTTAGTCACCAGAGGGACCACAACCTAGGAGCCAGCCAGCCATGCATTAAGAGATTAGAAATCTAATAGAGTCAGCAGGCTCATGAATGTTATGATGGCTGGGAACTGACAGCACTCGCAGGTTCTGGTAGATCAGAGGTGGGGACTTTTTCCCAGAGGGAGACATCTGACTCTCAGACTGGGGAGGAAGGGGTGGAAAATAAGGGATCTCACCAGCCTTTTTGAGTTGTCGGGGTGAGAAGTGCTGAGTGGGAACAGGAATGGGGTGGCAGTGGGAAGGGAAAGATAGGTAACAGTTTCTGAGCTAAAGCCTTTGTAGCCGAGAACGGTCAGTAGAGAGGAGGAGCTTTGGACAGCAGCCTACAAGTGAGAAAGTAATTACATATTCACAATCTTTAACTTTCAAGCATTGTTTCCTTTACTGCCCACCCTCCACACACCTATCCTAGAACCCTCAACCCTCTATCCTATTTGAGTCATTCCTGATGGTCACTAAGTAGTTCCATTTAGACTATCATTGTGGTCTCTAACTTGCTTTGCCTTTATGACATCTGAAAACTACATTTTCTTGGTTGGGGTCTTTCTTCCCCAAACTGTTGTCCTATTTGCACTTCAGTTCTAGGACAAGGCAGGAGGAAAGCTAGACGCTCTAAGTCCAGTCCCCTGGGCCTCACTTTCACCCTGCTTTGAGGAGCTGAGCAGGGCAGAGGCAAAGGCTGTACTCAATGTGTAATCAGAAGCAAGGGAGGCACAACCAGGGTAGAAGAAAGGGAGAATGGGGGTAGGGAGTGCAGAGCATGTGTGTACATGTGTAGACAGGGAGGCAGGGAGGTAAGTAGACCGACAGGTTCTGGGCAGTATGACCTGAGCCTCCCTTTCTTTTCTTTGTCTGCCTGGAACTCAAGGTCACTTGAAGCTTTAAAAAAAACACTGCTCAGGATCATTGGAGTCAGAAGAAATGATTCAAACATACTAAATTTTTAAGTATAAGAACAGCCAAGCTAGGAACGCCAAGAACTTTCAGAAATGGCCTAGCACACCATCAACAATAGCTAGGAGAGGGGAAAAAAACCGAGTCTAGAGAAGGGCCGAGCAAATGGAGGACACCCATTTAGGGAAAAAGGATCCTGGGAAGGGAGTGTAGGAGGGTGAAAGATTCGCATGCTGTGGAACCTTCATTTCCTGACCCTTTTCCACGCTCTGTCTTCTTCCTCCCCTTCCTCCCCCAGGAGAATTGTCAGAATGAGGAGATCCTGAACAGTCTCAAGTACGTCCGCCCGGGGGGTGGATACCAGCCCACCTTTACTCTTGTCCAAAAGTGTGAGGTGAATGGGCAGAATGAGCATCCCGTCTTCGCCTACCTGAAGGACAAGCTGCCCTACCCGTATGATGACCCTTTTTCCCTCATGACCGATCCCAAGTTCATCATTTGGAGTCCAGTGCGCCGCTCAGATGTGTCCTGGAACTTTGAAAAGTTCCTCATAGGGCCGGAGGGGGAGCCCTTCCGACGCTACAGCCGCATCTTCCCCACCATCAACATCGAGCCAGACATCAAGCGCCTCCTCAAAGTTGCCATATAGATGGGAGCTGCTCCGCACACGATCTCCTGCTCTATCCAGTCCCTGAGTTTTCTTCCCCAGGATGCAGCGTCCCCTTGGGAGCCACTGCTGGACCGAAGCCTTCCCTCCATGTCACCCCTTCATTGAAGAGCCCTGCCTCTCCCATCTGCCTCTTTCCTTTTCCTCTCTTAACCCTCTGGAGACCAACTTGGGGCTCTAAGACTGGGCAGGCTTTGGGCCTTCACAGAATGATGGCACCTTCCTAAATCCTTATGGGTGGTGTCTGAGAAGTGTGAAGGGCCCATGGCCAGCCTGCCGGATGAGTCCAATAAAGGGCTGATGTAGAAATGGCCAGGCTCTTTGTGTCTTCTTCCTGGACAGAGGGTAGAGGGTAGTACAAACTGCAGGTGGGACAGGGGCACTGGCAGCACACAAAGGTGTGGTGGAGGGAGGCTCCGATCAAGGGGATACCCTGATTACTGTCTGGACAGCAGGCTTTGGTCACGGTCTGCAGTGGCAGAAAATGTGAATTGTGTTATTTTATGGCTCTTCAAAACTGGGGGTGGGGAAGAAGAAGTAGTGAAGAAGAGGAAAAGACAGTGGGCCCTTTGGCTGAGCATGCTGGGAGGTCGTTGGAAGATTATAATCAGGAAGACTTCATATCACTGTGAATACTGAGACAACTAGATATTACCTGTACCTACACATTCCTGAAAGGCAGTTTGGTCAACATTTACTGACAGCAAGAGTATAGAGGGTGCAGTTACTGGAAACAAAGAGCACTTTATCTTTCCCCCTGATTAACTTATTGGATGTTTTTGATCTTTAGCTAGAATGACCCTCCATCCCTTTAAAATTCATATTTACCATTACTCTTCTCAAATTCATATATTCACAAATTCAAACAAACAGAGGCATGAATGATTGGATTCACTTCTTCCTCCATGAGGGTGGGGACATGAGAGGGAAGTCCTCCCTGAGAAGAGACATTTTACAATCTGCCAAAACACGATTGGTGCCCTGTGTGCTGAGTGGCTTAGCAGGGAGGGTGTCCCAGAGTCCTTCTATAGTGCAGGCATATTCAGAATGGATCAATACCACAAAGGCCAGGTTCTATCATGTTCTGGAGAAGATACCTGCTAAGAGGCCACTGTCCCATCACTATGCCTAACAAACCTCATCCTGGAACCTTCTCATTTCAACTTTCCCTTCTTTGACCACTAGATGGAATATTTCACTTCTCTTCACTGAAGCTCTGAAGGGCCAGTTCTACAAACTAGACACACTGCTTGAGAATCCCAATGTTGAATGGGGAAGTATTTTTCCTTGAATCTGTACCCTATAACCATTTTTTCATGCACTGGTATTATCTGAGAAGCAAACAGTGGAATAGAGGTTAAGAATCCATACTGTCCAACCTTCAATGAGAGCTGTCATCAATGGTGCTATATTTCAAAAAGGTAACCTGAGCATTACAGTGGGAATTCCCTGGCATCCTTCTGCAGGGCCTTCTGCTAAATTAAGACTGACCTTAACTTGACTCTTCTAAAAACTTGAACCTTTCAGATTCTTTCTCTTAAAGCCAACTGCTGGGGAGAGGGGCGGGCAAGACACTGATTTTAGAGCTGTAACTGCAGATAAGTTGCTTCTCTGATAACAGTGGGAATTCATATTGGATGCCGGTATGATTTGTGCATCATCTTGATAGTGCTACAGCTTGTTACATCCCAAAACAGCCAGCTCTCCCAGATATTGTTGTTATGCCACAGGCATTTTAGGGCCTGATATGCCACTGTGGGGTGTTGGGTCGTTCCCATGAGGCTCTAGTTTAAAGAATTATTTAGGGATTCCCAAAGGAATGGGAAGCTGGGTGTCTGTAATTTTGCAGAGTATCAAAGGGGCCATAATGCTAGAAAGAAGACTCCTCACGTGGGCAGGGGAAATGCTGTGATTCAGACAAGACCTGATCAGTTTGGCTCCAGAGGAAACAGGAGAGGAGATTGGGAGGAGACTGATTTACAAGGCCTTCAGCTTTACTAAAGTTTTCTTGTGTTGATAAAACCACACAAAAAGGGTTCCTTTCTTTTATTCCTCATCTCATTTGCCACCCTTTCATCCTCAGAAGCAGCAGCCTGGAAATGGTCATGAGGCAAAGCTTTAATGTAATCACCCACTTTCCTGGATAAACAAAATCTTTTAATCAAATTTCCCTGGGGGTGCTCAGAAGTAGAGAGAAGTCTCATTAGCAGGCTCTGCCAGAAGTAGGGAGGTAATGCTGCTCAATTTAGAGAAATGACAGAGAATTGCTTCTCTAAGGGCTCTTACAAAAAAAAAATATAGCTAGGAAGAAGTGATTTTAGGGGGCAAAGGTTTAGAGACTGAAATTGCTGGCTGTTTTCATGACTATGTTCGCACAGTTATATCTTCTTAGTTTAAGAAATACTGAGCCAAACTCTAGAACTTTATTATCATCACCATCACAACCATCATCCAAAATACCACTTATTGAATATTAACTATGTTCACACACTGTCCCATATATCAGATTATTTAATCCTCATACAGATCCCATGAGGAATTTTTATTTCTATTAAAAGAGAAAGTAGTTGGGCAAGAGACCTGCCAAAGACAAAAGGTTAATAAAGAGCAGAGCCAAAAGTTAAAGCCAGATCAGTCTAACACTAAAACATCTACTCTTAACTCCAACCGTGCTTCTTCTAGCTTAGATTTCCCTTCATAAAGGGCACCGAGAGCTGCCTGAACCCAACACTACACAACATCAAAATGTTTCCACTTACATTATATCATTTGATTTGATTAAAATTCTGTGGAGGAGGTTTAATTGTTTTCATTCTTCTACTGAAGAAAGTGAGGTACAGACAGGATAACTGGTACAATGTCTCCCCATTAACAAGTGGTAAAGCCTATTCTGGACTGAGTTCTCTTGATTTCCTTTCTAACCAACCATCTCATAATGGAGACTTGTACTACAGCAAGAAACATACATTTTAGTATTGAGAACTTCAAATTCAGACAAGAAACTAACCTTGCTCACAAAATGAAAGAATGAAACTGAAAGGATTTCTGATATACTGAAATAAAGAAATGTGAACATACACCTCTTCATGATAAATTACAAGTAACAGAATATACCTGATTGTACACAAGCTATATCAATTAATATATCAATTAATCAGTACTGGAAGGCTCTGTCTATTGGGAGATACCAAGAACATTTGAGAAAGACAGAGCTAGCTAAGATAATACAACAACAAGCTTTTAACTTCAACAATCTTACTAGCAAGAAGCCAGATCTGTACATGATGAAGCAAGTAGAAAAAGAATGAGGACCAGCCCAGGTTTCCAACGACATGCACAGGTGATTTCTTTTCCTTCTTAAATCTCAGGAAGGGGAGTAAAGAAGACTAATGCTTTTGTCTGGTTTCTTTATTTGAACAGAAAAACAAGGATTCAGTGCAACTGGATTCAAGAGGTCTTTATTCCATTTGACCCAAGAAAGGGTCTAAAAGATGATAAAGACAGTGTCACAAACACATCATCACGCTGACTGAATAATAATCAAATACATGGATAGGATCTTATGTTTTTAACTTTTGTAATACATAGTTCAAAACAGATATTCTGCTATAGACAAGGATACCAGCAAGGGCATATAAGATCATACACCTGAGCTTCGAATGACAAAGTTGGAAGCATTAGCAAATTCCAAGACAGGACAATTCTGGAATATAGAGGATATAATGGGCCTAGGGCTGCTATTTAAAGTAATGAAGCATTTTCTCTGCTTTTTGGATTCATTTCACCGAACGATTTCCTCAGCAGGTCAGATATAGATTTGCAGCAAAATGGAAAACATTTTCCAGGAATAAAACAACTGATCCCTAAGGAGCAGCTGACTTAACTTTTCTGAGTAATAAATCTTTATCTGACATGCCGAGATTCCTTGGAGTGCTGTCACTGATATTCTTAACCTCTTTCTAACCTTGACAGACCCTTGTACCTCATATTTACTAAACACTACTGCTGGAAAGCAGTCACTGTGGTAGCTGTATGACCTTGAGCAAGTATTTTACTTCTTTGTGTCTTAGTTTTTTTCTGGCTCTAAAGTTGGAATAAGGATGGTACTTATCTTATGGTGGTGTTAATGAGGATTAAATAAGTGCTTTAAATGGTCCGTTGGCACAGAGGAAGTACTCAATAAACCTCAGCTATTATTATTACCATGCTGTTACATAATATAGCTTTTCCCTGGTATCAACAATGAATAATTGGCTAATTTTTTTCCTTATAAGCAAACCTTTAGCTCAGAATTTTCTAATCTCTTATATGTAAAGAGGAAACAATATCTAAAGCTGGACCCCTGAAGTTCTGGTTTCAGAATGAGAAGAACTAACTGAAGCCACCACATTGTACTTTGTACTTTATATGCTTTCCAAAGTATTTTACATTAATTCATTTGGATCTCCTAACAATGCAAAATGAGTATATCACATTTTATTAACCCAATGTTATAGGAATGGGACAATGAAATCCCAAGCAATGCTATGTTTAATGATTATATTGATACCAAATAGCAGAGAGACCTAAATGCTTAAGTTTATGACCCCCATAGTTGCTCTTTTAACTAGCAAAATAATACATTCTAAGATCCCTTTGGAGTGACTGAAACCATGCTATTCAGAGTTTCCCCTGTTACAACCAAATGTCCTTTTTTTCTCAGGTGCAGGATACCCTTTAGGATGCAACACTACATTTAATTGTCATGTCTTGTTAGGCCCTTCTTGTCTGTGAATGTTTATCAGACTTTTGTTGTTTTTTAAGAACTTGACAGTTTCAAGGAGTACTGGTCAAGTACTTTGCATAATGTCCTTTAATTGGGATTTGTGTGATGTTTTTCTCATGATTTTAGACTGGGGTAATGGCTTTTTGGAAGGAATACCACAGAGGTAAAGCACCATTCTCATCCTATCACATCAAGAGTACATGCTATCAGGGCTGAGGCTGTGGCTCAGTGGTAGAGCGCTTGCCTAACATGTATGAGGCACTGGGTTCGATCCTCAGCACCACATATAAATAAATGAATAAAATAAAGGTCCATACATATAAAAATATTAAAAAAAGAGTACATGCTATCAACATGGCTCATCACTGATGATGTTAACCTTGATAACCTGGCTCAGCTAATGTTTATCAGGTTTCTCCACTGTAAAGCTATTCCCCAGTTCCATATTTCTTGGAAGGAAGTCACTATGAACAGCCTATGCTTCAGGTGGGGAGTATCTACAGAAATTATTTGGAATTTTTCTGTACAGAAGATGTGTCTATTCTCTCCCATTTCTTTATTCATTCCCTTATTCAACCATTTATTTACCGGTAATGAAGGACTCACAGTTATTTATTATGTAGTTTGGGTTATAATCCAATATAATTTTATTTTGCTGCTCAAATTGTTCCAGCTTTGGTCACTGGAAGCTTCTCCATTTGACTCCTTTGTCTGATATAGCCCTAATAATTTTGACATTTTTAAAATTAGCACTTAATTTTTTTTGTGACACAAGATGCTCCAGGCTCATTTCCAGATACTTATTTCCTGCTCTAGTCCACCAGACATTTTTCCAAGAAGTCCTGGTTCCTTTTAGGAGAAACCAAGATCTGGGCACTAGGTGTGCACTCATTCTAATTATTTTTCTGGTCAAATAACCACAACAAAGATATTTCACTTTGGTTACACTGATGTGAACTAGAAACTTCAACAGAAGAACTCAACTCTAGGGACAATAATTTCCCAAATTACTTTTATTTCAAAGAATATTTAGGTCTTAGCATGAAAGAAAATATGCAGAGAACTTTTCATTATTAAACAAACTATCAGGCTTTCTGTGAACCAACATAACATAGTTACAACAGAACTGCAGAAGGAGTCTTAGAATAACAGAGTCATTTGTCGGGGGTCATCAGGGAGAATACTGATAGTATCTTCAGCTTTGCCACATAACAGACACAGCATGGTGTATTCCTAGAACAAGACAAAGTGCATAATTACCTTAAGGGACAGGGAGGAAGGTGCTTCATAACTGATTCTGTTCAGTAAAGCTCTTCTCTACAAATTATCATGGATATTTTTCTGTACATTTGATTAGTTTCTTCAATACCTATTAGCAATGTCTTAGGTTAATTCTACATCTGCCCAGAGCCTTTTGTTTATATAAAGTAAATACATGATAATGTTCTTATTTGGATCCCTAAGTATACGTTCTGTTCTCAGAGCTGTTCTCTTCTAGGATATTTAACATTGATATGTAACAGGAGACAGTGGAAAAGGAGAAAATTCCCAAACTAAAACAAGTTTTTTAATCTACTCTAGGAAAATTGTGTTAAATTCACTAGTATGTTGTGCCTCATACATAAATACCTAACTGCCTAGAATTTCATTTATTTAAGGAGTTTCATGTTTCTTAGACTTCATAAATATCCAGATGTGACAGCAGTGAGTTTAAGAAAAGTCATTAGGCAACGTCTTATTTTCCTAGCTGGCTCTTTCTAGAATATTTAATAAAGTCATAAACAATAGAGACATAATTCTTTTAAACTTTTTGCTTAAAAAGCTTTTTTATCTCCTTTGGGAAAACAAACATTGATCTATATAAAATCTATTAGTATTTCTACAGTTGATGTTGAGGCTGCTGGTTGTGTGGAAATTGGAGAGAAAGGCAGTATATTTCCTGAGCCTGGACAGTCATTAGAGAGGGTCACAGAAGTAAACACTGGCAATGGCACAAAGCCCCAGAAGCAGGCTACTGCCTTTCCATTTCCTACTGTGAGTTCAAAGAAGGGGCTTAGTTGTGGCTCTAGAAAGACTGCTTCTTAATGACCACACAATTTTTTCTATTGATTGATTGACTGTGCTAGGGATTGAATAGGGTCTTGCAAATGTTCTACTGAGACACACATCCAGCGCTCACACTTAATTTTAAATTCTACTCTATACTCAAGAGTAGAAATTCATGGAGGCTAGAGCTCAGAGAATAAATACAAGTCTCATGAATTAAAAATAAAATAAAAATCTATCCTCTCCAAGGACTTTTATTGCTTTCAAATATACCTACTGCTGTAATCCATCAGACATTACTAGCAGGATGGCAACCTCAAGAAAAAAGCAACAGACGCAAAAAAGAAAAACATGTGAAGCTAGACAAGTATCTGAATTTTCAACTACTATTTCCTTTGTCAAGTTTCTCCTCAGTGCCTATGTGCTGTGCAATATGCTAGGTGCACTGGCAGATAAGAAAGAAGGCAAGGACAAAGTGTAACCTTAAAAAACTTAAAATCTTACTTGGAAGAAAAAAACACATTATATCATCTGGCAAGATTATTAAATCAGTTAGACCAATTATACCTATAATCTTTACTGAATAGGCGGTCTGGAATCCAAACTTCATTGTTAAGTCAGTTGTCTGGAATTCAAAAGCAATTTCCCAAAGAAGTGATGTTATGTACTTGACAGTTAGGTTCCCAGGAAAATCTGAAAGTCTTTTAAATTTATATTGTACAAGTGCTATAGAATCTAACCTACAGTAGTGCTTCTGTGGGAAAGTATATCTAGAATTTTAACTTGGGAAGCTAGGAACACAGTTCCCTGTGCTTCCAGGAATATGGTGGGATTAGGACATCTTTTACCAAAACTGGCCAAGTAGGGAGAATAATACTTGCCCTCCCCACCATGCCCCACTGCCCAGTTATTCATGGGAACCCTCAAGGGCTCCATCTGGGCAGGGCCTATGGTTAGAGATTTGGGAGGAAGAATGGGTTGATCACCTTGGGGTGAGATGAGATCTTTTGTTTTATTGTTATCTTTTGTTTATTTGAGGGTCTCTTGGTGCCTATTTTTCTCTGTTAATTCTGACTCCATGTCCTCTCCCCTGGCCCACTGAGGAACAGAAAGCAATCTAACAGGAGTTCCTCTCTTATTCCTTGAGGTAAACACATAGTTCATTTAAGAGTTTTTTTGCCAAGGGATTTTGAAAAACAACCTGTAAACCATTTATAATGTATTTTCTGTTTGAACTCTATAAATCTGTCTCCACCTTACCCACTAGTTTGGCCATCAGAAAAATCTTACCTTGTTCAGTAATTGTATTAAAGTTATTTAAAAAACATAATCCTTTTTTTTTTCATGGCACTGGGGATTGGATCCAGGGCCTTCTGCATGCTAGGCAAGCACTATCACTAAGCTATATGCCCAGGCTTTTAAAAAATTATATTAAATTGTATTCTGAGACAGGGTTTCACTAAGTTGCCCAGACTGCCTTGAACTTGGAATCCTCCTTCCTCAACTTCCCAAGTAGCTGGGATTACAAGCATGTGCTACCAAGTGTGACAAAAACAGAATTCTTATCTTTTAGAGATCTTTTAGAAGTATTTACAGAGATAGCAGTATATTTGGGATTTACTTCAAAATAGTCTTGTGGAGAGATGAGCTAAGAGTGAATTTAAGCAAAGCAACTTGAAGCTGGGCAGTGGAGCTGCTTATTTTTTATTGTTTAAATTTCCCATAAGACATTAGAATAGCTGGGCATGGTGGCGAATGCCTGTAATCCCAGTGGCTTGGGAGGCTGAGGCAGGAGACCGTGAGTTTATTTCAAAGCCAGCCGCAGCAACTTAGCAAGGCCCTAAGCAACTCAGTGAGACCCCATCTCTAAATAAAGTACAAAACAGGGCTGGGTATATGGCTCAGTGGTTGAGTACCCCTGAGTTCGATCTCTGGTATCCCCTACCACACCCACCCACCAAAAGGAGTTGGAATAAAATAAAAGGGTGGGGATGAGGATAATAAGTCATGGTAGCTGAGAAAAAAGAGTTCCTGTGATGATCAGGATGATACAAAAGTTCCAAAGAGGCTATTTACTTGATTAAAAGCCTGATGCAAGTACAAGGAAAGTTCAGAAAAGGGAGAAAGGAACACAGACTGTACCATCAAGAGCAAGAAAGAGACAGAATTTAACTTCCAATAGAAAGAGATATGATTTAATTGGCCTGAAGACAGAAAAGGAACAATTCAAATCAAGGAAAATGCATGAATAAATGTGACATGAAAACAGCAAGCAGGTGACATAGGTAGTAAGAGGGAAAACAACTGTACTTAGAGGTTAAACGGGGAGTGTGGGATGAGATGTTTAAGAAAGATTAATTCCATTGCAGTATATAGAACTACAGTTTAGGGGCTGCTGCAGTAGTTTAGGTTTGAGTGGGTATGGTTGTTGACATGGAAGATAGAAGTTAAGTAGTTTAGTCAGAAGCAAAAGATAAAAGGAGGGCAGGTAGGGTGTTACGCTTGGAGAAGGAGATTTGGAAGATCTAAGATTGAGTGCATGTGTGCTCACTATAGGAGGAAGTATAGTGAAAGTTCCTGACCAGAGACCAAAGCTCAGGGGTATCATGGAAAAATAGGAAAGGAAATGAGAAAAAAGCAAAGGAGGGCTGGGAGTGTAGCTCATTGGTAGAGCATCTGCCTCTCAAGTGTGAGGCACTACGTTCAATCCTCAGCACCATATAAAAATAAATAAAGATATTGTGTCCAACTACAACTAAAAAAATATTTTAAAAAAAGCAAAGGAGCAGTTAAAGTGATTTAATAAAAGAGAAGAAAAAGTCAAGTGCTATTGACCCCAAGGGAAGAAATACTGCAAAAAGATAACAGTGGTTAACAAAATCAGATCCAGAGAGATGTTAAGAGAATTAGGAACAGAGGCAAAAATCACTAATCATTGGTTAGACTATAGGAAACCTAGGGGACAGTAGTTCAAATCAAACAAAAATGAAAATCAGTTTGTAGGTATTTAAGAGGAATATAGGGAAATAAGGAGAACAGTAAGTCTTTATATAGACCTACTCAAATAAAGAAACAAAGAAAGGAAAGAAATGATTATAGGATGAATCACAGAGGTAGCGAAGTAAAATAAAAGAATTTAAGTTTATTTTTAACAAATAAAAAAGAACTAAATATGTTTAATGTAAAAAAAATTTTTTTAAATCCCATGGGGTCGGTGGGAAGAGGATGCTAGAAAGAGTCAACGTGATTGATGAGGAAATGACATGGGGTATCATTAGAGAGGAGAGAATAAAAATCTCCCTCTCTGATAGAAGAGAGGGAAGAGTCTAAAGCTGGGACACTGTCACCCATGTTGTAGGTAAGGAAGAGTCATGGGAAATAAGAGAAAAGGAAGCTGAGTCAGCCCAGGGAGAATCCTGAAATGAGAAGCTTGGATATTATACCACAGCTAAAGTTGAGCCATGGGAAAACAAAAATCCTCTGATGGTAGAGTACAGAATATGGACTGGGGGAAGTAGCTGTTGGGTGAGGAGACTGGAGATAGAGTCTGTTTTAAAAGAGTTCTTCTGAAAGCACTTCACCCTGTCTAGGCATTGTGACTACCAGCTATCTTCCTTTACCTTTTTCTGGGACATCTTTGTAGACTGCTGCATTCAGTCATAAAGGAAAACCAGTATAGAATAAAATATTTTATTTGTATGTGGTGCTGAGGATAGAACCCAGTGCCTCTCGCATGCTAGGTGAGGGCTCTACCTCTTGAGCCACAACCCCAGACCATGACATTGATTTAAATGGCTCTGTCGGGACATAAACAGACAATCTCAATATCCATTCGGGGGCTCTAAAAAGCTCATAGGAGCTTTTGGCAAATAGCTTGAAGCACCCTCCTTTCCTTCTATAAAATGACACAGCTGTATCTTTAAGCCCATGATATGTTTATTCCCTTATTTGGCTACTACTAATTCAGTGAGATCTTGATTTTGCCCTAAGTCACACATTCTTATAAATATTTTAAGGCATAATTTTTGGAGGTTGAAGAGTTATAGTTAAGATGTTATTTAGATTAACTGCACATATCAGACTATGACAGGTGACTAAGTACTTTCCTCCATGTTAAGAGTGAATGAGAGGGGTTATACTGTTTTTTGATTCTGTTATGGGAGTTTTTTTTTTTTTTTTTTAATTAAAGTACTACTCAAATTTAAAGGATTTTTTTTTTAAAAAATTCCCTTGACAACTAAAAGTTCTGAACTTTATATCCTAGGGATAAACATGTAGCTCATACAAAATAAGTAACTCAACCTGAAGGCTTAAAAGTAGAGGCAGTGAGGAACAATAAAAGGTTCTAGTTTGTCCTAGGTCTCCCAGATTCAGCTTTTCTTCCTCATCATCAGACCTATGAATAGCCCTGCACTATTGGCCATAAACTCCACAGACTTCCTCACATGCTCTCACAATTGCATGAACACAAGTCCTTATAATAAATCCCTAATTCTGTACTGGTTCAACTTTTCTCCTTCCACCTTGATATATCAATTTTATAATTTTATTTGACAAATGATATTACAATTTCTTACCAAGACTAAGACTACAGCATTGTTCAACTGTATATACCAACTAGGGAAAACAAAAATAACCCCTATTTAATTTCTTCTCCAATTTTTAATCCCTTGAAAAATCACTTACTTTTCTTTGAGAACAACATGAATTAAAGTATTTTTATATTAAAAAAATAATATTCTTACTGGAATTTCCATGCCCAGCAATTATAGTTAGGTGGACTGGCCAACATTTAAAGTCAACAGTTGTGCCATCACAGAATGGCAAAGAAAAAGGAAGCACAATAGTAAATTCATAAGAAGTCATAATGGACTACTTGTTTTTTTTAATCGTTTTTTTAAAAATATTTGTTTTTTAGTTTTAGGTGGACACAATATCTTAATTTTATTTTTATGTGGTAATGAGGATCAAACCCAGTGCCTTATGCATGCTAGGCAAGCACTCTATCACTGAGCCTCAACCCCAGCCCCAATGGGCTACTCTTTATAAATAAAAATGACAGTATTGAGCTCTCATTTGTAAGGCACACATTTTGATTTGAGACTTTCATGAAAACAGGTTTGCACAGATCCATCCATATTTAAAGTTTTTCTCTCTCAGCTTGCACAAGGAAAAGAGAAGGATGGTCTCTTAACAGTTGCTAGAACTTAATTTACAAAAAAACTATATCTAGATTATCAAAGTGATTTTTAATATCTGCCACTCCCCAAATAATATACCCTTAAATTTATACATTTACCTGAAATTCATCCATGATACTGAACGTATACTCATGTCTGGCAACTACATGATGACAGTTCTTACACAGATCTGCCAAAACAAAGAGAGACTTACGTAATTAAATTAAAATAGTAAAATTTCTATTCTTAGCATGATATCACTTAAGAAGAATATTAACTCTTATCATATGCAACACAGCAGGAAACCCATTATTAGATTGACTTTATTGAGAAATCCAGAATCTGTCATGTAGCAACACCATATACCTGGGTCTAGACTTAGAGGTTTAATGTACATTTATTAATTCCCATTGAAAGCTGTCTAAGATAATCAATTAACAGATTACTTAAATGTGTTTTTTAAGCTAGCTGGGTCTATCTAACTAAGTAAAAGCTTTTAGTCTCAGAAGTGACAGTAACGGTATTATTGTAACCAAACATAAATAAAAACCAATCTGGACACTGAGTGAATTTAATGGTAACCAAAGAATCTAATAAAAACAATGTAATAACAACTATGATTCATTGCATGCTTATCATATGCTAGATATTTTTTAAATCCTTTACCTGTTTACTCACTACATCTTTCCAAAAAACAACTGACACTATCATTACCACCTTTTTAGAAACAAGGAAATAAAGGTACACTGTAGTTAAGACAACCACTTAAGTAGGAGGCTTTGGAACCATAATTTAAGCCCAAACCCTCTGGCTCCAGAGCCCTTGCTCTTACTCCAGTGTCCTATTGTACTCCCTGGAATAAAACAGTTTAAAGGGATATATGCTTAAGAAGAAAGAAAACCATTCCTCTTAGAACACTCTTCAAGTATTTGAGTCTATTCTGCAGTCCTGGTGTCTTTCATACCCTCTTTCAAAATTTCAATATTTGCGTAATTAGTCCTCATATATATTCAGAACATACTGAAGAACGTGGAGACAAGCAAAAAGGGGGCTATAAATGGTTTAAATATCTGTCACCATGTCTGGGCACCAGACATATACTAAATTCACTCATAGAAATTCTTAGCACCAACCTCAGAAATTATTTATTTTTATTATACATAGTTTATTTGGTTTCCCAGCATTGAGGACAAGGAGTAGCATAAGAAAGTAGCAAAGTTATAGAAGCAAAAGAAAAACAGACCAAAAAAGTTCAGACTGGGGTTGTGGCTCAGTGGTAGAGCACTTGCCTAGTATGCCTGAGGCACTAGGTTCGATCCCTGGCACCACATACAAATAAAACAAATAAAATAAAGGTATTGTGTCCATCTGCAACTAAAAAAATATTTTTAAAAAAAAGAGTCTGAAAAAAAATCGCATTTCAGGGTCATTTAGTATAGGGGGTGGAAAGCCCTATACATTTTAATAGCTGCTCCAAAGACATCAATAGATTACATTATAATAGTAGAAAGTGAAAATTCATATAGATGATCCTAAGGTTTATTTTTTTTAAGTCCCTGTATCTTGTTTAAGGTAATATAAAGGCTTTTGGAATGTCCCTGAAAAAAATAATTTAATACAAAAAATTGGAGCCAGAATCATAAGCTGCAGTTACCTGCAAAAGTCACTTATGTATCTGGGTGTGTTAGTGCATGCCTGTGATTCCAGTGACTCAGGAGGCTGAGGCAGGAAGATGCCAGCCTGAGCAAATTAGTGAGACCCTGTCTGAAAATAAAAAACAAAAGGGCTAAGGATGTAGGGATGTAGCTCAGTGGTAGTGTCCCTGGATTCAACCCTCAATAGTGGGGGGGGGGGGGGGGAGTCATTTATGTGAGCAGGGCAGGTTGGTTCAGGAGGCAAAGCCAAGTTCAAGGCCAGCCTCAGCTATTCAGGAACATCCTGTCTCAAAAAAACAAACAAATAAATAAAAAGGGCTGGGATTATAGCTTAGTGATATAGCATTCCTGAGTTCAAACCCCAGTACCTACCTACCCTCCAAAAAAATAATTCATGTAGAATATTTGATGATACTACATAAAGAGGTGTTAACTATATTTTCTTCTTAAAAACCTAGTTCATAACTGAGTATTGCTAAATGACTGAAAGAGGCCTCAGAATAATTTGCATAACATATCAACTTCCAAAAGCTGATATCTGCTAACAGACTGGCATTAAAAAAAAAAAAAAAGAAATCTCTCCTAATTACTCAGGAGGCTGAGGCAGGAGGATTCAAAGTGTGAAGCCAGCCTGAGCAATGTAGGGAGACCATGTCTCAAAATAAAGAATAAAAAGGACTAGGGATGTAGCTCAATGGTAGCGTACTTGCTTAGCATGCACAAGTCCCTATGTTTCTGCCACATCGATGTTCATAGCAGCACAATTCACAATTGCTAGACTGTGGAACCAACCCAGATGCCCTTCAATAGATGAATGGATAAAAAAAATGTGGCATTTATACACCATGGAGCATTACGCAGCACTAAAAAATGACAAAATCATGGAATTTGCAGGGAAATGGAAGGCACTAGAGCAGATTATGCTTAGTGAAGCTAGCCAATCCCTAAAAAACAGATACCAAATGTCTTCTTTGATATAATGAGAGCAACTAAGAACAGAGCAGGGAGGAAGAGCAGGAAGAAAAGATTAACATTAAACAGAGACATGAGGTGGGAGGCAAAGGGAGAGAAAAGGGAAATTGCATGGTAATGGAGGGAGACCCTCATTGTTATACAAAATTACATATAAGAGGTTGTGAGGGGAATGGGAAAATAAACAAGGAGAGAAATGAATTACAGTAGATGGGGTAGAGAGAGAAGATGGGAGGGGAGGGGAGCGGGGATAGTTGAGGATAGGAAAGGTAGCAGAATACAACAGTTACTAATAGGGCATTATGTAAAAATGTGGATGTGTAACCGATGTGATTCTGCAATCTGTATTTGGGGTAAAATTGGGAGTTCATAACCAACATGAATCTAATGCATGAAATATGATATGTCAAGAGCTTTGTAATGTTTTGAACAACCAATAAAAAAAAAAAAAAGAGAGAAAAAAAAAAAGTCCCTATGTTTAATCCCCAATTCAGGAGGGAAAAAAAAAAAAAAAGAAACCTCTACTTACGATCATAGGTAACTATTTCTTCTCCGTCTTCCTCTTTAAGGGACTTGTTTGTGATCAGCATAAAATCCCTCTTACTGCATACTGCACAGCCTGTAAAATTCAGTAAGAAAGATCCATTCTCCAGACAGGTGTTACCCTAAAATATCAGAAATAGGAATTCAATTTTCTTACATTTTGAGTTTTTTTGTTTTTGTTTTTAAGTGTGTGTGGTTTTGTTTTGTTTTGTATGAGGGATGAGGCCCAGGGGTACTTAACTATGTGTCCAGAACTTTTTATTTTTTATTTTGAGAGAGGGTCTTGCTAAATTGCTTAGGGCCTCCCTAAATTACTGAAGCTGTCCTCCAACTTCCCATCTTCCTGCTTCAGCCTCCTCAGTCACTGGGATTACAGGTGTGTCATCATGTCCAGGACTACAGTTTGAAATCTTTGATGAAAACAATTAATAGGCTTAAAATTTTCCAGAGACAAATATATATATATATATATATATATATATATATATATATGGTCAGAATTTACTTGCTTTAAGGCTATAATAAGTAAGTTTTGAAATTACCAGCTCTCCTAGATAATACTGATATATATATAAATAAAATAAAATCGAAGCAATGTTGGTGTATAAGTCTCTGAGGGCTGCAGCTGTGTTTAATAGAGAACTAAGTCCTATGTGAATACACGACCAATGTAATTCCACATCATCTATAACCACAAGAGTGGGAAGTTATACTCCATGCATATATGTCAAAATACATTCTACTGTCATGTATAAATAAAAAGAACAAAATTTTAAAGAAGAATAGAAAAAAGAGAACTAAGTACAAATAGACATAGAAACAATAAGGAAACCTTAATAATACAAAATATATAAAGGAAAAATTAGAAAAATTTAAAAGCCTACTATTAAATGAGGCATATCATAAAACTAGAATTAAAAATTCAACTAAAATAGAAAGATTGAGCCCATGCTAAAGATGATCTCATTTACTATGATGTTAAATTGATTATTGACAGCCTTTTTCTTAAGCTTTAATAGAACCACAAAATAAACAAAAGTATCTAGATCTACAGATGTCAATCTTTTACATATGATTCAGGCAGAGAAGGCAAGTTCTGCAATTCATCAGACTAACATAACAGCATTCAAGAAAGAAAGAGTTTTGCTTCATCACTAAGAAATTATAAACAACTCGTTTTCCCGATTTAAGGAAAATCTTTGCTAAAGGCTTATAAATAATTGTTAAGAATTAAGTCATTTTACAGATAATCTAGTCTAATTCCACGCAACAAATTTAGAGTATTTTTAAATAGTTAATATGATTACAAAATCATTAGAATCAACATTTTCTCTAACGCTTTTATGTGGCTGATACCATGCAAAGCACCATGGAGGATTCAAGGATGAGCCAAAGAAGTTTCCAACTTCATGGAATTTAAGAAATATCAGGGAATTAAGACCCACCTTCAATGACACAATGAAGTCTTCCTGGATTCCCAGAAGTACAATTAATCTCTCCCTTCTGAGAGGCTTCTTAGTTCTATGTATTGAGGATGAGATTAGCTCTGGTAGAAGCAAATTTGCTGGGTGCTATGGCACACACTTATAATCCCAGAAAGTTGGGAGGCTAAGGCAAAAGGTACAGAAGTTTCACCAGCCTCAGCATTTAGTGACACCTTGTCTCAAAATAAAAAATAAAAAGGAGAGGGGATGCAGGTCAGTGGTAAAACATCCCTGGGCTAAATCCTCAGTAATAAATAAACAAATAAATAAATTTTACTGAGGTATAATTTACAGACAAAAAAATCTCACATATTTTAAGGGCACAGGTGAGTGACTTGTGTAACAAATGTGTATACCCACATAAGCACTATCCCTATCAAAATACAGAATATTTCTCTCTCTTCAGGAAGTTCCTTCATGCTTTGCAGTTTATCTCCAACCCATATCAGGCACCCAATAATCTGATTCTCTCTCTACAGTCTTGCATGTTCCAGAATTTTACATAAACAGAATTATTATACTCTTTTGTATCCAGTTTCTTTTGTTCAACATAATATCTGTTATTCATCTATGTGGCTGAATATATTGGTAAAGTTCAATTCTTTTTATTGCCAAGTAGTATTCCATTGTATGGATTAATTCCTGTTGATGGACATTTGGGTTTTTTCACTTTGGGGCTAGTAAAAATAAAGCAACTATGAAGATTCATGTACAAGTCTTGTGTGCATATGTCTTCCTTTCTCTTGGGGAAAGAATCTAGAAATGGAATTGCTAAATTCTTTGCTAAAAATGGTATATTTAATTTTCAGAAACTGGCAAATTGTTTTCCAAAGTTTTTCACTTTACATTCTCATCAATGCACTGAGTTCCAGTTGTTCCATATATACACTGATACCAGGTTTGTCTTTTTTACTTTAGCCATTCTAGTGATGTAAAGCGGTAAAAACTCATTATCATTTAAACTTACATTTCCCTGATGACTAATGGTGGAGAAATATTTTTGTGATGCCTATTAAAATGTCTCTTTATGTGAAGTGTCTATTCAAGTCTTTTGCCCATTCTTTGTTGTTTATCTTCTTATACTGAGTAATAAAAGTTCTTTATATATCTTTGATACAAGTCATTTGCTGAATACATTATGCCATATTCTCTCCTTGTCATTAATTTGCTTTCTTTTTTGTGTTTTTTGTTTTTGAGATGCTGGGGACTAAACTCAGGATCTCATACATGCTAGGTAAGTGCTCTATTACCAAGTCAATCTCCAGCCCTAGTTTGCTTTCTTTTTTTAATGATGTTCTTTGAAGAACAGTGTTGAGCTTTTAAAAGTCCAATTTATTCTTTTCTCTAATGATTTGTGCTTCTTGTCTCCTAAAACATCTTTGCTTATCCCCAAGGTTGAACAGATTTTTCTCCTATGTTTTCTTCTAGAAGTTTTATAATTTAAGCTTGTAAGTTTAGGTTTATGACATATTTTGAAATAATTTGATTTGAGGTAATGATCAAAGTTATATGGATATCCAGTTGTTCCAGCCACGTTTGTTCAAAGACTATCCTTCCATTGAATTATAATGGTGCCTTTGTAGAACAAATAACCACATAAATAAGGGTCTACTTTGACTACTCTGTTCTCTTGACTTATTATCTAGCTTTGCACTCATGAAACATTCTTTTGATTGTAGCTTTACAATAAGAATCTAAATCAGATAGTTTATATACTATAATCTACCTATTAAAGGTTCTTTTCATTTTCATAAAAAATTTTAGAATCAGTTTATAAATTTTTACAAAAAAAAAGCCTGCTGTAATTTGAATTGAGACTGCCTTGAATATATAAAAGATAACTGCTAAGGACTTCAAGAAATTAAGGAAAGCAATACAGTCATAAAAGAACTAAAGAATTTTAAATACTAATTACAAATAAATAGAACTCTGAACTAGATTTCACACAGAAACACAGCTACCTTATACAGTGTGGCCTGAACTCTATAATGTGACCTTGTAAGTAGGTAGGCAGAATGTAAACTCTAAGGAAACACAGGGAAGAGAAAGATATTTGCATCTGTTATGTGGTAAGTAAATAAATATTTGAAATGACAAATTCCAAGTATGGTATGTAAGAAACTTAAGAGCCCTAGTCATTTAAAGAAATGAGGGTAAACTTCATTAGTAAGACAGCTCTTCCATTAGACTATTAATATTCAAATTTGGGAAAGTAAACTAAAGTATAGGAAGCTTTTGAAGTTTCTATAATGACAGGGAAACAAAGATTGCAATCCAAATCAATTCCATAGTAAGAGTGAACTGTAACAGTTTCAAGAATAAGAGGAAAAAGTCAACACGTTAAGTGCCTTTAAAAAATGGGATTCAGACTGGGTGTGGTGGCACACGCCTGTAATCCCAGCGACTCCAGAAGCTGAGACAGGAGGATCACAAGTTCAAAACCAGCCTTAGGAAAATGTGAGGCACAAAAATAGGGCTGGGGATGTGCCTCAGTGGTCGAGTGCCCCTGAGTTCAATCCCTGGTACCCACCACCGCCCCAAAAAAAGAATGTGATTCAGATAAATCCTGGTTGAAGAGTTGTAAAGGTAAACAAGTATGCAAAAAGAAATGGCTGAAAACTATGATTATAATTAGTATGGCAGTACAGATGATAATCAATGTGACAATTACAACATAAAGTCTCATAAACTTGTGAAATCAGCAATTATTTTGACAAGAACTGGACAAATTTGTTTTTTTCTGGAAAAGTATTATTTCAGATGGTACATGTGAATGTAGCTATAAATAAATGTAAGTTAATGTTTATGTAAGTTAATGTATATGCTTTGCAGGAAAATTTTTAAATTAAAAATGGAGGAACCCAGCAAAGTGGCACAAAGCCTTTAAGCCCAGTTACTTAGGAGGCTGAGGCAAGAAGATCACAGGTTCAAAGGCCAGCCTCAGCAATTTAGACCCTGTCTCAAAATGAAAAATAAAAAAGCGCTGGGACATAGCCAGTGGAGTGCCCTTAGGTTCAATCCCCAGTACTGCAAACATACATATATACACACATGACTAGAAAATATTTGGCTGGTAAAGCACTTTCCTAGCATGTAAGAGGTCCTATGTTCAATACCCAGCAATGAAAAGAAAAAGAAAAAAAAAAGAACATATTTTTCAAAGAACTAGCAGCTTTGGTTTGTGATTTCTTTATAGCTTTTCAATTTTGTATTTCATTAACTTCCAATCTTTATTTCCTTCCTTCTGCTTGATTTATATTTAGTTTGTTCTTGTTTTTCCTCTGTTATGAAAGTTTAGTGAAAGTTTAATTATTGATTCATGATTATTCTTTTTTAATACAGGCATTTAAACCCTCAAATTCTAAAAATGCAGAATATCATTTTAAAATACCTGTCCACATACAATTGTTTTAGTAATTACAGATTCAACTCAACATTTAATTAAATTAGATTTGTCTAATTCTATGAACCAGGTAACCATTTGAGTACATAAACTTAGATGGGTTAGGTTTTTCTTTTTTTAACAGATACAACATTTTTATTTTATTTATTCATTTTCATGTGGTGCAGAGGATTGAACCCAGTGCCTTGCACATGCTAGGCAAGCGCTCTACCACTGAGCTACGACCCCAGCCCCTTGATGGGTTAGTTTTAAAACACATAATTTTAAATTTAAACATCACTAATGCACAATTGATTTTTTCCCTCTGATTAATCTAAATTAACTATTTCTGCATTGCTGTTGAATTACTAAAATGTTTAAAGCTGAAACTTAAAATATGTGAAACAGGTTTTTGTTTCCAGTTTGATTTGAAAAATATTTTATTATGATTTTGGCCTGTTCAGTTATTATGAAAAATACAATACAGTTCTAGTTCCAAGTGGTTTGTTAAATACTTTTCTGATAGAAAACATTTTTTTAGTTCATAGTTGAGCAAAAATCCATTTGGGTTCAGAAAATTAGTATGGTTCATTTCCAACTAGATTCATGCTTGAGTTCAATTCTCAGTGTAACATTACAAGCAAGTAGGTCAGAGACCTGTTAGGATTTCATGTATTTCTAGTCTGTGAAAAACATCCAACACAAAACACCGGATAACTTTATGTAACAAAAAATAAATAATTAAATATTACTTACTTTCTGTGCACTTAGAGCTTCTGGAGAAGCTAATCTATTTTCTCTGCCAATCTTTTTTGAATTAGTGGACCATATTTGCTGCCAACATTTTATTACTCTTTCCTTCACTAAGCTTGAGCAAAGTGGTTTCTACTCTGTCCTTAAACTTCAAAAAATTCCAGAGTTGAAAGGGTCCCTGAGATGCTAAATTGTCAGTCAGGAAGACAACTCAATTCCTCTAAATGTTATTCATTCCCTTTTTGAACATCTGTTATAAAGTTCCTTATTCTGATTCAAAGTCTACAAACTCATAACACCCACCCACTACTTATTTCTAAATCTGTTTTCTGAAATTAAAAAAAAAAAAGTTTAGCTGAGCATTGTGGCACATGCCTATAATCCCAGCAGCTCGAGGGGCTGAGACAGGAGGATCACGAGTTCAAAGCCGGCTTCAGCAAAAGCGATGCACTAAGCAAAGTGAGACCCTGTCTCTAAATAAAATACAAAATAGGGCTGGGGATGTGGCTCAATGGTCGAGTGCCCCTGAGTTCAATCCCCAGTACCAAAAAAAAAAAAAAAAAAAAAAGTTTAATTCTTCCTTATGATAGCCCTTTAATTATTTCAGGAGAGAATAAAAGCAGAGAAAAAGTGCTTCAGAGCACTTTTCTTGAGACTTTAAAATTTCTATTTCCTAAATTAATTTATTCTCTGAAACTGAGTCTTTGGTTCTCCACATTCTTTTCCTTAGAGAACAAATTCTTTCTATTTTGACACTTTGATTTGGCTGACTCATCTTTCTGAATCTTACAGACAGATACATCTTTGTTATTTGCAATGCTATATCTTTGACTCCTCAGATGTTAAGTTCTCAATCTCAACCATAACAACAATTTAACCATTTGCTCCCCACTCGATTTTTCTTCCCATATACCTACAATTTCTGTAATAATACTTCCAACTTCCCAGTTGCGTAGACTAAAAATCTCTTCCATTCTTCTCCCCAACACTGTATTGGTTGAGTCCTATTAATTCTTTCTTTGAAATCAGGCCTTCACTATCTCATGGCTATACTGTTGCCATGCTCTACAGAAGTCTCCTTTCCTACTCCCCTCACCCCATCATCCCAACATACAGCCAAGATTCATTTTCCTAATAAGAGATTTTAGATCATTTCCCTATTCACTATTACAGTGATGGTTGCCTATAGTAATGTCTTAATATGATTTAAATCTTTCAATTGGTTCCACTCTTAAGAATTCAACCTAATCTCTGTAATGCCCTCTATTGAAAACTTTCCCAGCATGGTCTAATATGTAATGTTCTTTATTAGATTCATAAAAATCTTTCTAAATTAAAACAATGTATATAATAGAACACAATTCAGAAAAACATATGAAACAAAACATACATAAGTATAATAAATAATTACAAAGCGAACATCCCTAGAATCACCACCCAAGTCAAGAAGTAAATACTGGGGCTGGGGATGTGGCTCAAGCGGTAGCGCGCTCGCCTGGCATGTGTGCGGCCCGGGTTCGATCCTCAGCACCACATACAAACAAAGATGTTGTGTCTGCCGAAAACTAAAAAATAAATATTAAAATTCTCTCTCTCTCTCTAAAAAAAAAGAAAGAAAGAAAGAAAGAAAACTTCCAGGAAAAACTGAATAAGCACAGTTAAAAAAAAAAAAGAAAGAAAATACTGCTTTGCACCCCCAAAGACGTCCCCTCATGTGACCATTCTTTTTTTTTTTTGTAGTTGTAGACAGACAGAATGTCTTTGTTTTATTTGTTTATTTTTATGTGGTGCTAAGGATCAAACTCAGTGCCTCTGCATGTGCCAGGCAAGTGCTCTGCCATTGAGCTACAGCCCCAGCCTCTTATGTGACCATTCTTGATCACACCCTAATCCTTTAGCAGTAATCAATATTAAGACTAATATAATCACTTGCTTTCTTTTATTGTTTTACCACCCAGGAACATTCTTAAATAATACATTTCATTTTATTTTGAATTACACTGTGTTCTTTTATCAACACTGTATTTGTAATACTTAATTCCAGTTGTTGTATGTAATTTTGGTGTATTTTTATTACTCTAATTCGGGGTTCCTCAACTGCATAAAATTTTGTGTTGTGGTGGCTATCCAGTGTATTGCAAGATGTTTAGCAGCATTACTGGTCTCTACCCATCAGATGTGAGGAGTGGTCTACCCATTGTAACAACCAACAATGTATCTAGATATTGCTAATATCCAGTGGGAGACAAAGTCATTCCTGGTAAATAACCACTGCTCTATATCATTCATTTCCATCACTCATTCTTTTATGATGTTCCATTCTACAAAGTTACTTTTCCAGTCTACTACAGAAAATTGCCCTTCCAAACTTTCTTATACATATGTCCAAGAGAATTTACACATGCGTTTTTCCAGAATGAGAACCGCTGGGTCATTTCAGTGGGCACAGCTTTACTGTATAATGCTAAACCTTTTTTCCCAAAGTGGTTGTACCATATGAGAACATACACTATAGAATCTTCTCAAAAGACTAAATAATGCTCATAACATATTGAGAGAAGAAAAAACACTATAGAGATTTTCTTACTCCCAACCCATGCAAGAATTCTTGCTCTTGTTATTTCCCCCCAGTCTTCAGCTCCATGTTTCCTTCTTTTCTACCTAATCACAACTATGTTTCAAGTCGTGGCGATAGTCCACAATTTTTGCGGGGATGGGGGGTAGCAGTGCTATCCCATACCCTATTACTCTCTCCTCTCTCTAAACTTCATTTTATACATGGTTTGTCCTTTCATTTCCGTTAGCCACTTACTCCTCCACACTGTAAATTCTTCAGCAGCACATTCTTTCATAGCCTCACAAAGTGACCTATACACACGTGAATGTTCAATAAGTATGCCCTCAATTAACAAAGCTCTACAAGGTCTGAAACCACCTGGGCCTGAGAGAAACAGAGATTTAAAATAAAGTAACAAGCTGGTCATCCCAGCGATTCTCAGGAGGTCGAGGCAGGAGGATCACAAGTTCGAGGCCAGCCTCTGGAACTCTGGATCTGGGCTGGGGATGTAGCTCAGGGGTAGTGCGCCTCAGGTTCAATACCCAATATATATGAATGAACGAACGAATGAAGGTAGCAACTGGGAAACTTGAATTCTAGTTCTGGCTCTCATATTACCTAGAATGTGAATTTGGACAAATTATTCCTCTCTGAGCATTAGTTTCATCATCTGCAAAACTGGGTTAGAAGGGATGACCAAGGAGGTCCCCTCCAGCGCTAGAATTCGGTAAGAAAATCGAACTGCATCAAATCAAGTTTGAGGACAACCCGGGGTGGGGGGCTGCTGCCTGGGTGGTGCTGGTGCTGAGGCTTCCTATGAGGTCCCCGGGCGCTCAAGAGAACGGGAATGACGGCTGATGTCAGCCACCGGGGCGGGGACCGACGGGTATGGACCGCCACACTCAGCCTTGCTGACCTAGGCCTAAATACAGCCACGGGGTCACTGCAATCCACAGCGCAGCCAAGTCTGCCCAGCGCCTGGCCGGTCGGGAAGGGCGGCCGGAAGCATGAGCAGCCTCAGGGCTGGCCGCGTGGGGTAGGTTCTCGGCGAACTCCTGCTCACCCGATTTGGATACTCTTTCTCCACACAGTCCCCACACATCGCGACGCCGTTTTATAAGGAACGTCCTCCACCGCTTCCGGGAAGTCGAAACCTCGCGATAGCTGAGAGACGGTGGCCGCATGCGCCCCATGTGTCCGACCCTGGGATATTTGGCCTCGCGAACAGATTCAAAGTCTCCGCCCCCTAGCAACTGTTGTTAAGACAAGGTGCACCAGGGTCTCCCGGGCTACACTGCGGGCCTGGGTGTCCGACGTCAACAAACTTCTGAGAAAGGGGAAATGCCCCAGGACCCGCAGATGTGGCGGAAAGGGAAAGTGGGTCTTGGACTGAGCTCACTTTTAAATAGGCGCCTACCGAGCTTAGGCTGCCAGGAAGGCCAATCCCAACAGACAAGAGAATTGTTTTTCGCTGCTTCTGCCTACTCCGCATATAAAACGGAAATGAAAATACTTTATTCTGTACCATTCTTAGGGCAGAGAGAGTGATTTGGGATCAGATCTTGGTGGGTGATTAAACAATAGCTGAAGTGTTTAAAAAGAGGCGTTTGGAGCTCTTCAGAGAATCTCCTAAAAAGAGCACTTAAAATGTTAATAAATGACCATCCTGGCGTCCTCTATAGGACCTAAAAGTGGAAAACATGTTTCTATCTCTTTCTGTATCACAGAAGCACCTCAGTGGTGGGCAGGTACTATGTAAACAGAAAGCCAGCATTATTTCCTGATCCTCCTTTGGTTCTCCAAATGCTTATGACTGACACCTTGCCTCTTCCTTTCCCTCTGTATTGAAAGCATCTTATTCACAATGATATAATTAACCTGAATACAGATCTCCAAACTCTGTCTCTGTGCTTCTGATATACCCATCTTCATCATACTCTGCTGCTCCAATGGAGACATTTAATGGGAACATCAACATCATCCCTTAACCCTATAATATTGCTGTCAAATCAATAAAGAAAGATTGGGGAGCATATGAGACTTTGGGATCTCTCTTCTTTAGAGAAGACCCTAATAATCATTTCAAAGCAAGCCAGTTTAACTGGGTTTTCTAATATGGTAATATGTCTCCACTGGAGCATTGAAATAACCTTTAGTATCTCAGCCTCTGGGAAAGATCTGCAATGGTTATTGAAAAAAATCACACCTATGATTTTCAGTACACTGTACAAACTAGTGATATCAGAGTTTATTCTTGGAATAATTATAATGCCTTCCATTTGTCTGACATTTTCAACAACCTTTCAAAGTGTTCTCATTTTCATTTCTAATTTGGTGCAATTACAGCCCCATAAGACTGGTAAGAAAAGTATGTGCCCCCCCCCCCCTTTCAGATAAGGAAATGAAGGAAATAGTTAAAGGTCTTGTCTTTGGTGACAGAATTATTCAGAAGTTAGCCAGGACTAGAACCCTTGTTCCTATTCTTGGCTTAACTTCTTTCTAACACAGTAGCCACCAGCCCACATTAAATATTTTAAATGTGGCCAGTTTAAATTGAGATATGTCATATGTATGCTAAATTTGCCATGAAAAGTGAATGTCAAATATCTTAGTAATTTTTACGTGATTACATGTTGAAATAATATTTTTTGATTGAGTCAAAGAACATGTATTATTAAAGTTAATTTCACCTTTTTAAAAAGGTGGCTACTAGAAAATTCAGAATTACACATGTAGCTTTCATAATATTCTTATCGGATAGGGTCAGTCTGTACAATTCTCTTTCTTGGTCCATCTTTAAATTCTTTCTCTGTTTTAGCTGGGCATTGTGGTATATACCTGCAATATCAGTGACTCAGGAGCCTAAGGCAGGAGGATTGCAAGCTCAAGGCCAGGCCCAGCAATTTAGCAAGACCCTCAGCAATTTAGCAAAACCCTGTCTCAAAATAAAAATAAAAAAGAACTGGGGCACCCCTGTGTTCAATCACTAGTACAAAAAAAAATCTTTCTGTGGAGTTGTGGTTGTAGCTCAATTGTAGAGCACTTGCTTAACATGTGTGAGGCACTGGGTTCAATCCTCAGCACCACATAAAATAATAATAATAATAAATAAATAAAATAAAGTTCTTAAATCTTTCTCTGTTTTTAAAGTCTAATGACAACATTTAGTTTTACTAGCCATCATATCTATTTTATTTAATTTTTTAGATATTTATGTAATATATTTGATATGTGCAACTACTGTATAAATGATGGGAAGATGAAAAAGATATTGTCATTTCTTTCTCTCCAGATTCTTACAAAATGGCCTGAGAGATAATTGATCACAAATACCTATAATTAATTATACTCAGATTGCAGTGAAGGAGCACAAAATGTGGAGACTACTCCATGTGGGGGATTGGGAAAGAGGAATTTTGTTCCAGAAGAACATAAAGGATTTCAAAAGGCAGAGTTTACATAGAAATTTCAGGTGGTGCCAAGACTTTGGATTTTATTCGCAGGTGGTAGAGAGCCACTGAAAGTCCGAGCAGGAGAGTGATGCCAGAGTTGTAGTTGAGGATTATTTTAGCAGCATTTTATTGGGACTGATAGAAACTGGAAGAAATGGAAGATACCAAAGGCAGATACCAACAAGTACCACAAGGGGGAGATGTATAGCTTTCTGCCTCATTCTAGTAGAGAGCATACATGATTAAAAAATAAAATTAGATAAGTAAAAAAAATCATGCTCACAAATCTGAGAAAGCATGACCCTTGGCATAAACTGATTACATGTTTTGAAGCTTGGAAAACAATTATATTTACAAGTGTCTTTTTCCTTTCCGAGAGTAATATTGTATCTTGTTAATTAAAATGAGCAAGTGATTAAAAAAAAAAAAGTCATCTTAGTCATAGGAAGAGAAGTTACAGAGCTGAGGACTATCTGCTCAAGAAAGTCCTCCATTCAGATCTAGCCATGTTTTCAGGAAGAGGGATAGCAAATGGGACTGGGGGAGGAGGTGGATAGGACCAGAAATTTAAGTGAGATTGTAATATAGGAATATAAAAGTATCAGAGGGTGACAGGTGAAAGAAAGGAAAATTGAGACGATAAAGTGGGAGATTAGCACTTAATAGGAATGAACAAGTCGTGGCATAAAAAAAAAAAAACAACAACTCTATTTTCTTATGTGGGTAACTATATAAAATAAAGTTTGCAAAACTATTTTAGGATTATCTTCTAATAATTTTTTCTCTGGGACATATCCTATCCATATGAATCATTTAAAAATATGTGATATCAGTGGTATATATCAAATATACCAGGACGTGTTGCAGTTTTTGCATAAAATTGTCTTTTGAAAAATGGAATCAGCTGGGCATAGTGGTGCACGCCTGTAATCCTAGCAGCTTGGGAGGCTGAGGCAGGAGGATCTCAAGTTCAAAGCCAGCCTGAACAACTTAGTGAGGCCCTAATCAACTCAGAAAGATCCTGTTTCTAAATAAAAAATTAAAAAGTCTGGGTATGTGGCTCAGTGCTTAAGCGTCCCTGGGTACCAAAAAAAAAAAAAAAAAAGGAATCAATTAGGAAAATCTAAATGTTAAAATCATCCTACTTGCTGGTTTAATTGCTAAATTATATCCTTGGAGCAAGATTAAAGTTCTCCCTAAAGAGTGCAGTTTGAATCTCCTTTTATTTATTTATTTTTGTGGATCTGGGGGATCCAAACCAGGGCCTCATACATGCTAGGCAACTGCTCAACCACTGACCGACATCCCCAGCCCTACAACTTTTATTATTTATTTATTTTGGTACCAGAGAATGAAGTCAGGGGCCCCTAACCACTGAGGCAAATCCTCAGTCCTTTTTATTTTTTTATTTTGAGACAGGGTCTCACTAAGTTGCTTAGGGCATCACTAAGCTTCTAAGGATGGCTTTGAACTTGCAATCCTCCTGCTTCAGCCTCCCAATTTACTGAGATTACAGGAATACACCAGTGCACCTGGCTTATTAAAAAAAAAAAAAAAGCAGGAAAAAGAACACACAGAATTTATTACATGCTGAAGACATGGGCATATTAGACTCCTGAATTTCCTTTTAATACCCTCTTTTGTGTGTGTGTGTGTGGGGGGGGGGTGTGCTAGTAATTGAATCCAGGGCCACTCTACTAATGAGCTATATCTCTAGCCATTTTTATTTTTACTTTTTAATTTTGAGATAGGTTCTTGCTAAGTTTCCCAGGCTGGTCTCAGACTTGACAATCTTCCTGCCTCAGTTTCTGAAATTGCTGGGATTACAGGTGTGTGCCACCATGCCTGACTTGAATACCCCCTATTATGTCTTTTCTTTTGCCTTTTATGATGCCCCAAGCCAAGAGGCTGGAAGGATACAGGGTTGATCATATCTATCCTGTCTATCCTTTGCTTAAAAGGGTTAAAGAAATGCTTCAAGCCTTCATGGTAACATTGTCAGGTCAGTTTCACAGAAGGAGGGAAGGAAGCTCAACTGCTTGGTGAAGCATATGTCATTCTTTCCATTGTGTCAAGGACAGTGTGAAATAAGAGTCTGTGGCTGACTTTATCTGGTATCACCTGCCTGGGATGAATGAATTAGCGGCAGTTCTGGGTTAACACAGTAAAACAGGCAAGTCTGGCTGAGGATGGGTACACCCAAGATCCTAAAAGTTCAAGACTTTTAATTTTATTTTTTTGTAGCTCAGTGGCCAAGTTGGACTTTCTCGTTTGTAGGCTGCTTTGGACTACTTTCCTAATAGATTATAAATGCAAGCCTTTCAAACACATGACATTTAAAAGAGATCTCCACCATTTATCTTTGATTCCATTTTCCTCAGCTCTGTTCACTTTCTTTTCGAATATGGATTGTCATTTCCATATGAAATTTTCATGATATATGTCAAAAATCTCTGATGTAGTAGCCTTCTAGGAAATATTCTCTTTCAAATCTTACATGGATTCGAATGGATTAGACAACCAGGTTTTAGACATATTTTTATTTTGTTGTAGGTTTCTTCTTCTTCTCCCTTAATATATGCCCTGGGGATATAATAGCACTCAGCAGACTTTTGTCCTCTCCCACGTTTATTGACTCTGAGAAGTAAGGGGTTTTAGCATTTTTTAGAAAAGCTGGGAGAGTGCAGAGAGGAAAGCCTTACTCCAAGACAACTCGGGCACAAACCACACTGGAATCAAAAAACCTAAGTAGTGTGGAAAAGAGTAGTTTTGACTTCGAATGGAGAAAGGGTGAACAGAAGCTGCCAGGGATATTTGAGAAATAACATGGTGACTTAGGGTGAAAATTTTAGATTGGTTCTGATCGTATTTTAATAACACGAGGACCCTAAGCAAATTGCTTACTGGATGAATTTCCGTTTTCTCTTCTGTAAAATAATGACAATAACAAATATACCTCTCTCACAGGGTTGCTTTATAAGGTAATTCACAAATGGTATGATATATGAGTATCTACATGTGACTCAAGGGTGTTAAAAATAACTCTGGCCTTAAGGTGGTAGAAGGGAGGCTCATAAATGAGGAAAGGGAGCTGGGAATGATTAAAGCCTGCTGGATGTGGGAATCTGTCTGACAGAATGGGATGAGACCGGTACCCTAGTGGTTTCTTGCAGATGGTTTGTGTGTGCTTGAAGACGGAGTGAACACGTTGCATTGGAGAGGACAGTGCCCTGCGGAGTGTGTGAGGGAGGGAAGCCCCAGGAGATGGGCAGAGCCAATGGCCAGGCTCTTCCAGGAAGAGGACTTGGAAAGTTACCTAAAGGCACCAAGAGGCAGGGAGCCTTCTCTGTAGATGCCGCTTTGGGTTCACAACTAATCACAGAGTCCTTGTACTTCTTTCTCTTTACAAAATCATCGATGTCAAAGAAGTATATGGTAAGGTTTGAGAAAACCAAGCCTGGTGGACAGTGACAAGAATGTAAAGGTTATTATAAACCTCATTATGTCAGTTCTTTCAAAGATTCCATGTTCCCTCAGGAGAAAGACCACATTCCTTACTGCAGCTTTCTAAGTCTATTAAACTTCAGCCTCAGTCTACTTCTTTAGCCCCATGTCTGCTACTTCCCATGCTCTTCCTTCTGTCCTTTCCTTGACAACACACATCTCCTATTTCTAGTCTAAATAATTTCCTCATGACCCTAACTACACCAAAAAAAAATTTTTTTTTTTTTGGATCAGGGATTGAACCCAGGGGCGCTTAACCATTGAGCCACATCCCCAGCCCTTTTTAATATTTTATTTAGAGACAGGGTCTCACTGAGTTACTTAGGGCCTCACTAAGTTGCTGAGGCTGGCTTTGAACTTGTGATTCTTCTGCCTCAGCCTCCCAAGCCTCTCAAGATTACAGGTTTGTGCCACCATACCAGGACCAAATTTTTAACAAGTCTTCTTTCTAGTTTTTATTTTGTGCAACATTTCCCCCTTCCCACAATGACCCTTTCTTTGCTTACAGAACTCCTATTCAGTTTCTGGGACATGGCTCCCACATCACCTCTTCCCTGAAGAGTAGACATCAGTGTCCCATCCTAAGTTTCCATAATAACACTTTATTCATTCTCCTTTCATGGAAGCATTGGGAACTCCTTGAGAATGGTGCTGGTTCCCTAGCTGTTAGCATCGGGTCTGGTAGGTAATGAGTGCTCAGTATTTCTTTTATTGATTCCAAAAGCTGAACACGGTTTCACACATCCCACCACCTTACCCTAAATTCCATGGACAATAGCAGCCACCATTCTATCTCATAGGGACTTCACTTTGTTCGCTCCAGGTCCTTTCAAAAGGTTTTAACGTTTCAGAGGGGAAAAAAAGAAAAACTTAAAAAAAAAAAAAAGGCGTTTTGGTTAAAAAACTTTTTTGAAGTTCAATGTCCTCTTCTTCAACACATCACCAAAAGTTTATTGCTGAGCCATGTCTTCATGCTTTACCTACCAGAAGGAAGATCTGCCTAAGGCAAGAGGGACAATATGCCCTAAAATCGTTTGATTGAACATTCCAAAGCTCTTTAGGAAATGATCTGTAAACCTTAGAGTTCAGTTTGTCACATTATTCCTGGAAGTTTAGCAACATCCTCCTGACTTCAGTTTTGTTTTTTTTTTCACTAATTTTTCTTTTTCTTTTGTAGCTTATTGGATCTATAATGGTGCCATGATTTGGATATGGTTTGAGTATGTTCCCCAAATGTTTACATGCCAAAAGCTTTGTCCCCAGTATGGCCATGTTGAGAAGTGGTGGATTTCTTAAGAGATAGGGCCTAGTAGAATTTAAGTCACTGGGCTATCACCCTTGGAAGAGATTATTGTTGTTCCCATGGGATCCTAGAGCAGATGATTTATTGAAAAAAGGATATTGGACCTAAAAACAGTTATTTAGCCAAAATTCCTTTTAAAAGAACTTGCTCTCCTTGTGAAATTTTAAAACCTTTTGAATGTAGGTTGTGGAATAAACAAGGAAGTCTAAATAAGACAGCTAGAATGGTGGCTGCTTTGGTCCATAGAATTTGGGGGAATGTGGTAGGATGTGTAAAACTGTGTAACTTTTTGTAATCAATAAAAGAAATACTTACTGAGCACTCATTGTGTGCCAGACCTGATATTAAGAGCTGGGGAACAATAAAAAGAGTAAGCCTGGCTCCTGACTCTCTCTTGCTTCCTGTCTCACTATGTGACCTCTATCTTTTATACATACTCCCAATCATGATGCCATGTGCCATGTTGTAATGTAACCAGAAGGCCCTCACCAGAACTTAGCAGTGCCAGACCCATGCCTGGCTTGGCCATGGGTCTAGCACTCCAAATTGTGAGCCAAACAAATTTCTTTTATATGAAGTACTCAGCCTCAGGTATTTTGTTAGAGCAACAGCAAACAGACTAAGAAATTAAACAATTTGTTGGTTTGAGTTGAAGGAAGATAAAGGACTCCTCTGTCAGTCAGTTAATACTTGAGATGTCTATATCAGAGAGCCTTTCATTTCCAAATTAAACATGTGCTCCAAATGTAAATATACCTTAAAAAGTGTATGATAACACTAAAGCTCAGGAATTCAATTAAATTCATATGACTAATATTTGGAATACTTCCATGCCTGCCTTCAAGAGGCTTACATACTGTGGAAGCAGTAAGAAAAACCAGTGATCACAATACAGTGCAGTAGCTGCTCTTTGGGATGTTCTTGGGGCCCAGAGAAAGGGTAGACATGCTAGTTTGGAGAGGTTAGAGATGAGAGAGGATATAGACTCAGCAAAGACTTTCCAGAAGCATTGATGCATCCGCAGACTCTTTAAAATTGAATAGACATTAGGGAATGTTGGGGAATATTTTAGGGTTGTTTTTTTGTTGTTGTTGTTGTGTGTTTTTTTTTTGTACCAGTCCTTGAACTCAGGGGCACTAAATCACTGAGCCACATCTCCAGCCCTATTTTGTATTTTATTTAGAGACAGGGTCTCACTGAGTTGCTTAGCACCTTGCTTTTCCTGAGGCTGGCTTTGAATTTGTGATCCTCCTGTCTCAGCCTCCTGAGCCACTGGGATTATAGGTGTGCACCACCATTCCCAGCGGGAGTCCTCTTTTCTAAGGAACTCTTTATTAAAGTCTGGAGAATATTTAGAGGGCCTCTAGAGAGATTCTTATTTCCTAAGACTGCTGATGTCATCGGGGCTGCTACATAGAAACAAAAATGTCAGAGGAAATCTCTATAAGAACCAAATTTTAGAGCAGTCAAAGACAAACATCCTTTTATTACCCCAGGTAAAACTGACGAACACTGGCAGTGCCACAGTCACCTACTCGGTAGGAGGGATTTTTGGTGAGGTCTAAACTGTTGTAGTTTGAACAAAATGATTTTCCTTCCAGGAGTTTTCCAACATTGACTCACAGCCCTATTTGATTTTGACCTGATGCTCTTTTGCAGCATTGGTAAGTATTTAATCCTGAGATTTGATTCTGTCCTAATTCTCTCTCTCCCACATGTCTTTCATTTTTCAGTTTGTGTTCCAGTTTATTTGCAGAGCCTAAGCTATCCTGCCTGCCTACCTCCTTTTTCTGTTCTTATGTCTTCTTCCTTTTCCTTTGGCTATTGGTGGGTTAACAGGCATAATGCTGAACTGGGACCAGATGTTAATGAAGCAAAATAAGTCAAGCAAATCAAAACTTCCCGATATTTGGTTTCAGGCTAGTTAGCCACAGCAGCATTTTTTTAGTTTAGTTTTTTTTTTTTTTTAATGTGACTTACATTAAAGCCCCCTGTTTGGGAATGTCCTCTTTATTCTGTGTGACAGAGCAATGGAAAGAAGGTGTTGTCAAGACAGAGACCAAGTGACCGGGCAACAAGGCAGAACTGTATGCTGGTGGCCACAACCCAGGCCTCTCCAAAATCTTGAGGAAATTTTGATGTCAATATCTGTTTCTAGGGACATAGAGATTTTTTACTTCCTACTAGAACAATAATTTGGCAGGTGGTGAATTTATTGCTTTAAAGTTTTTTTTTTTTAAGTTTCACTCTTAACTATTTCATTCCTAAATAACAGAGTAAAGACATCATGATGATGAACAAATTATTTTTAGTGTATCATACATGTAAGATTCTGGCCAGACACCAGATGAGCAGAGGGAAAATACATGATTCACATGCAGATGGGTTACTATTTTGAAGACAGAGGACACATACATTTAAATACATATATATGGACTGAGGATGTGGCTCAGGGGTAGAGTGCTTGCCTAGCACATGTAGGGCACTGGGTTCAACCCCCACTTCTGCAAAAAAAAAAAAAAAGATATGTGTATGTGTGTGTGTGTGTGTGTGTATGTGTATAAAACATACATATTTGTCGGGGTTGGGGATTTAGCTCAGTGGCAGAGTGCTTGCCTAGCATGCTCAAGGCCCTGGGTTCGGTCCTCAGCCCTGGGGGAAAAAAAAGGATTAAAAAAATACATATTTGTTAAAACGTATGTATTTCATAACATATATATATATATATATATATATATATATATATATATATATATATATACATACATATATTTCTATATGTTTTAACAAATGAATAAAAACTGCCAGATAACTGAGTATCAAGTGAATATTCTGTAAGTAGGCTGACCATAGAATACAGCCCACTTTGTCCTGGACAGTCTGAGTTCATGCCCAGTTTATGGTTCAGAGTAATTGTGCCCCCTTTAACACTCAACCATCACAATTTGGGTGATACATTCATTATATGGTTGTCATATGTAAAGAACAGTCCTCTGGGAATTAAGCGGAGGGTATTTGGTGGGGAGTTCAGGGAGCTGGTAGAACTTGCGTTGGGCCTTGAAGGAGGAGTTAGGACATAGGCAAGAAGAGAGCAGCCTACAGGGAGGCTGTACATGAGAATAAAGTACAGCCACAGCATAACTCCAGGGAACATGGTTCACATCATGTTCTCTCCGCATGGCCCCCTCTGTATGGTGCAGCTGTTGGCTCTTCAGGTATAATATATTTAGGAAGTAATTGAAACATTACTTTAACTGGAGAAGAGAATTTGTGTAAGAACAGAAATAAGTACAGAACAGACAGTGGAGGATAAAAATGCCAGAAATTTAAGTTTTACATGAGAAACAAGTGGGTCTGATTGTAGGGGTTTCTTCTCCTTGAGGGGCATGAGAAAGAAAGACTAGACATGTTGTCCCTGATCAAAAAGGTGATCAGCACCACGAAAGCTCCAGGGGTCACTGGTCCCTATAATAAAGTAGCTAGTGGACAGGACCACTTACATCTCTGAACAGAGAGGCATACACCCTTCTAACAAACAGCTTGTATCAGGAGGGGGAGCAGCAGAAACTGAATAAACTCTTATAAACATGGGTGAAATTCTGAAAGCTGCAGGGTGGGACTTCACTAATGGGTCAAAACAACTGTTTTGCTGGCTGGCATAAATGATTTCAATACTGACAATGAAATCTATCTACAAACAGCATTTCAATACTAATTTTCCTACTAGAGTTGCTCACCAGGTTGCTCCCAAAGAAGCATATGTTGAGATTGAAGCAGTATCTATTCAAGGACCTCTCATAATTGCATGACAATAAGTGGGCACAGTATTGTTCTCATTATGTCTTTAACATCTTTCCGGGTGCTGTGGAGCATGCCTGTAGTCCCAGGAGCTCGGGAGGCTGAGGCAGGAGGATTGCAAGTTCAAAGCCAGCTTTAGCAATTTAGCAAGGCCCTAAGCAACTTAGTAAGACCCTGCTCAATAAATAAATAAGTAAATAAATAGGGTTGAGGATGTGGCTCAATGGTTAAGTCCCCCTGGGTTCAATCCCTGATACAAAAAAAAAAAAAAAAAAAAAAAAAAAGAAAAGAAAAAATTAACATCTTGATTTTTATAATTGATGTTGGAAAAATATACATGTAACTAACATATCTGAAATTATCATGGGAATACTATATGATAGAGAGATTTCACATGAATTGAATATTAAGTAATAAATCCAGTTACTGATGCTATAACTTTTAGCTATGTACACTCATTGCTGAATATGGTAGAAGAGACACTCATTACATAGTCACTTAAATAAAAAAAAGTACAGGGAAAATAACACATAGGAAAGATGACTTATTATTCCTCAAAGATAAGGAAGAACAAATCTAATTCAATTAAATGATGTGAAATATTTAGTTTTCATGTTAAACATGTGATTCTGCTTTTACTTAAGTAAAATAAATATTCAATCTTGAATGGTAGAAGTAAAGGAGAAGAGGGTGGGGCTGGGGTTATGACTCAGTGGTGAGCTCTTGCCTAGCGTGTGGGAGGCACTGGGTTGGATTCTCAGCACCACATATAAATAAATAAAGGTCCACCAACAACTTAAAAAAAATTTTTAAAAAAGAAGTAAAGGGCCAAAATTATATAAACAATATTTTTTCTAATAGACATAAAATACATGCAGATTTCTTTTTTTTAATATTTATTTTTTAGTTTTAGGTGGACACAACATCTTTATTTTATTTTTATATGGTGCTGAGGATTGAACCCAGTGCCTCCTACATGCTAGGTGAGCACTCTACCACTGAGCCACAACCCCAGCTCAAGACATGCAGATTTCAAAAAGAAAAAAGAAAGAAAAAAATTAAAATTTTATCCCGTGGGTAACAGGAATGTAATTGAAGATATTTAAGCAGGGAGTGATACTTACAACAAAATGTTTTTGGAAGATTAACATTCCCAACTAAACTGTTCACTGTATTGAAAGAAAAAGAAAGCAGAAGGAGAAGTAGTTTCAGAAGTGTTGGAAATTCCTAGGAGAGACACGATGAGTCTGATGTACTGTGGTGGCAGAAGGAAGGGGATATGAGGAGACAGACTTGTGAGAGTGGCAAGGGCAAGACTGATAGGGTTTGGTAATAGGCCAGCTATGCTAGGAGAGAGGATAATCGAGAATGACGAAAAATTTCTGGGCTGGGGGTGTGTAGCTCAGTGGTAGAGCACCTGTCTAGCATGCACGGGAGACCCTGGGTTCCAACCCCCGTACTTGGGGGCGGTGGTGGTAATGAAACCTACTGTACCTGTAGTTTCAGTTATTTGGGAGGCTGAGATGGTGGGAGGATTACTTGAACCCAGTAGTTCAAGACAACCCAATGTTGCAAGAACCTGTCTCAAAAAATAAATAAATAAAACCCAAGAAAAAAACCACCCCCAAGTTTTCAAACCAGAGTAACTGAGAAATGGGAGGGTATCATTGATAAATGTGGAAAAGTTGACAGAAGGAGTTAACTTTTGAGGGGAAAGATTGGCTCTGTTCCAGACATGATAACTTTGAGACATCCATCTGGAAATGTCCAAGAGGAAATATTAAAATAGAGCTGAGACAGGAGGTCCTACTAGAGATGTGGATTAAGGAGTTCGGTGGAGCAATGAATGAAAAGGTGTTCTTCAAGATTATAAATAGTCCAAGATTATCACTTGGGTTGCAGTTATATTTTATAGAGTAGGAAGGAATACAGTTTGCAAAGGTAGCAAAAGAGAAGGCCCAGAGGTAGGGCAGAGTGGAGTTAAGAGGATCAAAGGAAAAGGAGGCTTCATCCTGGAGAGGTGCCTGCAAAACCGGCTGAGAAAAGTCATGGTTTTTGCCAGTGAGGATAACTTGGAGGTCTTTTGCTGCAGTTGTATAAGCGGGCTCCCTGTTATAGTGTACGTCAATAAGGGTTAAGGAATGAATAGGTGGTGAGTCAAGGGAGATAAGGAATGAAGTCTGGTCTTGTAAGGAATTTGGCAGAGAAGGGAGAAAAAAATCGGAAGAAAGTTCAAGGAATGGCCAGGATTAAGGAAAGGTATTTTTAAAGGGCATAAGAAACTCTTGCTCTCTGTTGAACCATGGGGAGTACTTTATTTGCTTAGAAAAAATTCCAAGTTTTCAAATTGCTCACAGTACCTCTCTTCCTCTGAATTCCAGCCAAGAAGCTTAACTAAGACAAGGGGGTCAGGGATAGGGGTGAGTGGAGGAAAGCACAATTAGGAGAAGAACTTTGAAAAGGATTCAACAGGAAGTTCAGTGGGTGACTAAAAGGAACCTAATCTTTTCTCATGTTGCTGGAGCCCCTTTCTGTTCAGACAGGAACCATATGTATCCATAATTGGGGCAAACATTCAGTTTAGGAGAGGAACACTTCTAAAATACTGAGGAAAGGGTCTGGGGGAGAAGCTCAGTGGTGGAGAATTTACCTAGCACACGGGAGGCTGTAGGTTGGATCCTTAACACCACAAAATAAATAAAAACTGAGGAATTTGTTTGTTTCTATGTTTTTGTCTTTGACATTTTTCTAAAGCCTTCAATCAACCTCCTACTTAAAAAACCTTCAGTGGTCTACAGATTGCTCAGCCCGACATCCATCCTACTTCCTGCCATCCGGGCCACTATCCTAGTTTAGGGCCAGTTACTTGTCCCCTTGACTGCTGTAATGGCCCCGTCTCCTGTCACTCTCCACTCCTGCCATTGCTGCCAGACTCAAAAGCACCATTCTGATCCTATCTGTATGTTACCTAAAGGCCTTCAGCAGAGTCCATTAGGCTTTCAGTCTTTCTCACCTTGATTTTTAAAGCCAGTTACAAATATAGTTTTGTTTTACTTCTTTTTGTCCAAATTTCTACAATTTCCTTATATCCAAACTGATCTACCGGCATGGCAAGGGAGCATTACTTGGCCCTTCCATTTGGAGTAGACTTGCAAAATTTCCCCCAAACAATAGGTGGTGATTCACACAGGAAGGCAGGTGGAAGATGCGAAGGTCATTTTTCACTCTCTGCTAACTGTGATCTTGTTGTCTGCACTCTCCCCTGCAATATTTTGTTTGTAACTTTTATATGTCATGTACCAAATTCTGCCTTATATGGGAGTCATTTGTGTGCTTCTATCCCCACCCTGCTAGAGTGGATGCAGCCATAGGACTAAACAGTCCTCATCTCCGATCCCCTTCAAGCTCTAGTACTGTGTCATGCACTTGGGAGCATTGATAATTTTTTTTTTTTTCCTTTTTGGTACTGGGATTGAACCATGTATTCTCTATCACTGAGAAATATTTCCAGCCCTTTTTATTTTTTTTACTTGGAGACAGGGTCTCACTAAATTACTCAGGCTGGCCTTGAACTTGTGAGCTTCCTCCTTCAGCTTTCCAAGTCAATACATGTTTAAAAATTCCTTAACTATAATTAAAGGAGATTGTGTGTTGCCTTTGCTCACCACCTCTCAAAATGTTCTAACCCCTTCTGATTAAAATGCAAATGTTATTTTTAATGTAGCATTTGTGTGTTCTTCACATGGCTATAAAAACATTATGAGTTTGATTATAAGAAGTTAGAAGACAGGCACTCTTTACAAGTTAACCTAATTTATCAAATGCTCAATTCACAGATTTATGTGAATTTATGCTCTTAGTAGTGTTCTTTTAAAAAAATTTTTTTAGTTATAAATGGACACAGTACCTTTATTTGTTTATCTTTTATGTGGTGCTGAGGATCAAACCCAGTGCCTTACAAGTGCTAGGCAAGCGCGCTACCACTGAGTCACAGCCACAGCCTCATTAGTAGTGTTTTTAATAATTTTAATGATAAATCTATTTGCAGGTTATTTTATCAATCAAGGATTCTTACATGAGAATAGAACTATATGTAAAATTAAGTATTTATGTATAAATATTCATTTTTTTTCCAAAGGAGAGGGAAAACAGCTTTCAAATATACAAATACTGGTCTGTTACCCAGGAAAGAGTAAGACCCATTTGCAGGACTCAGAGCAATAAAAACAAAATAGAAATGTTTTTATTTTGTCCCTGTTGATTACTTGTGAAGGAATTTTTTTTTTTTTTAAAAAGAACTTCAACAGTTGTTCCACAGACAACAAATATAGCTACAGAAAATCATTTAGGATAATTCCTAATGTTAGTTCCAAACCTCTACCCTGTGCCTGCCTACGTTGAGTCTTGCCTTTCGCTCAACTAAAGAATAGCGTCATGCAATCACAGACAAGGTGCATAAAGAACTCATATTTGTCACCTATATCCTCCTCTGGCCTCCTCCTTTTGGCATTATGGGCCTCTGCTATTTTCACCAGCAGTTTCTACCTTGGTGCTTCTATCAAAATTCCCAAATGACTCTTTCTTTCTCATGCCAATCCTTCTAGCTGAGCCCACAGTTAAGAGTTTCCTTTAAGAGGATAAAATCTAACAGCACCCATCTCTGACACTGGATCCATTAGCTTTGCCCTGTGAAGTTTAGAAAAAGGGAGTGGAAGGCAAACTTTTGGCTTATTGTTAAAAACTCTCTTCTTGGTTAGATCTCTGCAAAACCTCTCTTACTCATGATTACTGATTTTTCTGTATTTCTCTCCTTTCTCCCTTTGATTCCCTTGGGGATTCAGTCCTCCCTAGTGACTTAATTTAGTTAATGTTCTAATTAGTGCAACTTCCACTCCAGCAGATTTCCTGGGCTTTTCCATATGATAAACTCCATTAACAAGTCTCTGAACATTCAAGAAAAAGGAAGCAGTTATTTAATGCAATGAGCTCTACCTCACTTGCCCCCATCTTCTGATCCAAATTTCTTGGCTATCCTGGAGCTTCCTCAGCAGATAATTTTTACAGAGAATTAGGGCTGACCTGTGGCATCAAGGCTAATGGTTGAATGGACTCATTTTCTATCATTGAAGTTAAAAAAAAAAAGTATTTTTAATGTTCATGGAAAACATCAACATTTGGAAAGGTTTTTGTTGTTGTTGTTGTTGTTTTAGTTGAACACAATACCTTTGTTCTACTAATTTATTTATTTTATGTGGTGCTGAGGATTGAACCCAGTGCCTCACATATGCAAGGCAAGCACTCTAACACTGAGCCACAACCCCAGCCTGGGAAGTTTTTTTTTAAATACCATTTTCCCTATAGTGATGTAGATTTGTCCTGATATAATCTTCTTTTTCTTCAAATCTCCTTAGCTTACCCAGACATGATTAGGAGAAGAGTATAATTTGAACTAGGGAATAAAAAGCCAAGTGAACCACAATAGACTATTTGATCTGACATTTTAAACAATAGTTCTCAACCTTGCTGTGCTTTGGAACCAACTAAAGGGTTTTTAAAACATTGATGCTTGGGTCTCATCACCAGAGATTCTGACTGAATTGTTGTGGGGTGCATCACAGTGGGAAATTTTAAAAGCTAATCTAGCTACAGGCAAGGTTGAGGTCCAGCAGTCTAAAGTAATCTAAAGGAGTAACAGTCAGATTCAATTAATGAACAGTGTCATAATACTGTCAGAAGACAGTAGAGGGCAGAGTTGACTTAAATTTATATACAGATAAATTGTATAATAGCAAGTAGGTAATAATGTAAATAATGTAAAAAGCAAGTCATTAATAATGTAATCTTAATTTTGTACTTGCTATCTTTTGCTACAAAGCTTTTATTTACTGCTAAAGCCATTTTTTTTTGTGTGTGTATTGGAATTTTTGTGTATTTGGAGTTGTCCAAACCAGCACACTTTTGAGAATGCAAGGGAGCTCTCTGAATGGTCATGCCAGGACAACAGGTACAAATCAAGACTGTCTTGGGCAAACAGGGATATGTGGTCACCCTGTGGTCACCAGTTCTTCTGCGGAGAAGAGCTAGGATCTGCAACATGGCTTTATTACTCAGAACGAACAGCAATTAACTATGTACTTGTGCTGAATATTAAAATCTTATTTTAAAAAATCAGTCCTATTTTTGTGTATGCCCATCTATCATTGTTCAACACCATACAGGTACCTTAAACAACAGAAAAGAAACTTAAGACAGATTTTTAAGTGTCAAGCATTATATAATCTGGTGGAAAAGAGAAGGCTGATATAGAAAGTTGCTCTGGTAAATAAAATGCAAGAATCTCCTCAAAAATCCTTTCAGGGAACAGAGTATGAAATATAAAATAAATAATAAACTACTAACAAACTCTACCCTAAATTGTATACAGGCTGTCCTTGACCTGTAGCGACTTTTTTTGTAGTTTTGCACCGTAATGCTTGCATTCCTCCAGCGCTTCAGTATGCAGACACCAGTTGACTTCCTGAGTTGCTCTGGATCTGAACCTTTGAAATTCTCCTCCTTGTGAGAATGGCTCCTCTCATAGGCGCCCTCTGTAGCTCCTAGATAATTAACCTAGATAGCCATCGACCCTCAAATTGAATCAATGAACTTAATTTCAGTATGGGAGGCCCGATACATTTGGTGAAACCAAACACTTGAGAAGTAACAGAAAGATCCATCAAGGAGCTTAATTAGCCACAGATCTCTGATCCCATGTTGAGATCCTCCTTTTGGATGTTGTAGCCACACCCCACACTTTTGACTGTATTTATGACCTCCCACAAGGTTGTTCTTTTTTTTCTCCCTTTCAGTTTTTAATTTGGGTTCAATTATATTTAGAAAGCTCATTTTTCCTCCTTTGTTGATTTCTCATATATGGATTCCTACTTAATTTAATCTGTACTCCAATAATTCTGCATTTTTTCATGCTTATCTGAGTGCTAAGTGAATTATCAGGATTTATTAGGCAACCTTAGGAAACTCAAATAATCAAAGCAAGTTAGTAAGGAAAACAAAGTTATGAAGATCAGCCCTGTCCCTTAAGTAGTTAGGATTATTTCTTTCCATAGCCTCAAATTGGATCTCAGGGCCAATCTGATGGCTTGACAAATCTTCCCATTGTTCAGGGGTTGGACTGGTGAGGAAAAGAGCCTGGGTCAGTCCAATCCATCTCCACACTGCTGATGGTATCTCCAGCTGAGGAAAACAGATCAGCTGTGTTGGGTTTGTGGGACAAGACAAGTTCTTCACTCCATGCTATGAGTTATTGATGAAAATATTCAGGTGTTGTTTTCTTTGAGTTCACTGCTATTTTGTTCTTGTCCTGGTTGTCCTCCCTATCAAAACATCTTTGCAGGACATGGTGGTGCATGCCTGTAATCCCAGGCTTGGGAGGCTGAGCAGGAGGATTGCAAGTTCAAAGCCAGCCTCATAAAAGCAAGCTGCTAAGCAACTCAGTGAAACTTTGTCTCTAAATAAAATACAAAATAGGGCTAGGGATGGGGCTTAGTGGCTAAGTGCCCCTGAGTTCAATCCCCAGTACCCACCCCCCAAAAAATCCAACAACAACAAAAACCCAAACAAAAAAAACTCGTTTGCAAGAAAAGATTTAATATTTTCTTTTTATTTATTTATTTTTTTTTTTAGTTTTCGGCGGACACAACATCTTTGTTTTGTATGTGGTGCTGAGGATCGAACCCGGGCCTCACGCATGCCAGGCGAGCGTGCTACCGCTTGAGCCACATCCCCAGCCCAATATTTTCTATTTAAGGACTTTACTACACTTTCAAAATAGCTTTGTTGCTTACCTATTATTAAAATGTTCTATGCTTGTGAAACATCCAAACATCAAAGAAAATCACAGGAGGAAATAAGAATTACTTTAAATTCCACCATCTGAAAATAACATTTTTGGGAGTATTCTTCCTGATATAATTTTTGTTGTTGTTATTTTTCAGTACTGAGGATGGAATCTAAGGATGCTCTACCATTGAGCTAAATCCCCAGCCCTTTTTATTTTGAGACAGGGTCTCACTAGGTTGATCAGGCTGGCCTTGAACTTATGATCCTCTTGCCTCAGCCTCCCCAGAAGCTAGGATTATAGGCATGCACCATCATGTCCTGCCTGGAATGAAATATTTATTTCTTTGTTAAATAGAAATTATTTGGAGCCTTAAAAAATTCAATATGTCATGACATTTTCCCCTTTCAGTAATTATAAAACCTCATCATCATTTAAGTAATCATTATGTGTATATGTATACCCACCATAATTGGTGTTAAAAAGGAAATTTTATAGACCAATTAAATTTAGTAGAGCCCATTCAGAGCAAAGCATAACAAGACAAAGCAAACAAAAATGATTCACAAATCAGGCTGCTCCCAGAACCAGGGAAGGTTCTGAGAACTCCAGCCGACACTATTAGACAGCATTTATAGAAAAATGGAAGTGAGGCATAGAAAACAACTTATTTGCTATAGTTTAGTCAATCAGGCAATCAACCAGTTACTAACCAGTTCATTGGTTTAAAGGCCTCTTGTAACCAGCCAATGCTCAGTCACTGTGGTAGAACTCTACAGGATTTGATCTGTTGGGCCTGATGAAGTGTCTAGTCCAAATCCGTAACATCTCACAGATTTTATTTAATATTGGTTTAACCAATTCCATTTTGATGAGCAATGAAGTGAATTATAATTTTCACTATAATCAACATAGGATCATATTTTTGAATGTTATTAGTACAAGTGTAAAATATCAAAAGTTAGACCTAGCTGGGCATGGTGGAGCATGCCTGTAATCTCAACTTTGAGGCCAGCCTTATCAATTTAGCTAGGCCCTAAGCAATTTAGCAAGATACTGTTTCAAGACAAAATTTTAAAAGGGTTGGGCTGGAGTTATGGCTCAGTAGTAGAGTGTTTGCCTAGCATGTGTGAGGCACTGGATTTGACCCTAAGCAGCATATAAAAATAAATAAATAAATAAAGTTAGGGTTGGGGTTGTGGCTCAGCGGTAAAGCGTTTGCCTCACACGTACGAGACCCTGGGTTTGATCTTCAGCACCACATAAAAATATATGAATAAAATAAAGGTATTGTGCCCAACTACAACTAAAAAATAAATATTTGAAAAAAAAATAAAGTTAAAAAGGGGGGGTTGGCTCAGTGGTTAAGCATCCCTGGGTTTCATCCCCAATACCAAAGAAACAAACTGGCATTGAGGCCAGTTAATTCAATGCCATCATTTTGCAGATGAGAAACATGCAGAGTGTTAAGGGGAGGTAGGATCCAGGTCTTTTCATCTACTGTTCTTTCTAGCTCACCTTGCTACTGTCTGGGGAAAAAGAAAAGAAAAGAAAAGAAAAAGTTCTCAGCTCTTAATATCTTGCTAAGTGGCACCAACTTTTCTTTCTTGTTTCAATACCAAAAAATTGTACCTTAAAAGTTAACTCTCCCCAGCATTTGATGGTTTATTTAGGTATTTATGGAATAAGGTAACAGATTCCTGTACAATCTTTGGGATGAGAGCAGGAGATTTATCAAGTACCGAAAATCATATGACCTACTTGTTTGTTTCTGGCAGTATTTGGTGGAGATGCAGGGTGGGAGTTGAGAAATAGGTTAGGTGGTGCTCAGGTCAGTGATGGAATCCTGATAGCCTCTTCAGTTAAGGATCATGAGATACTGATTCCTGAATAAACAAGTCTAATAAATAAGAGGTTTGAAGTTCTGTTTGATCTTGGAAAATTACCTAAACTCCTGGATTTCTTGATTTCTTTATTTAGCAATAAGGGTAATGATAGCAATTTACTGCACAAAATCAAATAAAAATCATTGCAAAGCATTTGGCAAAAATAAAATGACAAATAATCTTCTAAAAATAGAATTTGTCACATGCCAAAGAAAATGAGGAAAAATGATGTTTTTGTTAAGAATCAGTTGTATTCTATAAAATATATCATGTTTGAGTTGAATTGTACTTTCTTGTAGACTTTAAAGCACTGAAAGAAATATTCAAACAGAAGTTGAACAGCTGCAGAAATATCCCAAAGAATAGAAAATGAAATGAATTTGCAGAGGTAATGGAGCCTTTTATTGTAATATCTTCCCCAGCATTATTGAAAATTTCCCAAAGGTCTTGGTTAGTATTATGAGAAAATACTTGTGAATTTGTAAACTGCTCACTGACAAATAAAAGCAATTAACATGACCATTTATGCTGGCAATAATTATCACATAAACACAAAATAGTTTAATTGGTTGAGTTGTTAGAATGCTAGCTGTCACTTCTTATTAACAAATTCGATTTTTAAATTGTTTTTCCTCCCCTTGATTTGAGTTTCTGGCTTGATAAATATTAATAAAGGAAGAACAAAGGCTCTGGGATTGGGTACTGTTGATTATTCACAGACAGGCTGTCTCAGGATAGAGTGTTAATGTCAAAATAACATTAACTTACTCATTATCATTTATTTTGGCCCACTTTACTATGTTTCATTTTGTTTGTGAGACAGAGTCTCACCAGGCTGGTTTTGAACTTGCAGTCCTCCCATCTCAGCCTCTCAAGCAGCTGGGTCTGTAGGTACCTGCCACCATACCCGTCTCTTCCATGTTTTTAATTCTGCTTGTTTAAGGCATGGGTATATTTGATCATGGGGACTGGAACAAGGCCAATAGCCAAGGATGAGGTCTAAAGATGGCACTGAGGGTGGAGCAAACAGACAAGCCATTTGAACCATTACAGCTTACTATACTTTATTATGACACTAGAAGATGGGAGACCCCTGCCCCACAGGTGAACTTACCCCACAGGTAACTTCGAGAGTAAGATCTGTTGTTTGACTCCATTCCTCACCCACAAATGGTACAGATATGCTAAGGCAGCTGAGGAGCTGGTGAAATTCAGGCACAAGTACTGCCAAATATGTCTCAGGGAATGTGAATTCACTTAATAATGTTATTCAAACATAAATGGAAAAGTGAGTCTCTTAGAGAAAATCACAAAGGTGTATATTTAAGCTGAATAGAAGTGACTTTGTATTACTTACTTCTCTGGTTAATCTCCACAATTGCAAGCTGTTTTAGTTTCCATGATTTGTTTATTCATTCATTTGTTCATATTTTCATACACTCGTTCACTCATCAGGCCTTGATTGAGTTCATCATAAGATGTGTCAACTACTATGCTAAATTCTAGGAGTCTTATAACCATTTCTTAAAAGCAATGGGGACCCACTGGACAATTTAAAGTAGTAGAGTGACATTATCAGATTTCCTTTTTAGAAAGTAGACTGGCTATGTAGTGCAAGAATTTAAGGAGAGTGAAACCAGAGAATGGGAGAATGGTTAGGAGGCCACAGAAACAACTGTTTGAAGTATCCGAAGGGAATAATTGGATTCCTGGTCCTAAGCTCCTCTCTATTGTAAATGTGGGCTTTTCAAATTAGTTTGGGTTATTTATTTATTTATTTATTTGGTGCTAGGAATTGAAGGTAGGAACATTTAACCACTGAACCACATCCCCAGTCCTTTTTTATATTTTATTTAGAGAAGGGTCTCACTGAGTTGCTTAGGGCCTTGCTAAATTGCTGAGGCTGGCTTTGGACTCGCAATCCTCCTGCCTCAGCCTCCAGAGCTGCTGGGATTACAGGCATGCACCACCATGCCTGGCACCAGGCTCCAATTTACTGCTTCTTCTTCTTTTTTTTTTTTTTTAAATATTTACTTTTTAGGTGTAGATGGTCACAACACAATGACTTTATTTTTATGTGGTGCTGAGGATCGAACCCGGGTCCCACCCATGCTAGGTGAGCGCTCTACCGCTGAGCCGCAATCCCAGCCCCAATTTACTGCTTCTTGACCTTTGAAAACTGTGGAGAATATAATGCCCTTAGATGATGGAAGTGTCAACTTAGTATCATGAAATGTTTCTTGGGCAAAGAATAAAGAAGAAGAAACTAATGTGTATTATTCTGATGCTTTCTGTGTATTATGAGGTTTTGTTGTTTTGTTTTTGCAGTGTTGGGCATGGACTCCTGGGCCTTGCATATGCTAGTGTCTTGAGTTCTCAATTCCTTCATTGTCATTAGCAGGGATTTGAATTGTTCAGGTTTGGTTTGCTATTTATGTTTTAAAGTAGCTTTCTAATATTCATGTTTATTTAAAGTGGTTAATTTATATTTAAAGTGGTTAATTTATTTACTTCAAATAAATGGCTTTGGTTCTGTGATTCAGTAAAAATAAGTTTTATTTATTTATTTATTTTAGGATCAGTTGAACTCAAGGCACAGTGTTAGTCTAGTTCAATACAGTTTTGATTTATGATTTAATTTTACTCAAGATCCTAGATTTTATAAATAAAATAATAAACTTCAAGCTGTTCATAAAACTGCAAATTATATTTAAAAATCTTCATCAGGCTCTAAATTTGGTAGGATTTTATAATCTAAAACTTCATATTTTTCTTCAATTCTGAGAAATTTTATTCTTCTTTCTTCTTATTTTCTTTCTCCGTTCTCTTTTCTTTCCTTCTGTAACTTCTATTAGACAGATATTGGACCTTGGAAAGCTCACCTCCATTTCAACCATTTTCAAGAGTTTCTAATCTGGGGCTGGGGTTGTGGCTCAGTGGTAAAGCACTTGCCTAGCATATATGAGGCACTGGGTTCAATTCTCAGCACCACATTAAATAAATAAATAAATAAAGGGCCACCAACAACTAATAAAATATTAAAAAGAAAGAAAGAGTTTCTAATCTTCTTGTCTTTTGCCCTGCATTTTGGGAAGATTTTTTTTGGCTTCTGCTTTCACTAATCCACTCAGTAACTTGGTCTGTTTTGCTTATCAACTAATGAATTTTTAGTATCAGAACTTTTTCTTAGCATCTAAAACTTCTCACTTATTTTTTTTTTCTCATGGATGAAATAGCCTTTCAAACCTCACTGAATAAAATTTATCATTTATCTTGTTTCCTCTATTTAACTTGGTTTCCTCTGATATTATTTCTATTAGTTGTTTGGTGCTTCTCTTTCATAGTATTGGTCTCCCTTCTCCCTCCTGGTGATTTTGATGACCCAGTCATCTCTTATGTGAGAATAGGTTTGCCTAGTCATTCAGTTTATCATAGCCTGTACTCAAGGACTGTGGAGCATTGGGACATGCTATCCTGAAACACTGAAGGTTCATTTCTGATAGTGAGTAGATATCTGGGCTCTGTTCTTTGTGTCCCAGAATTCCACCTACCTTCTTATTCCATGGGCAAACCCCTGATATTTAATGGAAGCAAGGGAAAGGAGTCTGGTCAATTAATTATTCTGTCCCAGGACCCTCTCTTTCTGTATCCTTTGGCTGTTGCCTAAAATTTCCTTAAATGCTTCTTCTGAACTTGTTTTTGTTTTGTTTTGTTGCTGGGGATTGAATTTAGAGGCACTTAATTACTGAGCCATATTCCCAGCCCTTTTTATTTTTTATTTGGAGACAAGGTCTTGCTAAATTGCTAAGGCTAGCTTTGAATTTATAGATCCTCCTGTCTTAGCTCCTGAGTTGCTGGGATTACAGGCATGTGCCGCTGCACCCAGCTTGAACCTGTTTTTGTTTCTTCTGATTTCCTCTGTGAATCAGAGTCTGCCTCTTTTCTATATTTCAGTATTTCCTAAACATTGAAAAGAAGTATCACCTTTTCCCTTATTTCCCTATGATTTTAGATTCCTATTCTCTTTAAAACACATCTTTTTATGTAGTTTAGAGTGGAAGAGAAACTCAGTTCTCGTATTCAATCCACCATCACCACCCAACCTTCAGCTATAGTTTCCTTTATTGTCTCTATTTATTACCAAATAATACAAGCTCCTGGTGAAAATTTCAGAGAATATGGAAATAGCCAATGAAAGTTCCTTCCCATGTTAGAAGTCTCTAGTGTTCCAATTTATATGCTCTTGGCCTCACCTATTGATTTCAACTACAGTTGGGTAGAGATTTCTGTAAGGGCTTCCCCCACTCCTTGGATCATAGCATTTACTGTAACCTCCAATGTATAACCTCCTCTTTTGGTTCCAGAACTCTCCCAGTGCCGCAGATTGCCTGGGGTGGATGGAGGAGGTTGAAAACATGGACAGAGACGTCGGCAGGACAAGCTTCTCCACCAACAGGATGAGGACCAATTTTCTACCCTGCACATAGATAATTCTGAGAGACATTCTAAACATCGCAGAGCAGGACCCTGCAGGCTTGACCCCCTATTGTCCACAATGATGACCTCAAGAATGAATCCTTTTATCTACCTTTCCTTCTACCTCCTTAACTCTCCCTAATTTCTCATTCCTGCTCTCTGAGATCTGCCTTTTTTCCTCCCTTATTTGACAATGTCCTTCCCTTCTGTACTTCTAAACTTCCTCTCTCCCTCAGTTCTGATTTATCATTTCACTGTAACTCTATTAGCCGTAAAGCATTTGAGGATGCTGTCAGGATAACAGGATCTGTAGCAAATGAGGTTGTATTGAATTATTTAGCTTTCAGCTAAAGTGGAGATAACTAAAGCAGCTGAGCTGGTTTGTAAAATCTTGGGGTAATCTGTCTGCTGCTTTGGAGCTTTTATCATATTAATTTTTTTCTTATGGTTGAAAATTATAAATTTTAAGAATACAAAGAAAAATATGTATGCAACTATTCAGTTAAGCGCCACAAACCTATAGCTAAGGAATTATCTCTTTGGGGTAGTATATAATTATGTACTGCAGAGCTGCAATTCTAAGGCATCATTAATTTATTTAATAAGTTTATTCATACAAGTTTTTTAAGAAAAACATAAATACATAATTTCCCTCTTTTTTTCCCTTTCAAAAATAGATCAAGGATTTCTACTTGAGATACATAACAGTCTCGGCTTTTGAAGTTGGCCTGTTTTTCTTGAGTTTCCTTGCCAGAAAATGGTTCTTAAAGAATTTTTTTCCACAAAAGAAACCTGTTTCTAACTCAGTAATAAACAAATGATTCTTTTTCTGTTCTTTTCCTTGTGCTGGGGATTGAACCAGAGGCCTCAGCATGCTGAGCTACATTCCCAGCCCCTACAAATGGATTCATAAATGTTATCAGCAAAGTGGGGAGAGCATGACTGCTAATCTAATGGATGACCATGACTATTCTTGTATCATCTTTCCTATATTACTAGAGTCTCTTGGGAAATTGAGCTGTAATAAGGTCCCAGACAAGAGGGGATGGAATGAAGGGTCCTGTGGCTTTGTAATATCTGTCAAATTTGCCCCATTTAGCACTTAGTGTCCAAATCCCTACTCTCAAGAAGTGTTGCTGCAGCAGTGAACTATCTTTGCATATATTCAATATATAAACTAAGCTTGAACATCTGGCAATTGAACACCCTTTCCCTGATGAATTCTGGAAAACAGCATAATTATACTCTCAAATAAATAACTCAAGAGTAAGGCTGTTCCTTTGTTAAGAATACCAGACAGCATCAAAGTTAAAATTCTCTTCCACATCTATGCTCTTTTAATCTCCACTGCCATCTCCATAATACCTGAGATTATCTGGGTTGCTGGCTGATGAGAAATCATTCTAGGCACAGCAGGTAGAGAAGAGAGATGAAAGCTAGAGCAAGGTGTAAAACAAACCTTACTGAGCAATGACCTTGTGCTGTGAGAAAGTCAAGAAAATGGACTGCCTTGCAAGCTGCCCGTATTTTCCTGTGTCTCTCTCCCGAGGTGACCTGGAGGTGCCTTGTTGTTCCTCTTTGGCACATTGGTTTTAGTGTTTACTCTGGCCTACAGTATCCCACCTTATCCTGACTTGCAGTGAGAAAGCCCCCATAGGTTCGAGACCTGGGCATACCAAGAGGTGCAGGTGGGCGGGTGTGGCGGCTTGCCTGTTGATTATGGTGCGTGCAATATGCGATCGCCATGGGACTGCAGGCTGCGCGCCGCCAGCAATGCCCGGTTCTCCCGGATTGCACTGGATATGCAGGCAGAAACAGCAACACCGAGCCGGCAAGCTGGGGGCGGGTGCCTCGGGCCCAGTGCCCACCCCCTGCGCTCCCAGCGTCTGCTCTTACCACCGGCCTGGAGGACCCCGCCCGGGAGCATGCTTTCTAACGCACCAGCCCCCAGTAACAATCTGTCTCTCCCAAACCCGCCGCGGCGGGGGCGCACTGCCCGGGCGCCTGCCTTGCCCACCCTCCGTCCTAAGAGTGTCTTTTAATGTATTTTAAAAACCGGACTGTATACAGTGGGGATGCAGGGCGGGAAAAGCTGAAGGACTCATTTTTGCCAACAGGCTCGCCGCTCTGGGCGCACAAATTAGGCCGGAGCTGCAGAGTCAAGCTGTCTTTCCGCTGCAGGGGGCACGGGGTAGTGCGGGATTAGGGGACAAGAGCGATGATGGGGGCGCCCGGGGTTCGAGCGGAAGGCTGGGAGGCAGAGGCCGGCCCCGGCAGCGGGTGGAGGCCCGGCAGGTGCCCCCGGGCTCGCAGGCTGATTGGCAGGTGCAGGAGTGGGTGGGGAAGGCGGGGGCTGGGCCTGGCGCTGCAGGAGGCTGCGGCCCCGCCTCCCCGCCCCCGCCGCGGGACTATCTGGTCCCGGCAGCAGCGATGTCCCCCGGCAGGAATGTCCCTCCTCAGATAATGTTATTTATATCTCTGGGCGGGTCTGTGGCTCGGCAGCACCAGGCGCCCGGCGGCCGCTGTGCCAGGAGCCCCGCGCTGCCCTCCTCCCCCTGCGCCGCCGCCGCCCCCAGGCTCGGGGTGGCCGCGGCTTCAGCCCCAGCGCAGGTGAGTCCCAAGAGGGCCCAGTGGCCGGAGGGAGCTGGGTGCGGGTGCGCAAGGCTGGGGCGCGCGGTGCGAGCGCAGGGCCCAGGGGATCAAGGGGGGAGCCCTGTCCCAGGTGTCGGGCGTGGAGTGGGTCGGGTGCAGGGCCCTGGAGGCCCTGGCGGCTACGACAGCAGTCATCCCGGGACACGGGAACCTGTGCGGGCTTCTGAGGCGCTTGGCAAGCTGGGCGCCAGGTTTGGAGAGGCGGCTCCTAGAGAGTCACTTGGGGACGCTGGGAGGGAGGTGAGGGGGTGAGCGTTCATGGCTTCCTCCTCCAGGACCCCCGCCTGGGAGCAAGGGGATCCGACCTCCGCCCTGCTCCCACTGTCTCCCACTGTCCGGCTTCACAGCCTTGGGGCCGCTCAGGTCCTCTCTTGGAACTTGGCTGCGTGTTCCCGGGCCGCTCTGCGCCCAGGCGGGGAGGACAGGGCAGGGCAGCAGAGGGGGCCGGGTCCCCAGGCGCTGGGCACCACTAGGCGAGTCGTGGGGGCAGGACGCGAACAGAAAAAAGATCTGAGTGCCCGGAGTCATACTTTAAAGACCCCGACCCTTTCTCCCCGTAAGAGTTCCTATTCTCCAGGCTTGCACAGTCCACGATACCCTCACGTTCCTCCTCTTCTGACAACTTGGCCCCAAGAAATAGCAGAAAGTGGAGAAATTACAAGACCTTTCACACAATCCCCAACTCCCACCAACTCACCCAGAGTTCCAAAGTGGGGGAAGTAGCTGAAGGGCTTGAGCACTGTTGCCTTGACAACAAGTCTTAGGTAGAGCCTTGATTTATAGACTATTAATATCTAAACCACTGTTTTCAGTGAGCAATTAGAGGTGCCAGGAGTTAATAATAACAAGTTTAATACGCTGAAGGAAAACGTAAAGAAGCCACTGGTTTTTTTTTTTCTTTTTGTAAAATTTTAGATGCATCCTCTTGGGGGATGGGGTGGGAGAATATAGTGACAGTCTTTTTGTGCTGAGAACTTTTGTGGGGAGGCGTAGGCTGTCACCTCCAGATAGGAGTCAGCGGTACAAAACCCATGCCTGCTGCAGTCACGAAGTACACTTAAGTTTCTTAGGTGATTGAGGTAGCCCCTGAATGAGAGGAGTCTGCACATAAAATATTCTAGGCACATCTATACTGCCCACTAACTTATCCATAGTTTCACAGATGATTCTGAATTTTATTCTAGAAATCACTCTTTGGCCACTCCCTACATTATGATCCAGGGCAGGTCATCTTCTATACTAGGATCATACTTTTATTCTTGCAGTGAGTCCTGGGTTCCAGAATGCCATTGAAAACTCCATTTTAAGTACAAAACGTTTGTTAATGTGTACTGAATAGCCAGCACCCAACCTGGTGGAGGCTGTGATTCCCAGGAGGCTTTCAGGGTAGCTAGCAAAAGGAGAATTAAGCTTACATTGAAGAAGAGCCTACCAGCCTTGAAGCCAGCCGATTCCTTAGGTGGGTCATCTATACAGAACTTCATTAAACTCTTGAGTTAAAGCACAGTTGAAAGACATAAACCCTATATTATGAAAATGTGATCCTTTAGCTATTGCTATAAGTTTTATCAGTGGCCCGGTGGCAGTGTCTGGGGATGAGCCAGCCCTGTAATCTTGAGTTCTCGGAAGACTCAGAGTGCGCTCATGGAATTGAAAGCACCCAAAAACTCTCAGGCATTCAGGCTGGGCCTGGTAGCACAGGCATATCAAGTTTTCCCGAGTGGCCTGCCCAGCAGAGAGCTGGGATACAACCTTTCACTCCTGTTGTTGCTTCTTTCAAGTGTCTCGAAGGTGTCTTATAGCAGAATACCTGCTGGATAATTAACTTTGGGGGGAAAGACACGGCAGAGGGCAGATTCCCACCTGGAATCATATTTGGCAAAATAAAAATGACTATTTTTAAGGAAACAAGGTGTGAATGAAAGTTTTGAACTGAAGTCAGACAGTCTGCCACAGTTCTGGAAACAGATTGTTTTTAGTAAATAAAAATAACAATAGATTTCATTTGTTCTGTCTTTTACCTACCAGTGCCTAACTTGGTGCTTGACTGTTAGTGGATCCTCAGTTAATGTTGGTTTAATGAATAAATGAGTGGTCAGAGTTTTCTTTATATTTTCCTATTGTCACAGTAACTCTGCAAGTTAGCTCATATCGTCAGCATTTTAAGTGAGGAAACAGGTTCAGGGAACTAAATAACTTGCCTCACATCACACAGCTGATAAGAGATGGGGCCAGTATTCAAGCTCAGCTGTTTGGTTCCACTGTCTTTTTGAGGTTAGACACTCAGCAGGGGATATAGAAGTGCAGCTTGGAAAGACTTGGGTGTAGCATTGTCTTTTAGCTTCACAGCCTTTGCTCCCAGGACCTCAGGTAATAATTTTGTTTATATCGGAGAAGCTTAAAAAATATTGCCTGAAGACAGTATTGGGCACTTATTTGCTCAGAGGTTTTTAGCCTTGCCCATTATTTTCAGGTCATTGTTTCAAGGACGGAATTGTAATTTTGGCAGTAGTCAAAGCATGGATTTTTTTTTTTTTAAACAGATTTTCCTTTCAGTTCTGGAAGTGGCCAGGAGGGCTTGATGATGCATAGGGACAGTGTGATAGGACAGAGGATGACTATAAAAAATTCATGAGGCAGACACGACTGGAGTTGGAGGGGACCTTGGAGGTCATTGAGTCCACCTTTTTATTTGTGTAGTTACTTGCTTAAAGGTGAGACCTGGCTGGTCATTTTTATGTCTTCTGTACTTCTTATCATTCTAGCCCATTTCTTTCCTCTTTTTTTCCCTGTCTCTGCAGTATGGTGTATCTCCTGAAGTTTTGCCTAACCAAACTATTGAGATTTTCTTTCCTTTTTGGAGAGCTTATGAGAGGACATATTTTAATATCCGATAGGTTCACCATAGTGAAATCTAAAAAAAGAAAAGGTATTGGGGACAGGCAGGAGAGGAGACTTTCACTAACGTTAAATGCTAAATTTAGTGTCTAATCTCCTCTTGCTAGTTAGGTATACAGATGTAAACATTTTTACGTAAAAGGCGTGCACACTACTATCCGGGACATTGTAAATCTTAAGACAAATAATCATGTGGCATTTCTGGGGGAGGACTTTAGGGAACTTTTGGGACTATCAGATACCTGTTTTAATCTAAACTTAATCATCAAATTGCTTTTGAAGAGTTTTGTTTGAAATTTCAAAATTAAACCCAAACTGTTACTCTCAGCTCAAGGCTTGAGAAGGTAGAAATGTAGCCAGTGGGAGATTTGAAGTGATATAAAATACATTTCTTCATTATCCATGATTTTTTTTTTTAATAACCTCAGACCTGCAGGTTACCATTTATCAATTGACTTGGGAGGATTGGGAGTGAAAATAACTGTGCTGTGTGAGCTGATAAGAAATTTTATTTTATGATGAGGCCTAGCAGGGAAGTCCATGGATACTAGACTCTGGAACCATGCAGATATTAGAAGTCAGAAATGTAGGCCAGAGAATACTTGCAAAGAGGTATTTTATCTTCAAAGTAGTTTGTGTTGACTCAGTTGGTCTTTATAGACAAGTCTTTGGTTGCTTCTCTATATTAAAGAAATCTGGGGAGAAGGAGTACACTCAGTGGTCTGTGAGCCAGAATCATCAGGCACCATTCACTGGGGTTATCTCAGAGATGTCTATTTTCTCTGACAACCCTAGGAGGTAAAGGTCTCCTGGCTTTGGAGATGGAGATCAAGGGAGAAAGTAGGAGGGGGTCAGGGGAATCCACTGACAGACCTGACTCTACTCACCGAATAGTCAACTCCCGTGGTAAATATTTAGAAAATGTCGCAGTACTTCCCTTTGTTGCTGTTCTTTCTTTCTTGCTTGCTTTCTTTCTTTTTCTTCTTCTTCTTCTTTTTTCTTTTCTTTTCTTTTTTTTTTTTTTTGTAACTGGAGGTTGAACTCAGGGGCACTCAACCACTGCACTACATCCCCAGACTATTTTTTTTTAAATATTTATTTTTTAGGTGTAGATGGACACAACACAATGCCTTTATTTTTATGTAGTGCTGAGGATCGAACCTGGGTCCCGCCCGTGCCAGGCAAGCGCTCTACCACTGAGCCACAATCCCAGCCCCTCCTTTTTAATTTTTTTTAATTTTTAAAAAGTTTTAATTTTTATTGGGCTTAATTAGTTATACATGACATTAGAATGTATATTGCTTATTTTTTGTTTGAGGCAGGTTCTCACCAAGTTGCTTGGGGCCTCGCTAAGTTGCTGAGGCTGGTCTTGAACCTACGATCCTCCTGCCTCAGCTTCCCGAGTCACTGGGGTTACAGGCGTGTACCACCACGCCCGGCACTGTGCTTATTTCTTAATTCAGCCAAGCAATTCAAGTTCTTCCATTTTCACTCAACCTTAGCTGAACATCAGACCACCAGGGGTTCACCAGCCCTGCAGCTCACAGAGCAAAGGCAGCCACAGAAAATGCTTCCTCAGTGAATTGCATGGCTAGATATGTCATTCCCAGACCATCTCAAACTTTGCTTTTTCCTTCCCTTGGTTACAGAAAATATTAAAAGCTCTCTTCTTCCTACCTCCACAAGCCCTTCTGAGGCTTTGCCATAATTTTTATTTCCACTTTACCTGTGCAGACCTGGCTGAGGGTATAATTAAAGCGCAATTAAAACCCAGACATATATCGTGTTAGCAGTGGGGGCAAAAGCGGGCTTCCTTTCTTTCTTTCATTGGAGAGCTATAAATTTAGCAAGTGAAAAGGCATGGGACTAGAAAAAAAAGAGGCTTAGCACTGAACTGGGCTCAGATCATCCAGAATATTTATGAAAAGAAGAACAGGACACTTTGACAGTCAAAGAACAATAATTGCTTTGAGTTATAGTCAGTCCAGGCAGTTTCCGCCATTGTGAAAAGGAGCAGAAACTTGAATAATCCTGAAAATGAATAAATTGAAAATGATTTCTATTTGTATTGGGCTTAAATATAGGTATATCTTGTTTGAGAATTCATAACTCTACAAATAAAACTAGGCATGCTTAATCACATACCTTGTGGGAACTGGAAAGAGGTCTGGAGCCTCATTCTGCCCCTGTGCTCAGTTCCTGCTTGTTTCCAGAAGGCCCTTAGGAATGGTGAAGCAGCTTCCCCTTCTAGCCTATTTCCTCAGGAGTGCAAAAGTAAGAAAAGGCCTTTCGTAATGCTGGCTGCGAGCCATAAGTCATAGAGAACCAGAGCTGGGAAGCCTGAGGGAGCAACTGGGATACATTCAAGAAGAGCAAACACTGAGTATTTACTGTGTGCTTACACTGGTATGGGCTGAGAATACAAAAAGGGGTCAGGCGGAGACCCACTGATCTGCTGGGGAGCAGACTTGCAAACAAGGATTCAATAGCATGCTTGCAAGAACGATGTTCTGAGAGAAAGACTACAAGAAGAAGGTCTAATGCAGGTGGGAGTCTTGGGAAGCTCTTGAATTGCCTAGGATTTCCATAATGAAAGAAGGGGAGATGGGTAGGTACATGGCCAGGCACAGATGTGAAATTAGATTAGTAGATTAGGGAATGAGGAGCAGTTCCATGTGGATGGAGTGTAACCAGAAGATGAAGATGGTTTGGGATCAGTTTGTGAAGTTTGTTTTGTGGTACCAGGGATTGAACTCAGAGGCACTCAATCACCGAGCCACATTCCCAGCCCTATTTTGTATTTTATTTAGAGTCAGGGTCTCACTGGGTTGCTTAATGCCTCACTTTTGCTGAGGCTTACTTTGAACTGGGGATCCTCCTGCCCCAGTCTCCTGAGCCACTGGGATTACAGGTGTGCGCCACAGCGTGTGGCTAGTTTGTGAAGTTTTGAAGTGCGCGTTGAAATCAATGGAGCTGTGGGGAGTGGGAAGACCTGATTCAGATCTTTGTTGAGACAAAGCTCCCTAATAGTGGTGAAGAGAATGTGAATTAGAGTTCAGTACAAGGTGGACTCGTTCTAGTGCAAGGCGACAATCACACAGATGATGTATAGCCCACTCAGTTTTCAGGATGCTATTGTATTCCACCTCTTACAAAAAACACACTAGGGGAGGATCTCATTATTCCTGCTTTATAGTTGGGAAAACAGGGTTAGAAATGTACACTGATTTGCCCAAGATCCTCTTATTTGTTCATGGCAGAACCTTGACTTTCACACAGTTTCCTAGCTCCATATTTGGGGCTTTTTTCCAGATCCTCTCCTCCATGGGGTAATTGAATATTCTGGGCTCTCTGGTTGGGACAGTGATTGCTTTCTTTCTTCAGCAAAACTTTCCAAGTTTATTGGTTTTGGAGAGAGGGAGAGGGAAACAGTTTGCAGTATTTACTTTTTAACATAGCCACAAAAACTCAGGGATGGTCTTATGGAGTATACATTAATGCTGTTGTGAAGCAGAAATTAATGGATTCCCAGTAGCATTACATAGATAAATGATGGGTTTATGCCTGTCAACTGTTGTTTTGCCTTTTCCAATCCCTTTTCCCAAGTTTACTAAGTATCATTATGCTTATGCCTTACTTTGGACGTCTAAACCTCTTTTTTGTCCAGAGATCTCAAGCGCCTTGATTTGCATTTACTTTCATCTTCAACAAATATTTATTGAACTCTCATTTATTTACCAGGCACAATCCAGGCCCTGGGGATATATCTGTGAATATGGAAAAAAAAAAAGATCTGACATCATAGAGCAGACATGGGTACTAAACGATAGCAATAAGCAACAAATGGATATAGATGATAATTTCCAGTGATAAAAAGAAAAAATATTCCATCTCATAAAGTCTTCTTTGATTTCTTTCTTTAGGGTTCTGTAATTTTCATTATATAGATCTTTCACCTCTTTTGAAAGCAGTATGGAGATTTCTTGGAAAATTGGGAATGGAACCACCATTTGACCCAGCTATCCCTCTCCTCAGTCTATACCCAAAGGACTTAAAAACAGCATACTACAGGGACACAGCCACATCAATGTTTATAGCAGCACAATTCACAATAGCTAAACTGTGGAACCAACCTAGATGCTCTTCAATACATAAATGGATAAAAAAGTGGCATATATACACAATGGACTATTACTTAGCAATAAAAGAGAATAAAATCACGGCATTTGCAGTTACATGGATGGAGTTAGAGAACATAATACTAAATGAAGTTAGCCAATCCCCAAAAACCAAATACTGAATGTTTTCTCTGATATAAGGAGGCTGATTCATAGTGGGATAGGGAGGGGAAGCATGGGAGGAATAGATGAACTCTAGATAGGGCAGAGGGATGGGAGAGGAAGGAGGGGGCATGGGGTTAGAAATAATGGTGGAATGTGATGGACATTATTATCCAAAGTACATGTATGAAGTCACGAATTGGTGTGAATATACTATGTATACAACCAGAGATATGAAAAATTGTGCATTATATGTGTAATAAGAATTGTAATATATTTCATTGTCATATATAGATAAAAAATTAATTAAAAAAAGAAAAAAACCCAGCTATTGAGTTCCCAGCTTCAGAGGAGGCTGAAGCAAGAAGAGTCCAAGTTCAAGGGCAGCCTAGGCAATTGTGTGGGACCCTCTCTCAAAATGAAAAGTAAAATGGATTGGGGATGAGGCTCAGTGGAAGAGCATTTGTCTAGCATGCCTGAGGCCCTGGGTTTAATCACTAGTACCAAAAAATAAAGGAAAAATAAAGCAGTGTGACATCAAGAGGTGGGGAGTTCAGTTATGCAGGGTAGGATGGATGGGAAGGGATTCTTTGATGAGGTTTGATCTCAGCAGAGACCCAAAGGAAGTGAAGGAGGATGCCCTTGGATGTTTGGGAGAAGAGATGCTGGTTTGAATTTTGGTTGGAGCGAGATAAGAAACCACTGAAAGTTGTGGTATGGTAGTGGCTTGGTCAGAATTGTGTTTAATGAGGACCTCTCTGAGGAATGATTGATTGTGGGGAACAAGAGTGCAAGGGAACCCAACGACAGCTACTGTTGTGGTGCAGGTGAGAGAGAATGGATCAAGGTGATGATGGTGGTGATAAGCATTTGGATTCTGGGTATATTTTGAAGGTACAGTTGATGGGATTTGAATAAAGAGGATGAGAGAAAAAATAATATGTCATGGACATCTTAATTGTTTTTGGTTTAAACAACTGGAAGAATAAAAAGGCCAGTTACTGAGATGGTGATATATTTTATCAAATTTACCTTTGTCTATTATTTTTGATTTCTGTTTTCCTTGAAGATCTGATTTAGAATAGTCTCAGGCAGAGTTTTCATTTAAACATATCCAAAAGGAGATGTTTTATTGTGGATGATTCATGACATCTGTTTGTTTGGAAGTGAAGCCTTAGATGGGCTGTGCCCTTTGTGCTATTTCTTTTACACTGTTGTCACAACATCTCTGCTATGTGATGAAGATGAAGATAGGGTAAAAACAAGATTGAAATACACTTTGCTTTATGATTAGAAGTGTTTTGAACTTTCTGGTTAAAGCCCAAACATTTCTTAAGTGCTTTCAGATTAAAGAAAACCTTTGAAGTTTATAAAATGAATACATGTACGTGGTTAAAATGTCTATCCTCATTATACAGGGTATATAGTGAAAAATAGGAGTCTTCCCTACTCTAGTCTTAGTCTAGGAGGCTACCACTGTCAACCATTTCTTGTATGTTTTTTAAGAAAACAATTTTCTATCAATGAAGGATCTCCCTCTCCAAACCATTATCACCACAAGACACCCTTCTCAAAATCTTCCAGTGACTCTCTGGGTAGAGGAGGAAATCCTAACTCATCAAGTTGACATTTAAGAACCCTTGTTATTTGGCTTTAGCTTCCCCACCCCCGGCCTTTTTTTTTTCCTTCCCCTTGTCTCTTACCCTGTACAGTTGCAAACCCTCTACCTAAACCAGCTTTGCCTGCCTCTGCTTGCTGAGTCCCATACATCTGTCAGAACTCTGGATAAAAGCTGAGCAGGCCGGGCGTGGTGCATGCCTGTAATCCCAGCAGCTGGGGAGGCTGAGGCAGGAGGATCCAGAGTTCAAAGCCAGCCTCAGCAAAAGCGAGGCACTAAGCAATTCAGTGAGACCCTGTCTCTAAATGAAATACACAATCAGGCTGGGGATGTGGCTCAGTGGGTGAGTGCCCCTGAGTTCAATCCCCAGTACCAAAAAAAAAAAAAAAAAAAAAGGCTGGGCTGTCTTCCTGGAACAGGCCATCCATCCCACAGTGATCTTTGCTTCTTCAAATGTGTTAAAGGACCGGTTACAGGTACCACTTATTTGAATACAAATGCTGACCATATTTGTGTGTGTGTGTGTGTGTTTTACTGGAATTTAACCCTTGGGCACTCCACCTCTGAGCTACATCCACAGCCCTGTTTTTTATTTTGAGACAGGATCTCACTAAGTTGCTGAGTCTGGTTTCCAAGTTGTGATGATTCTCCTGCCTCAGCCTCCCAAGTGGCTGGGATTACAAGTGTGTGCCACCTGCTCTTAAGGGCAAGAACTAATTATGAATCATAATTAGTTCTTATATAAAGCCTTTTGCATGTAGAAATTAGAATTTTTTTAAAAATTATTTAATTTTAATTTTTCTATTGACATTTATACTTAGAGTGATTCTTGAAATGTGCACATTGGCAATCATCTCTTAATGAGATGGTGTTGGCACACGGGGATTAAATTAACTAAAAGTTGTCAGATTATGGCTGCCTACAAAGCCACTTTCTTAGTGGGTTGCAAAGGCATTCATCCCCAAGCCATGGTAACTAGATACTGTTCCTTCAAACAAAAGAACTTTCTGACATGCCTTGACTCATGCTCTTCTGCGTTCTTCAGATGTCATTGCATCTAGTTGTCAGAAACAGAATGTTTTTCCTTTCCCCTAAAAGATGATGAATAGTTGTTAAGTGAACATGGCCACTACGCAATTAAAATTTTTTTAAAAACTGTGATGAATATATATAACATACAGTTTACCATTCTAACCATTGTTAAGTGTACAGTTTAGTGGCACAATGACATTCACATGCTCTCTAACCATCACCATCATCCATTTCCAGAACTTTTTCCACCTTCCTAAATACTCTGTCTATTAAGTGCTAACTCACATTCCCTCTCCTCCCCATCTATTGATGGACACTTGGGTTGCTTCCACTCTTGCCTATTGTGAATAATGTGGCTATGAACATGTTGTGCAAGTATCTCTTTAAGACCCTGCTTTCTCTTCTTTTGGATACTAAATACCTAGGAATAGAACTGCTAGATCATCATATTCTATTTTTAATTTTTGAGGACCCCCATCCATCAATTTTAATATTTTCCCCTGATGTCTTACATCTCCAGAGGGAAGGGCAAACATGTATTAATGTCTTCACCTTTGGGGCCACATTGAACTTGAAAAGTATTTGAGGATACTGTCTTTGGAGGATAGTTTGTCATCAAAGTTCTTGGATGTGTTCATAGATTAGTTTGCTATTTTTAGACTGTAGACTTTTGGAGGACAGGTAGGTTTTTACTTTGCTTTGTAGAGCATGTAGCCCACACTCAGGTGGGGAAGGTGTAAATATTATTTGGTGATATATTTCAGTCGGAGAGTCTCCTTGAATAGGATGACATGAGTCTGGATTGCTTCCAGCTCCTTTTCTCTTCTGTTTGCCCTTGGGCAAAGAACTTCCTCTTTCTCTGACATTTTTTTTTCAGGGATTTTGTGTGTGTGTGTGTGTGTGTGTGTGTGTGTGTGTGTGAGAGAGAGAGAGAGAGAGAGAGAGAGAGAGAGAGAGATGACACCTTAATATTTATTATTATCCTCAAAATTATCCTTGGAGATTTCCCTGTAAAGCTGAAGTATTGCTCATTATTACTGCCTTCCTGACAGTCCCTTCCCTATCAGGTCTTTGGGTGGCACCGAATGCCTCCTCCTTTGTATTTTAGGGTACCTTTCTCATTCTTTTGTTACAGGACGGGTCATTTGTTTTGTTATTGTCAACTTGCCTTCTATACCATTTGACCAGGCTTCTTGTGATGGAGAACTGGGTCTTATTCTTTTGTTATTTTTATCTTTTACTATTCTCAGCACCAAGATCCATGCTTGGTATACAGAGGGGAGTGGCTCATAAATATTTATTGATTAAACAACTAAAGAATTAATGTTTGTATTTATGTGTAACTGAATTAACACATATTTTAATTTTGAGATGAAGCCCTGTTACAATAATGCATTTATAACAACAAATCCTCATCTATTGAGAACTTACGTGTTAGGCACTGTGCTGAAAGTTTTCATGTGTATTTATTTAATGTCATATCCATAATATTATTATCCTAGGGCTGGGATATAGCTCAGTTGGTAGAGTGCTTGCCTCACATGCACAAGGCCCCGAATTCAATCCCCAGCACCACAAAACAAAAAACCAAAAACCATAATATTATTATCCTAATTCAGTGATGAAAAAGATCAGGCTTTGTAGAGATTAATTAATCCAGTTACCCACCTACTAAGGTTAAAGCTGGAGTTGAACCTGTGTATGTTTATTTTAGAATGCTTATTTTGAGTAACTGTGCCAGCTGATATTGGGGTGGAGGTCAATATTACATTGCTCTTAATTCTTAGAGTTTCCTTTCTATTTTTTTTATCCTGCTTTTCCTTGCCTCCAGTACTCTACCACCAAGCTATACTCCCAGCCCTTTTTATCTTTTATTTTGAGACAGGGTCTCACTGTATTACCTGGACTGGCATCAAACTTATTTATGATCCTCTTTCCTCAGCCTCCTGAGTCGTTGAAATTACAAGTGTGGTGTGTGCCACTGTACCCTGCTTATTTTGCAGTGTTGGGAATCAAATTTAGGGCCTTGGGCATGCTAGGCAAGTGCTCTATCGCTGAGCCATACCCCTGTCCCCTCTACTGCATCATTAATAGTCTGAATGAGAGGTAATTAATTATTGCTTTATGTTTGCAATGGTTTAACCTAATAGGCTTGAATCCCATTATTAGCTTTTAATAAATAATTAATGTTCTGAATCCTGCTTACAACATAGTTCTTCGACATCTGAGGATGGAGATGCTAATTAGTACTGCACGATATACCCGTGTCGTAAGACAGCTGTACTAAAACCGCTTAAGGAAAGTCTAGGGCTGGGGTTGTGGCTTAGTGGTAGAGAGCTTGCCTAGCACATGTGAGGCACTGGGTTGTATCCTCATAAAAATAAATAAATAAAATAAAGGTATTGTGTCTATCTATAACTAAAAAAGTATTAAAAAATAATTTCTAAATTATTGTCAACTATGATGACCTCCTTCTAGACTCTAGGTTTCCTGACTTCCCCGCAATATTTGACCACTGTTGCTTTGAAACTAAGTCCTGCCTCAGGTTCTGTGGCCAAACTCTCCTTTTTCTTTTTTTTTCCCTTCTTCCTTGCTTATCACTATTTACCTTTAAAAAAAAATTTTTTTTTGGTCTTTCTTGTTGGGGTTGCCAGTGCATCTAAACCCTGATGTCTAGCCCCACCTCCCTCAGTTCCAGGTCTTCCTTTCAGCTTTCTCCTGGCTTCATCATTTGGCTGTATCCAGATGTCTCATACCAACTTGTTGCAGTGAGACCTCTCAGCTTCCTGCTCCAGCTCTACTCCTGACCTTCTGTCATAGCTAGGTCCACATTGTCACTGTCCCCTAAAGTAAGAACCTCGGCAACATTTTTTTGTGCTGCTTTTCCCACTTCCAGATCCACTTGGCTGCCAACTCCTGTTCATTTTCCTCTAATATTTTCAAATTTGTTACTTGTAATTTCTGCTGTCATTCTTCTTATGTTTGAAAATCTGGTCTTCAAATCTTTGGTCTTTACCTTTCTAACCCATCCCACAACCTGACCTCAGTTTTTTTTTTTTTTTTTTTTTTTTTAGAGAGAGAGCGAGAGGGGGAGAGAGAGAGAGAATTTTTAATATTTAGTTTTTAGTTTTCGGCGGACACAACATCTTTGTTTGTATGTGGTGCTGAGGATCGAACCCGGGCCGCGCGCATGCCAAGCGAGTGCGCTACCGCTTGAGCCATATCCCCAGCCCTGACCTCAGTTTTTTTAATTTTTTTTTTTTTTGATAGTAGGGACTGAACTCAGGGGCACTTAATCACTAAGCCACATCCCCAGCCCTTTTTATAATTTATTTAGAGACAGGGTCTCACTGAGTTGTTTAGGGCCTTGTTAAGTTGCTGAGGCTGGCTTTGAACTTGTGGTCCTCTTGCCTCAGCCTCCCAAACTACTGGGATTAAGGGTATGCACCACTGCATCCAGCCTCAGAATTATTTTTAAAAACTTATGTCTGACCAAATCATTTCACTGATTAAAAATTCTCTGTGGTTCCCCAATGCCCTCAAATAAAGCTTAAATGGGCAGGCAGGGACCTTCATAGTCTGCTCCAACGTCTCCAGCTTGGTTCCCCCTCCACTTACCCAACCCTGGTTGTTTGAGACTTACTCAAGGTGAGGCACACTTCCCCTCTCCATGACCTTGCTTCTACTGTTACTTATGTCTGGAATGTATTAAGGCCCCACTCAGCTCATCCCTCTGGGACATATTCCTGACCCTATTTCCCTCTTCCCTGACATGGGAGGACACAAATTCTCTCATCACTTTTTATACTGGTTGGTCATGTACAGGCCTCTCTGTTGGATTATGAGTTTCTTGAAGAAGGGATAGTGTCTGTCCCTTGGGGACCCTGGTGCCCAACTCAGTACCTTTTTCATATGTGAAGCTGCAGAAATGCTGGTTGGATTGGGTGATGGGGCATGTTTCAGGAGTATCCAGCATGGTACATAATCCAAACACGGATGACCCACGCAAGATGCTGAAGAAGGATTCATGGAAGACATTTACTACCATTGGGGTGGGGCGAGGAGCAAGGAGGAATACTTCAGACCTGAGGCCTGAGTAGAGGCTATCTTCCCACCTCTGTGTCCTCCAGTTGCTCTCTCCATTTATTGGAGGAAACAGTAACCACCGATTTTAACTTACATCATCAGAATATGTCTTTTGCTAGAAAAATGTATTCATCCAGTAGACAGTCACTCCCACCTCATATTTTCAGTGAATGTTTGAGGCTGACCCTCAGAATGCAGCTATGAAAGGCTCTTGTTGAGTGGGTGTTCAGACCCATATATACAAGATGGGCTTTATCATGATAAAGAGTTAAGAAAAAACTTTCAGAAAAAAGACCAACATTTCTCTATAGAGGTTTTGATTTTTTTGGGTACATTTAACCTGCTTGGTTGGTTGGTTGTCCTAAGGCATGTCAAAGTAATATTATAGTACTTATTAGTTAGTTAGCTTGTTCTGCCCTCATTTCTGCCTGACCTGGACAAAAAATGAGTTTCACCAATGGCTGGACTCACCAGAATTCTGCTAGCTCAGGCCTTTGAGCGTGTTTTGTTTCTTTCAACAAAACTCTCTGTCATGGACACACTCCCACTGCAATCCAGCGTCTCCCTTCTCTTGCCCTTCTCTGGGCCCAGTGATTGATAGGAGCTGGTGTTTAACTGCCAAAGGCTGGGAGTGGAGCTAGGAGGCCTTTATAAATATGTGTGGGGTCTGAAAAAAAAATGGATAAATGAAGGCCCTCAAAGGCCTTGGAGAGATGGACCCACGATCCAGAAGGGCAGAAGACAAAGTTAGGCCTGTGAGGGAGACCTGAAGCAGAGAGGCAAAGGTCCCAGGGAATTCAGTGGGGTGTAATGAGGCCAGTGATAAGCAGACAACAGTCAGCAAGCTTGATCCCGAGGTGACAGTGAGAGTCACAAGTAGCCCTTCTAGAAGCCAGTGATCATCAGCCCACCTCAAGCATTAGCAGGTGCCATAGCAGAAGTCACCAGTAGGCAACTTGTTAATGGCCTAATAACTAGTGAACAGTCTTTTCTATGTTCAGAGACCGTTTACTTTATAGGGTTTCAGCCATGCTCTGTTCTGTTTTTCTCTTTTAAACTCTAGGCTACCATTTGTAGAGTAGGTAAATCAGACTCTGCCTTTCTCTGCAACATAGATGTATTGTTTATTGTGTACGTGTTTTTCTACAACTTTTGGGAAGTCTCAATGTCCTGGTGTTTAACTTAACATCTGATGCAGAGGGTTCTTCACTGTGTGAAGTTCTGAGGAGTACGGAAGTATTTTCAGGTAGATGGAATGAGGTACTGCGGTAGAGTCAAAGCCAAGGGCTCTGGGAGAGGAAGTCAGTACCCTTCAAGACAGAGACCCATACCTGTGAGGACAACCCAGGTCATTTGCATTGCAAAGCTCTGCAAAGTCACTTTGCCCAGGATACTGGAAAAATACTCAGCTGGGCTCGTTGGGATGGACCTTCTCAATGGGGTTGCTGGGTAAGCTCTGGGTGTGTAGTAGAGATGTTAACAGAGTACCGCGCCCTCGATGTAGCAGTTCCACTGGCAGCCTCGGTTTGGCTGCTCTCACTGCTTCTGACCCAGAAAACGCTCGGAAAATGACTGCAGTGAAGTGCTCATCTTCAAGGTGAAGCTCTGGGTCCGGGTGGGGGAGGGATGCGGGATGCGGAGTTGATCCCAGGGGTTCAATAACTTCCTGACTGTGCTGGGAGTGAGCTTTGTTTATGCTGTGACCCAGAGGAAGTCACTTTACATCTCACCCTGTTTCCACCAGCAAAGAGTGCCTTCTGCTTGTTTTGCATAAGCCATGCGCCTCCCCTGCAGAAGAAGCACAGAATGAATTGGGAGCTAAAAAACTCCTGGCAGTCATAATTCTTTGCAAACAGCAGAGTCTAGTGAGCAATGCATTTGGTTGGCAAGTGATCATTACAGTCTACACTTGGTTTCTCTGTCTGTAAAACAGTGGGAAAGCTTTCTCATTGAATTGCAAAGGGGGTCAAAATGAAATCACATATGCATTTCCTTCTTTTAAAACCTGATGCCTAAAGCATAAAAACTCCTCAAAGAAAGAGATGCTCTATGATCAAACATACTCAAAGCACCTTGTAGGCATCATCTAATAACCTAAAAATCGTCCCAGGAGAGCATCTGCTTCCATTACTTTATTTTACCAATAGGGAGATGCACAGAGGGGAGGTGATTTGCCTCAAGTTGCCATGCAAGTTAGTTATAGGATTCTCAGTGGAACCCAGGTCTCCTGATCCACAGCCTAGACTTCCCTCTCTCTTTCCCTTTCTTGCTCCTTTTCCTTCTTCATCTTCTACAACTTTTTAAATACCAGCTTTTAGAAATTATAACACAAACATATACCTATGGTAAAAGGAAGCCAAACAATGACGAATAATATAAATGGCAATCCTGGACTCTTTGTGTGTGTGTGTGTGTGTATGTGTGTGTGTATGGTGCTGGGGATTGAACCCAGGGCCTTGTGCATGTGAGGCAAGCACTCTACCAACTGAACTATATCCACAACCCACTCCTGGACTCTTAATTGGAGGTAAACACTATTAATAATTTCTTGCATATCTCTTTAGAGAATTTCTAGGCACATGCACATAGGTATAGATAAGTAAGCATTTGTGTATATGTGTGTGGGTATACACATGGTACACTTGTGGTTGTTATGGGGTTTATATTTCATACTGTACTGAATCTTGCCTTCTTGCTCAATGATGAAACACCTTGGACATCTTTCCATATCAGGCGTAGAGATTGACCTATTTCATTCTTAACAGCTGCATAGTGTCTCATGCTCCTTCTATTTCTTCACGATGACTTTCAGAATTATAAGCAGCATCATGGAATTTGAGTCCTGAATTCATGATGCTGAAGAAAGAATCTCTATTTTATGAATACCCAGGAAGATTGCTTCTGATAGTCACGTGGCCCACATGGTTTGAGAAAGCTGAGACTGTTTCTATTTGCTGCTACAACTTACTTTGGAGTTCCTGTCATGTGCGAGAGGCCACGCTAGGAGCTTTAAGTGCTTTGACTTCTTTAATTCTCATAACAGTCCTTTTAGATATTATAATTCCCATTTTACTAACAAGGAGACCAAGTTTAGTTACTAAGCCTAGTTTGCTTGAGGTCACACAGCCAATTGAGTGCTAGATTCTAGATTTGAAAAAAGCAAAGCATTTCAAATCTGGTTCCATAGCTTCCAAGTTTGATTGGCATAGACCTAGCTAGAAGTTCACTGTGCACACAGCAATGTCAAGGTACCAAATACAGTGGAGCAGAGATAGAAATGATGCAGGAAGGTGGGAACAAGAAGCAGCTGCTCTCCAGGACACATCATCATCTGGTATGTGCTAGGGGAGGGAAATACAGAGGTGATCAATGAAGGAACACACTCTGCTTTTGAAAGGCTTGTGATATCAAAGTGGGCACAGACACAGGTGCAATTGAGTGTAACATAGAGTCACGCAGGTACCATTGTCGGGCTCCAAAAAGCTCCAGGGTCTCTGGAGACCAAAATTGGTTTGGGCTGGAGATGCAGGGGAGGCAGCCTTCCCTGAGGAGCAGCCATTTGGACCCATGAAATAAGTGCAAGCTTTCCACCGGCCAAGTAGGGACATAGCATTCGATGGGCCAAATGCAGCGGGTAGTTTGTGGGGTACAGTGAGTCTAGATGGTTTTGGCAGAGGATGAGTGGAAGGATGTAGTGATGAAGAGATCCAAAAGCTAGGTTGGGGCTAAATTTTAGTATTATATAAAGAGTTTGTACTTATATCAAAGATCTTGGGGACATATCAGAATTTTTGAATACGGGTGTGATACAGCATCATTGTGTATTAGAACATCCTACAGGAATGTAACAAAGGGCCCCAGAGGTCGGAATAGGCAGTAGGATGGAATGGACAATGTGAACATAAGAGCTTCTGAGAAATGAGCCTCTGGGTGGTAGGACCCATCACATAAAGGACCAGGTCTCATATTAAATGTGTTTTGCTGACAAAAAAAAAAAAAAATATATATATATATATATATATATATATATATATATATATATATATATGAATGAAAGGATTTTGGAATTAATTTTCATTTACAGTTTTCATTTTGTACATTGAAGACAGTCTGTTTGGGCTTTCCCCCCCCAAATCTTAAAAACTGCTTTGCAGATCCTTCAGAAACTGGTAGGTACCTGTGCTCTGGAGAGAGGGAAGAGAGCTACTGAATGTGGTTGGAATTTTCTAGCTCAGGTATCTGGAAGGTTGGTGTTGTTGATTTCTGGAGATTTAAGTCTTAAAAGAAGAAGCAGTCCTGGGGATGGGGAGGAGATGCAAAGGAAGAATTCAGCATTGATGGTGTTAGATAGGAAGTCGCAGGAACAAGTAGCTACAGAGTGCTATGGTGAGTCTGGAGCCCAGGAGAGACTGGGGCTGGGGGTGTCAGCTTAACAGACCTCAGTCAGCACCCAAGAGAGCAGAACAGAAGCCTGATTGGGTAATATTGACATTCAGCATGGCACCGGGAGAGGAAGAAGACCTGGTAAATGTGATTGGGATGTAACAGACATACCAAGGACGAAGAATCAGGAGAGTCCAAAGCCATGAGAATCCAGCTCCCAGAAATGGATGGTTAGTCATGTTTCATGCAGGTGAGGGATCTCCTAGGAAGGGGATGAGAGGAGGCCATTATTCCCAAAAGAGGCCTAAGTGACCCCAAGAGGGCAGTTTTAGTGAAGGATCAAAGCTCAGTTGTCAGGAATTACAGAGTCAAGCCAGGGTGAATTTGGACTGCTTTTTTGAGGTCTTGGGAAAAAAAAGATGGTTTGAGACAGGTCAAGGGAAGTTTTGTATGCCGGAGCACATGAGGTGTGTGTGTGTGTGTGTGTGTGTGTGTGTGTGTGTGTGTGTGAGAGAGAGAGAGAGAGAGAGAGAGAGAGAGAGAGAGAGAGAGAAAGCTTCGAGGAAGGGGAAGGGGAAGGGTTCTTGGTGGTGGAAGAGTCTAGATGGCTGGAAAGCAGCAAGGGTAGGGAAGCTGGTCAGCATGACCATGCTCGTGCTGTGCTGTAGACGAGCGGTGTGAATTCCACAGCAGTGGCTGAGCCCCTACCACATGGTGGGTGGTGCCATGGTACCAGGTGCCAGGTACCACGGTTAGGGGCACAGGGGCATCCCACACTTACACCAGGTCAGGGACTTTTGTTTGAAACGTGTTCTTTGTGCTAGAGGGTATGTCTGTTGACAGGCGGATAGAGTCATTGCACCTGCCCTGCTACTTCCTGGGGGGCAGGCTCTATCCCTTCTCTTTAAGAGTTTCCTTGTAGGACATATGACATAGGACAAAGAATATGAGAAACCCAGGGAAGTTTCAAAGCATACTTGTAAAGCCTTTGCTGTACACTTTTGCACCTACCTAGGTCCCCTCACCCACCCTGCCTACTGCCATTTCCCAGGGTCCTGCCCTCCCAGGTCCTGTTTCTCCTGAAAATGTGCCCAAGTTTTTACTGGAACGCCTCTTGGGCCTCTCAGTGCTGAATTCTGGGGCACCTGGCTGTTCTGTAGAAGCAGGAATGAATATATGGTGATCCTTTAGGGGGAACAAAGGGACTCATTCAATGAGTTGGTGAAAGATGAGTCTCCTGGTTGATAGTGATAAGAGAAGATCTTGTTTCCCAAAAGCGCTCTGGGTGTGAATGCACTTTCTTTGCTTGGTTCATGTCACTGGGGGAATTTCCTTCTTGCCCAATGAGCAGAAAGCTCTTTGCTAAGCAGTCCAGCTCCTGCCATACCAATTTCTATTTTGGGGAAGGGCTGAAGCCCAAAGATTGGGCCATATTTGATGTAATTCTCTTAGCTTCTAGGAGATTCAAGGTTTTTTTTTTTTTTGTGCTGCGGATTGAACCCAGGGCCTTGTGCATGCAAGGCAAGCACTCTACCAACTGATCTGTAGCCCTAGCCCCTCAAGTATTTTATTCAGTGGGAAGTGTCTGATTTCTTTAAGTCTTACGCAATTTTACCTTTTCTCATTCAGATGAGATGGAAGACAACTTTTTACTTGTAGTCTTTTCAGAATCACTGAATTTTTCCCCCTTTTTCTTCTTTCTGATTACAAATGTGATATAAAGTCTTACTAATATAAAATACTACAGAAATATGAACCATAGAAAGTGAAAGTTCCACATTATCCACCATCTTTATCTCATAGATAATTGTTGACTACAATTTCTTGCATATTCCTGTAATTTAAAAAAATTTAAAAATACAACAAAATATAATTGCTTCTTATTTTTAAGAAAACATTTTAATTTCACATGATTTTTAAAAAATATTTATTTTTTAGGTGTAGATGGATACAACACAATGCCTTTATTTTTATGTGGTGCTGAGGATCGAACCCAGGTCCCACCGGTGCTAGGGGAGCGCTCTACCGCTGAGCCACAATCTCAGCGCCTTCACATGATTTTTAACAGATATGTTATTTTACCTGTCATTCTTCTACCTACACCTACCTATAGATGTACCTCATTCAAAACTGTTCCATTATATTCCATTATGGAGGAACCATATGTTATTTAATTAATGTTTAAGTGATGCCAAGTTAGGTTGTTTTCCTTTCCTTCTTTGTTTTTGCTTTAACCAATAATATGAAGTCTTTGTAGACTGCTAAAGCTGGGTGTTCTGTTTTTGTTAAGGGCTAATAAAATGAGGCCACGATTCGATGGGGAAGAGGAAGGCTGTCTCCCATTCTTTTCTGACAGATAGGAAAAGACCTTTCCTGTGGCCCAGGGGAGTCCCTGCCTCTACTCCCAGATTGGGGCCAGACACCAACCTTTTGTCATGAAGCATACTGGGACCGAATGACATGGCCATGTTGTTTTGTTTTTTCTCTTTCCACCCTCCCTCCTTTCCTTCCGCTCTCCCTCCCCCTTCCTTCCTTTCTCTGATTGACTTGGTGTCCCCTTGCAGTTTCCTCTCTAATTCCCCTTTCATCTCCCAAACACCTGTGGGTGTCTGGGCTCTGCTTACCTTCCCATCCCCCACAGGACTTCCCACTGCCCCTGACTTAGGTCTCATTTTTATCCCTTCTTGAATTTCCATTTTCTCTAGATGATGTCCTTGTCTGGCTTCCCCTCTGGTCCTCTAAGTAAACTATGCTAACCCTGCTGCTTCCCTGTCACTTGTCCTACCTGTCCTTTAAAATAGTTAAATGAAAATCAAGCTCAACAGGGCTACCCCAGCAGCCTCTTTCCTTGATGTCACCTAGTACTTCTCGCCCTCAGCTTACTGTACAGTGAATAGTAAATTTCCATCCCTCGCGAGGTGATTTCATTTCTAGTAGGAATGCCTGCCGTGTGGCGTGGCAGGGACTGGACATGCTTTGGCTAAGGACTTCTAATCCAGGTTCCAGCCCTCCACTAGCTGAGTGGCCTCAGCAGGTAATTTAATCTTTTTGAGCTTTATTTTCCTCCTTAATAAAGTGGGGAATAATAATACCCACCTTGCAGATAGGATTGTGCTATGGTGTGGATAAAAATGTGTGTCAGATGCCTGGCACCTGGTAACTGAGCCAAAATGCTGGCTACTATTGTCACGATAGCCTGGCTTCTCATTAGCAAATTTGTTAGTGTTTAGCTGATCTCATTTTGTGTTATAAAGGACCAAAGAATCAGTGGATCCACGATTCTATTAGAAATGGACCCTATAATAATGTAAAACCTTGAAATTAACTATTTTGGCAACCAGTGGTTCTATTTCTGGCAGTAATAAATAAAATAATGAGACAAAAATTTAGGATAAGAATTTAGATATCTCATTGAAGTCCCTTGTGCTAGAAATAATTTGTATTTTCTAGACTATAATTGTTTCCAATCACTCCAATTGCTTCTCTGAATCTGTCCCTACCCTGAGATCCAGCAATTGTGTGAGGGAATGTTCTTTGTGGTTTAATTATTGACATAAGTGTGCACCACAGAGTTTCTAAGCAAAGACTTCCCAGCTTATTTTAGGGTTTGTCACAGATTAATATGGTGGTGGCTTGCTGGCACCCTCACTATCAAATCTGTGCTTGCAGAGGACATTTTGCATTTGGGAGTTTCATACTGAGCATCCTGGAGTGACTTGGTTGGAGATCCTGTCTTTGTTTACTGATTCCTGGTGCTAATTCCAGAACAGGTTTCACTGGACCTCCTGGAGAAATTAAAACATGGAACTTCCATTTTCTTTGAGTCCCAAACCAAGAACTTTATTCCCTAAACACACAAGTAGTGAACTTGTCCTCGCAGCTTATCAACAATAGGCACAGTTTGCATTTGATCTCTTGAGCCAGTGACCCTCATGGCTCCTAACAGCAGCTCTCCCACACTCTGATACCAGCCTAGAAATGTTAAAAGGACACCTGCCTTTAACAGAGCCCATCTCCTTCCATGTGTCTTGAACCCTTGTATGAATGGGTATTCCCCAAACCCCGGGAATAGTTCATTGCCCTGCATGGAAGATGGTTCTACCTGGGAGGTGTTAGTAAACTCAAGGCATCAGGTTTGCAATTTGCTCTTGCAATAGTTCTTTTTTTAGTACCCAGGGATTGAATCCAGGGTCACTCAACCACTGAGCCAAATCCCCAACCCTTTTTTAAAAAATTGGTTCTTTTTAATTATACCTGACAGTAGAACTCATTTTAATATTATTGTACAAACATGGAATATTTCTTATTCTAGTTCGGACCCCATTCTTATGGATGTACATGGTGGTGGGATTCACTACAATGTATTCATATAAGCACACAGAAAAATTATTTCCAACTCATTCCACTGTCTTTCCCTCAGCCCTTTTAAAATATTTTTTTTTTTTTATTTTGAGACAGGGTCTAGCTAAGTTGCATAGTGCCTTGCTAAATTGCTGAGGCTGGCTTTGAACTTGTGATCCTCCTGCATCAGCCTCCTGAGCCACAGAGATTACAGGTACCAGCCACTGTGCCTGGCTGCTCTTGCTAATTCTTCCTGGGCAGGTTGGGTAGTATGATCCCTTCCTTTTCAAACTGAAGAAGGATTTTGAGTGAGAGAAATGACTTTGCTAAGAGTATCCCAAAGTTATTAGCAGATCTTAATTTTCCCTTCAAAACCTTGAAACTCTTGCTTCCTTGCTAAGTTTGGCTAAACTTCTTGGGGGGCATCATTGCTGATGGCTCAGAGGTGGGTGCTGTGAAAGATAATGTAAGGATAGGATCTTGATGGTGGGTTCCTCCCTCCCCGCAGCCGGATGTTCCCTCTCAGGTAGCAACTGTGAATAGTCCCCGTGAGGAAGGGTCAGGAAAGACTCTAGGCCCAAACTTGTAATGTGAGCACCAGGAAGCTCCTTTCCCAGGAGGTGAGCTTCCTAGTAAAACTACAGAAGTCCCCTCTGTTCCTGGGATGAGAGGCCTGGAGATTCAGCAGTCTGGGCTTTAGAGTTTTTCCTGTTTAAGCTAGCAGGAGCTACAGACCTCAGCATTAGGTCCCTGCTTTCCTTTTTTGAAACCTCCATTTTTTCTTTTCTTTTTTAATATGTATATGCACATATATATATGTGTGTGTGTGTGTGTGTGTGTGTGTGTATATATATATACATATTTTTTTTTAGTTGTAGTCGGGCACAATATCCTTATTTATTTATTTTTATGCGGTGCTGAGGATTGAACCCAGTGCCTCTCACATGGCTAGGTAAGTGCTCTACCACTGAGCCACAACCCCAGCCCCTCCATTTTTTCTTAACCTCCTTTTTTTTTCTTCCATTTCTTTCCTTCCCTGAACTGGGCAAGAAGGCTCTGAGGCCAGCTGGGCCGTGAGTGTCCTCGCCATCTGCCAGGCCTCACTCCTCAGGCTGGGCCTGGGCTTCAGCCAGTGCTCCGCACTCTGCCCTGCGTCCCAGCCCTGAGATCTTCTCAGCAGCACGGAGCAGGTGCCCCTCCTCCAGCCCTTTTGGAGGCACTGGGCGGCTCCAGCAGGTCCCTCTGAGGTCCTAGAAGGGTGCTCTCAGGCACACCCTCTTTTCCTCATTTCTTTCTTTGTTGTGTATTCTTTTTTCATGAGTTTTATGGTCCCAATGGCTTCAAGAAGAATGTGTGGAAAACCTAAACCTGGAGGCTATTTTGTGCAGAAGAGTGCTCATTTTTCTCCAATTATGTTGAGTTGAGACACAAGGGTCAATGACATCAGGTATCTCATGATACAAATATTTTATCTAATACAATTTATCTCTGTTCTCCTCAAACCATTAAGAATAACTGGTTAGACTTTTATTTTCATTTTTCACAAGGAGAAGTGTTTAGAATAAATTCTCCCTGGTGATAACCTAGGATCTGGCTGCTGGCACTCTCTGTTGACTCACCTTGTGGTAAGAGCGATAGTTCTTTCTAGAGTTTTCCTCTTCTCATAGACACCTTGTTGGCCGTCTTCTGTCTGTTTGCCTCTCCCTCTTCCTCTCCCTCTCTTTCTACTTTTCTAAACTTTTGCACTTTTTAAAAAAATCTCTCCTTAAAGCATTCTTCCAGGCCTCTATGCTGTCATTTGACCACAGCCTGGTTGTAAAAGGCGCCTGCAGACTGGCAAGTTGCCGCAAATTCAGGGCAAGGGCCCCAGGATGATCTCATTCAGGCGCCACTTCCTGAAAGGGGTGATCACGGAGCCTGGCCCATCTGAGGGGCATCTACGGCCCTTCTCAGCCAGCCTCTCTATGTTCAGAGGCCCCATTTTAGGAGAGTTTCTGGGGTGAGGTAGCAGCTACTATTCTGTTCACCAGGAAATAATACCAAGTTTCTCAGTTTTCCTCTTAATGAAGGGCAAGACTTTGACCTCAAGCAGGGGTTGAGCCACCCAGCATCCTGGAAGGTGGGTTGGGGAGTAATCTGAGGCTCTATCCTCTCACCCATGCGGCTTTCTGGACTCTGCGCCGCCCAGGTAGCTAGTTCCACAAGACCAGCTAAAGCGTAACTGATATGGGGAGTCCAGAGTTGTACCCTCTGTTGGAGAGGAAACCATCTCTGGTCAAGGGTCCCGAAGGCTATTGGATGTTTTTGCCCAGTGATTAGATTTTACTAAACTCCCACTGTGTGTGAGATGCTAGATCAGCAGACATAAGAAACATGCTAAAACTCTTCAGTCCTGGCACATGGCACCTGAATCTTCAATCCTTCCCCTTCCCTAACTATTTTTCTATAGCCTGTAGACAAGCTCAGGATTCTTCTATTGAACAAAACTACCCCTTGGCCCTGCACCCTGTCCACCTGTCCCCAACTCTCCACACCTCTCCCATCAATCATTTTAAAGGAATGGGCTACTCATTATTTTACTCTCACTCATTCCATTCCCTGCTACCATTAGGCTCCCCCCCACCCCCCGGTCCTTGTCACTCTACTGGAACTGTTCCCACTATGGTCACCAGTTGTGAATAACTTAAACTATCTGGGAGTATTGGACACTGTTGTTTACTCCCTGCTTCTGGAAATGTCTCCCTGATGCGGCCATCTCCTGACTTGCCTTTTTTTTTTTCTTTTTTTGGTATTGTGGATTGAACTCAGGGGCGCTTGACAATTGAGCCACATCCCCAGCCATATTTTGTATTTTATTTAGAGACAGGGTCTCAGTGAGTTGCTTAGCACCTCGCTTTTGCTGTTGCTGGCTTTGAACTCGCAATCCTCCTGACTCAGCCTCCCAAGCCTCTGAGATTACAGGCATGCGCCACTGCACCCAGCTCATATACCTTTTTCTTTTCTTTTGGTAGATATTACCCACTTTTTTTGTTTTTGCTGCCATATATACTGCAGATGACCCTAAATATTTCCTACCTCCAGTCCTTTCCCCAGGCCCCAGGACTTGGTATCTAACCTCAGAGTAGGCATTTCCACCCACATATCCCACAAGATGTCCAAGATTTGTGCTACACACCTTGTACATGATCTTTCCTCCTTTATCTAATTTATTTGTCATAGGTATTCATTTAAAGGCCATTTCCTTGGGGAAGCCTTCCACATACCCTATCTAGGCAAAGCCTGTTAACATTTGCCTAAAACCTGTTCTTCTTTGCAGCACCCTGTAATCTGCAAATCATAAATTAATTGTTTATAATAATTCACTAGCTATTTGTCTTCCTCACTGAACTGAAAGCACCAAAATCCAAAGAGCTTCTGGTTTGCTTCCCTTACACCTAACACCATGGTTACCACAGCGCAAGGGCTTGATACATATTTTAATCCAGTGAACTCATCATCTCTTCCTGTAAAACTCCTTCTCTTTCTTGTAATCACCAAACTGGTTGACAGAACCACCATCCCTTAGTTACCTAAGTTGGAGACGTCATCCTTGACTCTTCCCTTCCTCTTTCTTGCCATCCCCACTCACCCACCAGTATATTAGTTTTGGCATATAACGTTCTTTTACCTCCTGACTTACAAACCTCTAGTTCATGCTCACATCATCTTTTATCAGAATGACTTCAGTAGCAACCTTACCATTTTCCCTGTCTGTAATCTTGTCCCTTCCTCTTTTAAATCAATCCCTCTACCCACCTGCCAAAGGCCTCTTTCCAGAAGGCAAACCTCCCCATGCCCCACTGCATTTAGAATCCTCCATTGCTCCAGTTCCTTAGCACGCTCTCAAAGAGCCCACTGCAGCGGGCTCTCGTCTGTCTCTCTCATCTGTCTCTTTTCATCTCTCGTCCTACATCAAGTTGTTGGTGGCTTGGACTCAAGGCTGTCCCTTCCTTCCTTTGCTGTCTTTGCTTCAGCTTTCCTCCTGCTCAGAGTGCCCTTGCCTGCCTTGCCGGCCTCCTCATCGGCATCTCCCCCCTAGCTCACCGCAGCTCCTCTAGCTTTCTGCAGCTCCTTCTTAACGACTCCGCTCTGATCTGGACATGGTGGTGCATGCCTGTAATCCCAGTGACTCGGGGAGGCACGATGTTCACAAGTTCAAGGGCAAAAAGTTCTCACGTTCAGAGCCAGCCTGGGCAATGTAGTGAAACTCTGTCTCAAAGTGAAAAATACAAAGGGCTGGGGATGTAGCTCAGTGATAGAGCACTTACCTAGCATGTGCGAGGCCCTGAGTTCAATCCCCAGCACTGAAAAGAAAAATCAAAACAACCCCTCCCCCCCAAATAAAAATCCTGATCCCTGCCCCATCTACCCTTCTTGCAGAAGGGCTTCTGTATGCAGCTGTGTGCACCATGGAGCCTGGGTGTTTCTCTCTCCTTGTTCTCATCGTGTGGTCTTAGAGCCTAGTCTGTTTTGTGGCAGTCTCAAATACTCCGTTGCAAGCTGCTGAGGGCAGGGACCAACTTTTAGTCATCTTTGAAACCTCCATCCCAGCAAAGGGCCTGGCATATAGCATGCCTTTTATTTTATCTATTTATTTATTTTTAAATATTTTTAGTTGTAGATGGATATATTACTTTTATTTTTATTTATTTATATGTGGTGCTGAGGGTCAAACACACATGCGAGGCAAGCACTCCGCCACTGAACCACAACCCCAGCCCCATAGCGTGCCTTTTAAAAGAAAGAAAGAATAAGCTGCAAGCAATGGGATTGAGGGACAGACTCATACTATTTCTATTACTGACACTGACAGGTATTTGTTGCACTATTTCTCAGTGCCAGGCATTATTCTAGGTGCTTTCATGTGTGAAGTCTATAAGTGTATATAGCAACCCCATAAAGTAGGTAATGTTAGTAGTTCCATATTATAGAAGAAGATACCAAGAAACCAAGGCACAGAGAGGTTAAGTTATTTTGTCCAAGGTTACACAGTTCATAAGTGGCAGAGCTGGGATTTGAACTCAGCAGTCTGCTCCAGAGCCCTGGTTCTTAGTCCTTGTACTGCCTTTCTGTTATGAGAGATAACATACATGAACTTTCAAAACTATATTTTCAACTTTTTTCTTTATGTTGCTTGGTGGGTTTGATAGAATTTTTTGTCCTTGGAAGGTAAAAAGAATCCAAAAGCAGTTACAAGAGCAAGCAAGGGTCTCTCTGAACATTTTTCTTTTGGTTCTTGGGATTGAACCCAGGGGTCTTGCGAAGTTTCTTAGAGCCTCACTAAGTTTCTGAGGCTGGCCTCAAACTTGCAATTCTCCTGCCTCAGCCTCCTGAGTCATTTGGGATTACAGGCATGCACCACCACACACAGCTTTCTGAGTTATTGCCTGGGAAGCTGTGTCAAGTTCATAAAGAAAGAAGGACCAGATTGGGGCCAGCTTCATCTTGTGTTTAATACTTCTTCTATCTCTAATGTTATCTTTGTGACCTTTGTCACCTTATTTAACCATTGGGTCCTTCAACTATGACCCTGTGGGATGAGGATGGGAGCATATCAAAAACTCTGGCCACCATTGATATCTAAGAAGAACAAGACTTGATAGGAGGACGGGAGAGTAGAAAGAATTATGAACTCACTGGGAAAGGAGGTCATTAAGAAGGAGGGAAAGCTGGGATCACCATAAAAGCAACTTTGTCAACTGCATAGTTCTCACACTGACAGGTTACCTAGAGTGTGGGGAGAAAATACAAAGGGTTGTTGTTCCACTATTTGGTTTCTTCCAAGAACTGGAATCTTTACTTGAATGAGTAGTGGCTGAGCCCCTGCCAGGGGGCTCTGGAAGAAGCCAGGGTTTTTCAGGGGTGGGGGTGGGGTCTGGTGAGAGGCCTGAAACGGGCAGGTGTTTGCTGATGTGTCTATATTGATGTAAAGAGGGAAAGGTAAGAAACAGTGGGATGTCTTCAAAATAAGTCTGAGGTTGAATCGCCTAGTTCTGAAATCCTGCTGGAGAATTCCAAGGTGAGATTCTAAGGAAGCCATCCATAGGTGTGTGTAGACTGGTCTCGGCTGGTCCATATTCTGTGACTGCTTTGGAAGTCACTCATCAGCCCACCTGATGTCCCCTCTCCAGTGTCACAGTGGTGATAAGGCATACAAGCAGTCATGGTGTTTGACCTCAGTAGGCATTCGGACTTCCCTTTACTCTTCCTAGGTGAGAAAGCAGGGTCAGTAGACTTTTTGGGGTGAAGGGCTAGATAGGAAATATTTTCAGGCTCATGAGTCACATATGGTCTCTGTCACATATTCTTGTTTGTTTTACAATCCTTTCAAAATGCAGAATCTGAGCTGGGGTTGTGGCTCAGCGGTAGAGCGCTCACCTAGCATGTGTGAGGCCCTGGGTTCGATCCTCAGCACCACATTAAAAATAAATAAATAAAAATATTTTTAAAAATGCAGAATCTACTTAGATCACAGGCTGTACAAAAGCAGGCTGGAGCGATCATCTGATAATTTCTGGCGTTGAGTAATAACCAACCTGTAGCTTCAGACCCTGCCCTGTAGAGTGAGTGATTGAAAGACCCAGGATATGCTCAACTTGGTCTTTGAGTAGTAGAGCCCATAAGGCATGAGATGGGTCAGCACTCTAGTAGACCAGAGGTCTATAGACTGTGGCACTGTGAGCCAAATCTGGAAATGGAGGACTTGTGGCTTGGCATGAAGAGAATGCCATAGACACAGCCCCTCTTCCTTGCCTCCTGACAACAGTGGCCACAGAGGTGAGTTTTGGTTAATGAAAACAGACTGGGTTCCCACTTCATTCTGAAGGTGACTTCACACTCGTAATGGCCTTCATCTTGGTGACTCACCTGGGAGTCCCTGACATTGGATTTGGAGCTAATGAACTAAAATGAGTAAGATTCCATTCTGGAGGTAAAAATGTGAAGAGGGGAGGCAGAGATATTGCTTCGTCTGAATTGAGTCAGGTTCAAGTTTTCATAAAAGTGGGGCGGAAATTTCGGATTATATTGTTGTCGTTGTTCCTATCTTTTTTCAAAGGGACTGGGTAAATTTAAATATTGTTGTGACATCTTTTTTTGTTGTTATTATTTATAGAGTAGTATTTAAGATACTAGTGAGAACTAAAAGAGTAACAGGGCTAACACACATTTTAAAAATTTTTAGTGAATTTATTTTTTATACATCTTTTGCTTAATCCTTCACTCAAAGGGGAAGGTTGGGCTTGTGCTGTTTCTCTTTACATCTTGATTTTCAGGTCTATGGTTTCATATTAGAAGCCATGAGAGGATCTGTATTTTAGAATTTAGAATTTTTAGATTTAGAAATGTCAGACAGTGTTTAGGGCATCTCATAATCAAACATATTATTTTTATAACAGAACTTATGAATATTTATACAAAAGAAGGTAAATAAAAAAATTATTACTTAGCCTAACTTCAATTTAGGACAGATTTTGCCACCAAATAAATTATAAATAACTTTTTGCTTTTAGAGCTTTTAGAATGTCAGAATTATTGAAGATAAGGGATGATGATCCATATGATATCTGTTACATTAGACTGGATGCCGTGTGAGTGTAAAGGATATTCCCCCTGCCACTCTGCCATACAGAGCCTTGCATAGTGCTTGCTCATAGTAGGTGCTCATCAAAAGCCAGCTGTTTAACATAAGCATGATGACTTAAGTCAAGACTCTTGTGTGGCTATTAAATCACCAGCCCTTATACGTCTTTCTGTTTTTCTTTTTTTAAGTATTTATTTTTTAGTTGTAGTTGGACACAATATCTTTATTTTTATTTATTTATTTTTATGGGATGCTGAGGATCGAACCCAGGGCCTCACATGTGCTAGGCAAGTGCTCTACCACTGAGCCACAACCCCAGACGTATCTTTCTGTTTTTCTAATCTAAAAATGTACTTAATCAAATATGGGACTTGTAGAGGTATCTTGCAGATTTCTAATTGTATAACTATAATATGCACAATAATTGACTGAACAATATTGAAGAAAATCAAATGTCTGGGAAGGTTTATTGTGCCCTAGTCCCAACTAAAATGACTAAGTGATGTAATAACAATATTGAAATGGTAGAGAGGAGCAATGAGGTCATCCTCTCAGAACATCTGGCCAGCTTCCTATGTGGGCTAAAATCTCATTTGAGAGTTCCTGTTGAATAGAAATGAGGGGAATTAAGAGAAACAACAGCAAAGAACAGGAGTGTGATTTTTTCCCCCCAGTACTGGGGATTGAACCCAGGGACACTTTATCACTGAGTTACATACCCAGCCTTTTTTAAAAGAAAATTGAGGCAGGGTCTTATTAAATTGTCCAGGCTGCTGGCTTCAAATTTGTAATCTTCCTGCCTCAGCCTCCCAAATTTCTGGGATTAACAGTGTGTGCCTCTGCACTCAACTATGAATTTTTAAAACTGGACCCACAATAAAAGGCTAAAGGGATTGGGATAGACACTGGAAAGCAAAAGTGTGATCCTCATCAGATTTCTACCTTTGTTGAAAGAAAAATCATCATTTGGTGCTGGTGGTTGTTTTTTGTTGTTTTTGGTACCAGGGATTGAACCCAGGGGCTCTTAACCACTGAGTCACATCCCAAACCTTTTAAAAAATATGTATTTTATTTAGAGATAGGGTCTTGCTGAGTTGCTTAGGGCCTCGCTAAGTTACTGAGGCTGGCTTTGAACTTGTGATCCTCCTGCCCCAGCCTCCCAAGTTACTGGAATTACAGGTGTGCACCACTGCACCCAGCTGGTTGTTGTTTTTAAAAAGTTGAATTAAATGGCTGGCAAGGTGTGAAAACAAAACATAAAATTTACAAGTGTGATACATGTGTGTCATTAGGAAAGATTATCAAAGGGGTTCATGGACTCCCCCTCTTTCAGAAGATATATAAGAGTGACCTGGGTTGATGGATCTGTATAAATATGGGGATACAGATGAGAGGGAGGAGAGCACTTCAAGGTGGAGGATGCCTGAGGTCTCCTGGCCACCGATGGAGGAGGAGGCAGAGGTGTGGAGCCTCCCTGGCCTCTCTGGGAGGGACAGGGTGTGCCACAGGGGTGTGAGAACCCAGGAAACAAGGCACAGGATCAGTCAGAGCTGGTCTGTGCTGAGTGGCACCATGGCAGAGGGTGGGACGCTCCAGTAGGCATGAACTCTGCAGTGAGTTTCAAGTGGTTTATTTAGAATCTGGCCGGAAAAGGAAGGAAATATGACAGGTCAGCATTTCCCACCAGCTGGCTTGGTGTCTTATGGTAGTAAATGTTCTCATTGCAGAACTCTCTTGAGTTCTGCTTGATATTTTGGTTCAGGAGTTTGGTGATTCCTCTCAGGCCCTAGACTCCCACTTCTGGGTCACTGTTCTGATGCGAAGCCAGTGGAACTTGAGAGGAGCTATAGCCAACTTTTGGACAAGTGTCTGAAGACTAAATGAACAGGCTTTTCCTTACTTAGCCACCCATCCCCCAATTCCCACTGGACACAGGTTGGAAAATTTCCCCTTCCCCAGATGCCCATATAAGGATCCTCTTAGCCTGAGACTCCATCCTGCTCTTGGAAGAGGGCTGCTTGCAGATACGTTCCACCCACTCTTCTTTTTTTGGTACTGGGGATTGTACCTAGAGGCACTTTACCTCTGAGCTACAGCCCCAGTTCTTTTTATTCTTTTATTTTGAGGGGTCTCATTAAGTTGTTGAAGCTGGCCTTGAACTTGCAACCCTCCTGCCTCAGCCTCCCAAATTGCTGGGATTAGGTGTATGCCACAGCCCCAGGCTGCTCACTCTTTTCCATGTGAATGAAATCCATGTTCTCATTTGCCTATGATTTTGGCCTCTGATGTTTTTAGCAGAGAAGACCAGCAAATTAATTGAGTTCTAAGCTTGTGGAAAACTGGGGAATTCACATCCGGCAGTGACCCTACACATAGACAAGTGACTTTTGTGACTGTTAAGAAATAGGAGGATAGAGGCATGACAGGTGGGTGATTGGCTCCTGGAAGCTCAAGGTCAAGGGCAAACCACAGACTGCCCTTGACCTTGATGTCTCTGCTTTCGGCAAGTACTTTCCTTGCTACATGCGCTGTTCCTCTGTTCCAAGGCTGTGGCGGGAGCTCCTGATATTCACTTTCACCTCCAGAGCAGATTGGGATCTGCTGGTTGACTGCTGTGAACATCCAAGATTGTAAAGGCTCAGCGAGACCAAGGCCACATCTGTATTTAGACCCAATTTAAATGAGCTATGAATGTTTTTGGTCCATACAGTACCCGAATAGACTCAGTTATGTACTCTCCCCTGGCCATTGTCTTCTGGTAATGAGATCATGAGTTACCTGAAGGCAACGGATTCGGTCCTCCTTTGCTCACAGTATGTGGCCCTGAATCCCCCAGGTGCTCAATAAATATTAATTGAATTAATCAGCTGCTACAGCACAGGTGCACACACGTATCTGCGTTGTGCTTTTCACCCAGCTATGAATACTGACAACCTGTGCCTCCCCCTGTCCTTGCAGGAACCCAGGTCCCTCCTCTCTCCCGACACAGCACAGGCTCTCTGCAGCTGTGCTGTCTAGACCCCTTTAACCAAGCATGCTCTGCAAAGTATGAGGTCCCATTAATCTTGCACATACACACACAGCCTGAATATCACATACCCCCCACTCCCCGCCCTTTTGAAGGTCTCTCCAACTCTCCCTCCCCCTCCCACCCCCATATTTCCTTTCCCTTTCAAAGGGTTTACAGAGAATGAAGTCCATTCCCTGCTCCACTTCTGGGGCAGGGTGTTTAATTACCGTGTAGCCTTTGTTGTGTGGTTGAGATCAGGCTTCTCTGTGTAGGGAGAAGGGAATTCCAGCCATCCTGATGCATTATAATCAAGTTACTTACCACAAGTCAGGAGTAACAGTTCTCTGCTTTCATTCTGATCACAGGGTGATATGGGGACGTAGTGTCTAGTGTTGCGCTAGGTGCTTTGGGCTGTGGTTGCAACAGCACTTTACGTTAGTGGTATTCAATCTTTTAAAGACTGTGAAACCAATACAAATTGACTGAAACTCCATGATCAGCCTACTTTATGTACAAAATGTAAAATGGATTAAAAAATGATATTGGCTCAAATGCCTGATCAAGAACTATATTTAATAAATCACCTATATTTATTAAAAATCAAAATGGTAAGTTAAAAAAAATTTAGTTGTAGATGGACACAATATTTTTATTTTATTTATTTAATTTTTACGTGGTCCTGAGGATTGAACCCAGTGCCTCACGCACGCAAGGCAAATGCTCTACCACTGAGCTACAATCCCAGCCCTCAAAATGGTAAATGGAATGTAGAGCCGCATGCTTGCCAGGCAAGCAGGCTCCTATTGAGCCACATCCCCAGCCCTAAAATGATAAACTTTTCAAAGCTTCAAAAACAACTTGACTCAAAAACGCAGTGAGTAGATGAGCCTGGGCAGAGTTCATCATTTTACAAAGTCAGACACACACAGAAACTTTTGATCCAGAAGATGATAATTTCATGTTGTCAAAGGCTGCAGCAGCTTGGCAAGTCTGGTAGCGGGTAATCCCATTGTCTCCTGATAGTAGTGTCACAAAAGTGCCTCGAGAAAACCTTTGGCTTTTCATCTCTAGAATCCTACAGTTTGGTGAAACTTGATATTTGCGAGTAGAGCATTATGCTCAGAAGATATGTGGAATGACCCATAAACTTTTATTCTCATATGGTTAATTAATATGGTTAATTCATTCTAGTTGATGGGATGAGGAGATTGGTGAGTATTTTAGCAGAAGGGTTAAGACCTAGGTTATGAGTAGGTTTATAGTTTCCAAAGACACTTAGCCACTGATGCCATGCAGTCAGCGCCTGTTCTGTACCCACAAGCTTCTTGTATGTGTCAGTAGTACACGTTCCAACAGGCACATACAGAATTATCCATCTTTTGGCGGGCTAAGCAGCTGCTTCTGTTCAAAAGCCCAAACTTGTTAAGTGGATATTTTCTGATAAGGACGTTCACATGCAGTGGGTGGAGCAAACTGTGTGGGGCACAAAGAGATAAGGAAGGGGAGTGGGCCAGTTCTGCCATGCCTAGATAATGGGGTGGGGGCTCAGGAGGAGTTCATTACATAGCCCCTGGGTGATGAATTGATTACTTTGGATATTTCATTGCCTAGACATTTTGCTTGTTTCCATGACTGTCTCTTTAACCAGAGAGCGCTGTGTGTAGAATGGATGGCAGCAATTCAAGGACACAGGACTCTGCGTCTTTTTTCTGGTTGGGCTAGTGACATGAAACACTCAAGCCTTTTAGGAGCAGCAGCTTCCTCTCCATTTTAAAAGTAGCATCCTGGATAAAAGGAATAGGAACCACACATCTTTCCAAACGTGAAGAGCAGGTGGCATCCCTGGAATGTGATTTGGGATTTGGATGAGTTTGGGATTTTTTTTTTTTTTTTTTAGAAATGGGGTGGGAAGAGGGGGAGGAGAATAGTAATTCTGATTTTTACAAAGAGGAGATATTCATGGGAAACCCTCACATCTTTTTCACATTTCTTTTCAATGAAGGCCCTGCTAAGGGTCTGTGTGAATTACTGGATTGCTAACAAAGTTGAAATTTATCCTTAGAGGCAATTCATACAAAAGCTGTTCTGTCAGATTGCTATTAGGTAGGTGTAGGTCACATTTCATCCTTTGCTTCTCATGGTTGTATGACCTTGGGTGGCTCCTTAACTTCTGTAAGCTTCAGTTTCTACATTTATAAAACAGTGAAAATCACTCACAGGTGTGCACTGGTAATGACAGGAGGTGTTCCGTTGGGCTTTTAACATAGTGCCTCACATGGACTAAATATGATTGTTCTCGTCGCTGGTGTTCTACAAAACTCTGTTGTTGGAGGTATAAATTCCTGTTGTGTGTCGGGGACCTGATCCCTTCACATATGTGTAGATAATTCACAACTGAGGCATTCATTCACTGACAGTCAAGAGGAACTGTAAAAATAGACACAGGGTGGGTTTCCTAGCTCATTATTTTTATGCCATAATTCAGAGACCAAGGCCATCACACACGGTTCATCATGAGATCTTCTTTTCATCTGGGATGTACATTTTGAGGATGGGTAGACTCCACTATTGTTGGATCTGAATTACAAACTTTTTTGTTGGTATTTCCTGAAGGCCTGGCATATATCATATTTATGATTAAAAACAATCTAATAGAACCAGGCATGGTGATACACACCTGTAAACCTAGTGACTGCAGAGGCTGAGGAGGGAGGATTGCAAGTTCAAAGCCAGCCCAGGCAGCTTAGGCCCTGTTTCAAAGTAAAAAAATAATAAAATATCTGGGGATACGTAGCTCAGTGGTAGAGCTACTCTGGGTTCAATTCCTAGTATCCTCCCTCCATACACAAAATCTAATAAAACATGCTATGTTGACAGACAGAAAATACACCAAACTAGTAATAGCACTGTCTATACACAGACGAAAACACAGTTGTTATCTGGTATGGAAGGTTATGGACAGCAGTGGCTGCATGCAAGGTCCACTCAAAAGAATGGGCAAATTCTGAGTGGAGCATGGAGTGGTTTAGGTCAAGGCCCACTAGCGAATGCTAAGAACATTAGGAGAAGAATTCTGGTTTTTCTGAGACTGCCAACCAGCCAGGTGAGATGTGCTGCTGAAGGGAGCCAGGCAGCGTTTGCTATGCAAACACACTCATTTCTGAGCCTAGTTCCTCAGTGGACTTGACAGCTGGTGGCCTTTGTCCAGAGGAGGCAGCCACCAGTGCAAGTCTGGAGCCTGAAGTAACATTCTTGACAGAATGTCACACCCAGGCCTTTCTCCTAGCAGCAAAGGCTAACGGGTTTGATGGAAGTAGGTGCTGAGATGGGGATGTGACCAAGTAGTAATGAGGCAGTAATGAAGCGACTGCTTTGCTTGTTGTGAAGAATTGTGGCAAACATTCAAACACTGATTTTTTTCCTCCCAAAGGAGTAAAAGCATCTTTCTTTCTACTTCTGAAGGAAAGAAGGGGGTAACAGCATGGCCATCTTGAGTGGTAACTGTGTGGCTTCTGTGCATCCTTCCTCTGAGCATCTCTTCCACAGACATGTCTGGAACATCATGTTGGGAGATGGATTCCTCATGTCTGCTTTTGGCACCATAGAAGTCCTGAGCAGTGCCAAAGTGTATGCTACTTGTTTAATCAGAAATCTGTCATCCAATACTCTGGGACTCCACACAGATGTTCAGATAGGGTAAGAGAGCCAGTACCAGTGTAGGTGCCATGTAAACATTGGATAACGTATTTCTGATGACAAAAAAAAAATATACACACACACACACACACACACACACTCTTCTAATGTCCTCTCTTATAAGTGCCTTGAACAGAGGGGGGAATAGTTGCCATTTTATAACTTGGAGAAACTGAGGCACAAAGAGGAGTTACCCATTTGTTCTTCTGTGACTTAGAGCAGTGTCAGTGCCCACACGTCAGTTGTGGTGCCAGGATCTCTGTCAAGGACCTTAAACACATTAACTCGCTTGATCCAAACAGCATGCTGGGAGATGATGACTGTCATTAACTCCACTTTATAGATGAAAAAAAAAATAGAGGCTTAAAGAGTTTAAGTAAGTGCCAAAGTCTAGTAAGTGGCTAAGTCCAGAGTTATCCCCAGGTGCTCTAGCTCTGGATGTGCCTAACCATCACACCGCACTGCCTGGTTCACTCCCCTAGATCAAAGTCACCTTAGTCTACTCTTTCTGGCACTAAATCTCCTGCCCACCACCTTCTGCTTCTCTCTGGAAATTGTCTCAAGCCCTTGCTTAATGGAGGAGTGCTGCCACCGGGGAACGTTGGGGCATGGCTGGCATCTTGGATTTGTTTGAAGACTATTTTAGCAATGACCACTCATTTCTCCACACCTTTCAAATGACCTACCCCGGCTTATGTGTCCACTGCCCTGGCCACATACGCACGCGCCTTCCCAGGAACGGCTGGCACTCAGCAGCTCTTGCTGCCCCTTTTTCCATGCAAGCTTATTTGGAGTCAGATGGCCGTACGGGAGGAATGTGGATTGCAGTTACTCTGCAAGCAGCTCAGCCTGATTCGGGGTGAGGCAGTGACATGGTGTCCAGTTGGTAGCTTCTGGGTAGCCTGTTTGCAGTCCTCAGAAATAGGGGTACCTTGTCCCAGCTGCTTTCAGATGATAACACTTCCGCGCTCTTTAGCAGATACGGGAGGGTGTTAATCACCCACAGTGCCTGCCTCGGGAAACCTGCTAGAAACCCTCTTCTGGTTTCACACACTGGGGTTTCCCTTCTTCTGCCATTAGGTGGATGTGCTGTGTTTTAAAAAAAAAAAAGACCCTAAAAACTTAAAGATGGGGATGTAAGAGGGACACTGGGGGATTATGTATTACAGTCCCTTCTGACTCTGCCTATTGTCCCTTCTGTCTGTGGCAACTTGGGGGTAAAGGTGCCTGGTGACTCTCATAAGAAATGGGGATCGGGTGCAGGCTAGAGACCCTGTTGTTTGTGAAATCCCAGAGCACGGATTAGCTGTGACCCTAAAGGGCCTCTTGGGCCCTCCCAGCAAAGATCATCTTTCTTTCCTGTTGCTTTTCTTGATGCCCTTGTTCCTGGTGTTGAGCTGGATGTGGAAGAATTTGTCTCAGATGATTTAAAAACTGTTTATAACCTCCCCACTGCTTTGATCTCCACATTCCTTCCTGCAGAGGGCTTGAGTCAGGCTGGGTGGATGGGCAGTGACCAAGGCACTTAAGGGGCTGGGGCTCTGTGCCAGACTGCCTGGGCTTGAATTCCAGCTCCTTCACTTACAGGCCGACAGGCTGGGACAAGTCAGTGAGCCCTGTAAGCCTCAGTTTCCTGACCTATCAAGTGGGGATAAGGAGGGGGCTGCCTCTTAAGGATGTTCTGAGGATTCCATGTGATGGTGTTTGCAAAGCCTAGTCAGTAAATATTTGATGACAACAACTTCATAGCTGGGAAACTTTGCTCCCTGTGAGCCAGGTGGGAAAATTAGAGCACAGAGAGAGGAGGCAGTTTCTCCCGCTGTGCCAACGAGGAATGTGAAGTTACCTGCCTGATTGTAAGCTCCTTGAGGACAAGGACAGATCATCTCCTTATGAGCATAGATACAGCAGCCACTCTGGAAATATTTAATTGATGTTTGTATTGATACTGCAGTGCATTATTTTCAAAGTTAGAGGTGAAAGGATGGAGATAGCAGCAAATGTACATGCCATAGACACCATCCCTCTGGTGCCAGGGTCTCTTCCCTACAGGAGGACTGCTCTGTTGCTGCTGTTCATTTAGTCCAGTGCTTGACACATAGACATAGGAGCTCAGTACATGATGTGCCCAGTGTGTGAAGGAATGGTGTAGAAAGTGCTCTGGAAGCCATGGCTTAGCCAGGAGATTGTGTGAACATGGGTTCTCCTTTAGGTCATAAGGAGGCTCCTTGGAATGCCTCAGCATTCTTTTTGGGAACTAGTTCCCTCCAAGAGTGAGCACAGCTTTCTGAGTTTGCACTACAAAACTTGGTTGACGATCATGTATTTGAGGCAGTTAGTATTATCTCTGTGACTTTCAAGGCTTTTGCTTTTTTAGTGTTTAGGAAAAAAAAAAAATGCTTTGAGATCTTTAAACCATCTAAATAAATAAATAAATGCCACAAAACCCTGCAGTCTGTTGGCTCTCCCCTCCAAATGCAGGAGGGACTCAAATAAATATATTAGTAACATTGAGTATTCTCAATGGCCGGAGAGGCAAGGAGCAGCTGACCACTTGGAGAGATCCAAAGTGAAAGTGGAACATCAGCGCTCTCTGTCTATCTTGTGAGAAGGCAGAGCTCTGCTTCTAGATGGACACACCATGGAACAGGGCACAATCCATGCTCTCTGAAGAGCAGTCTTGTTCCAATCTTGGTTCTGCCGTCCCAGAACTTGACCTCTAACTCTCAGTTTATTTAACTGCAGTTGAGATTAGTAGTTCCTATCCTTCCTGTCTCACAGGGTGGTAAGAAGGACCAAAGAGAGAAGTCACATGGGAAAACCTTCTGATAAACATGGTTTACATTGAACAATAAAAAACATCATTCCCTGATATAAACTGTCCCTTCTACAAAGACGTCTCTAGTTTTTCTAGCTTTAAATATTCTTTCCTGCTGAAATCTCATGGCACTTTATTTATGCTTCCCTTTTGACGTTTGCATAATTCTGTCTTATTCTGCCATTATTTATACTAAATCTTAGGCAACCTGAGGGCAGAATTGATGTCTATACCATATTTATAGCCTCCATTATAGTACCTTGCCTGAGAAAACACTTTCATTACTGAAAAAAAACTGTAATAATTATTCTATATCATTATTATTATCAGAGTAGTTAATCACAATGGGCCTGCCAGGTAGTAGGTGCTCCAGAATTTTTTTAATCATGTTTGTTTATGTTTTTAGTCTGATTATTTTGATTTTAGACTTTTTTTTTGAGGTTTAATTTACATGTAGTGAAATTCACTCTTTTCCGTGTACATTTTTATAGGTTTCCACAAGTTTTTTTTTTTTATCATTAAGTAAAATTCCATTTTATGGATATAACATATTTGGTGGATCCATTCACCAGTTGATGAACAAGGAGGTTGTTTCTAACTGTGGATCAGTATAAGTAAAGCCACCATAAATATTTTCATAGAAGTTTGTTTTTGTGTGAATATAAGTCTGCATTTCTCTTAGGTAAATACTTAGAAGAGGAATACTGAGCCATATGGCAAATGCATGTTTAATTTTATAAGCAACTGCCAGACTGTTTCCAAAGTGGCAGGACTATTTTGCATTCCCACAAGCAGTGTATGGTAGTGCCAGTTTCTTTGTATCCTGATCGATATTATTAAATCATCAGGTTTTTTAAAGCCATTCAATGGATGCATAGCAGTATCTTCTTGTGGTTTTAATTTGCATTTGACAAATGAAATCAAGCATCTTTTCACATGCTTATTTACCATATATACATCTTTTTTAGTGAACCATCTGCAAAAATCTTTTGCTCATTTTTTAATTGAGGTTTGTTTTCTTATTAGTGAGTTTTGAGAGTTCTTTGTACTCTGATGTTCTTTATCAGATACGTGTTTTGCAAATATTTCTTCCCAGTTTACCATTGGTATTTTCATTCTCTCAGCAGTGTCTTTTTAAAAATTTGGTTGCCTCATTTTAAAAAATTTTTCTTTTCTGATAACCTGTTCTTTTATGGATTGCACTTTTGGTGCTGGTTCAAAAATATCTTGCTTACCCCTGTATCACTAAGATTTCTTCCTGCTTTCTTTTACCTAGAAGTTTTATAGTTGTAGATTTTTCATTTAAATGTTTTAATATTTTGAGTGATTTTTGTGTATGGTGTGAGGTATGGATCAAGGTTCATTGACTTTGCATATGATTGTCCAGTTGCTCCAGCTCTGTTTGTTCAGGTCGATCCTTCTTCTGTGAAGTTGCTTTCACACTTTATCAGAAATCCATTGACCATATGTACATCATCTATTTCTGGATTCTGTTCTGTTCCATTTATATGTATGTCTATCCTTTTGTTAAACTTTCCTGCCTTCACGACGGAAGCTTTATGTTAAGTTTTTAAATCAGGTAATGTCAGTTCTCATGAGTTTTTGTTCTTTTCAGGATGTTTTTTTACTATTTCTATTTTTTAACCAATTCATAGAAATTTTAAAATTAGTTTATCAATTTCTACTAGAATGTGCTGCTGGGATTTTGATTGGCATTGCATTAAATATATAGATCAATTTGGGGTGAATTGATATCTTAACAATATTGGCACTTCTAATACCTTAGGCATTGGATATCTTTCTACTTATTTAGATTTTTAAATTTATTTCATCAGCATTTTGTGTTTTTCACTCTTTAGATCTTGCACATATTTTTGTATACTTACAGATAAATATTTAATGGATTTGGGGTATGCTATTGTTCAGTAAGTATTTGTTGAATTCATGAATAAATAAACAGTGCCAACCTACTTGTGAGTGCCTGTCTTGGCTCTGTAATCAAATACAAGGTGCTAGAATAAGATTGGAAAATTCAACAAATTTCTCACTTATGAACAGGTCAGCAGTGAGGTAAGAGATCTGAGTATAACTCTAAGAGGCAAGAAATCTGGATTTCATTTGATACCCTCCCTGCCACATTCTTTAATCTTGATTAAAAATTAAATTATTTTTAGCCAGGCACAGTGGTGCATGCCTGTAATCCCAGTGGCTTGGGAGGCTGAGGCAGGAGGATCTCATGTTCAAAGCCAGCCAGCCTCAGCAACTTAGCAAGGCCCTTAGCAATTCAGTGTGACCCTGTCTCTAAATAAATATAAAAAAGGGCTGAGGATGTGGCTTAGTGGTTGAGTGCCCTTGAGTTCAATTCCTGGTACAAAAAAACATATATACATATGTATTTTTTTAATGTATTTCAACAGCTATTTCTCTCTGTTCAGGGTCTGCCTCCTAGCACACCTTTTGGGACAGAAAGAGCCAAAGTGGCTTTCTCAGTAGATGCCACAGATAGTCACCTCCCTTGCATGATTTGAGGTGCTGAATAGTCTATTTGACCAACTGTTTCTCACCCATTGGCCTGATTTGGCTCCAAACCTGCTTCTTTTACATCATGCCTTTCATTCCTTTGGGTAAGGTATTATATTTCCATAAGGCATTAATCATTTGTTCCATGGGGGGAATATAGGTACTTAGATTTATTCCATCTGATTAACATGTATTAATCAAGCACCTACCATGCAGAAGGCCCTTTTGAACCTCCAAAGTGAAATGGCATCCTTCCCTCGAGGACCTTACAGCGATAGGGAATTAGGTCGTCCAAGTCAGTGTTGCTTGGAAGCAGGCAAGGCTGCTAGTCTGAGAAAGGAGTGCTGCATGGGTGGTTCAGCTCACTGAGGAACCTGACTTTGGGGTAGGTGAGAAGAGCGAGGGTAAAGGGAAAAGAGGACCACAGAAGGGACATTGGAGTAATGATAATAAACTCCACCGACTACATTCCTTCCTTTTTACCATGAGAACAACTTGATCAAACTCAAAAACTTTATACAAAGAGATACTGTGTGTAATTTATTAATTACAATACCCTTGGCTCTATGGTTCTATAGTTTAGACTCTTTGTCACGTAACTCCATGCAATCTTGTACAGCAACTTTATGCAGTAGGTAGTGAGGATACTAATTAGGAATTAACTGCCCTAATAAAGAACTGCAAAATCAAGTTTTATTTCTTGCTTATATCATGGACAACTAACTCAATGTGAATCAAGGGAGAAGCTTTGCTCCCCAGATTCCTTTCATCTGTGGCCCTGCCCTCTAGATTCTCAGGACTTAGGGGAAATAATAAGGCAACAACGGGGAAGGGTTTATAGCTGTGACCTTGAAGTGGTACATGTCATTTCTGCTCATTCAGTCACAGCCTCACCTAGCCATGAGGGTGACTGAAAAGTGTCTCTGATTATTGTGTAGAAAGAGTAGCATTTGGATATGGTGGGCCAAGCAGCCTCTGCCACAGCAGCACAGGGAAACTGAGGTACAGAGTGATCAGGTGACTTATAAAAGGATATACAGCTACTAAGTTCAGGAGTTAGGATTTCCCCTAGGTCTTCTGTTTGGATAGAATGGGAAAATGATAATAGCAATAATGATACCTAACAGTTTGTGAGCACAGGTGTGTGTTAAATGGGGCAGTATCCATAAAGGTCTGAATAAGTTCCAGGTTCCGTTCCTAGCCACAGGATCTGCTACACAGTCCTAGAAAGAGCCAAGGATCTTTCCTGAGAACTGTGGACAACAGTGTAACTTTGTGAACCTACAGATTGTGTTTCCCCATTTGTGGAGCCCAGGGAAGAGGGCTGAAGAGACCCCAGTGGTTGAGTGGTGCCCTCCCTACAGGCCCAGCAGGATCCAGCTCAGGACTGGAGCTGTTGTCCCTTGGAGACACCTTCCCATTTGTCCCCAGAGGGCAGCCCTACAGAGTCAGGCTCTGCACCCTGGCCAGGGATGGGAAAATCCCTTGGCCAGCATCTGTTCCCTTAGGAGTCCTTGTGGGCTCCAGCAACTTCTAAAAGATGAGTTTTAATTATTATAAAAGCTCCAACATGAATGAATAACTAAATTGGCACCCTTCACTCATATATTATTTATGGGTTAGACTTTTAAAATAGCTCTTTTCGTTTGCGTGGCAGAGATGTCAGGACAGAAACCACTCCGTGACTGGCATTTCTGTGACACGAGAAAGGAAACATGAAAAGTTTCTCAGCACAGAGTTGGGGGAGAGGCTGCCACTCTCATTGGAGTTGAGGCTGAGGATGTTGGGGTGTCCCTTGAGTCAGAGCTGCTCGGAGGGGTTTCAAGATGCAGAGAGATTCGTGGGAGCTTGGGCCTCAAGGCCACTGCTCATCCCTTCTACCAGGCTGTCCAGCAGCAGAGGAAGAGGCCTCTGAGAATGTGTGGTTGAGGCAGCAGGGGCTGCCGTGACTAGGCCAGGGCATTATGGTGGATCCTTGGCACTACTGCCACATGTAGCGTTTCCAGCCATCTGGACCTACAGACTGGCTCCAAATAGCGTGTTCTCAACAGAAGTGGTCCTTACAGATCAGCACTCTGCATTTCTCAGTTCTCAACTATTTATCCAACACATTGTTTTTAGCCCCATTTCAGGTGTCTGGCACGATGCTGGGCCAGTCCACACCAGCACCAGCAAGATTCGAGGTGCCCTCTCCCCAACACCATCTACATCTGGCATTCTCCAGCTGGCTAATGTTTGCCTGTGACATGTCCCTGCCTTAATCCGGGCTTCTCTCTAACAAGTGTGCATGTCTTCACAGGATCTTAGCCTTTTGGGTTTCCTCTTTTGTAAAGTACCTGTTCCTGTCCTTGGCAATTTTCTCAAGTTGTTTGACTCTGAAATAGAGACATGAGGATGGCAAGGAGATTTATTTAAGGTGGGAAGAACTTGAACATGTTAAGATGAAAATGGAAGGGAGCAAAGGCTAAGCATTCATCTTTCTCCCAGAAGCGGGAGAAAAAGGACGCTGGGGATCTGGCCTCATCTGGCTGGGGCAATGGGGTTGGGGGGGAAGGGAGCTGGTGCACCGGCCACCCCCAGCTTTCAGCCTATTTGGACTGTCCCTTGCCCTTGGATGTAAAAGCAGTAGAGGACTCATGGAGTAGGACAGGAGGGAAAAGGTAACCCACTTAGACTCTGAGAAAATGCTCTATGTTTTAAAATGTTGATAATTGTATTTGTTTTAAGGTGCCAGTGGAGGGGAGAGATAGTGAAATTTCAATGTATGGGATGTGGCACAGATAAAGTACAGGCATATGACAGACAGTAGGATTCAAGGTGTGGACCCTCCAGGCTGAGCAGAGTCAACATAAAAGAGAGTTTGAGCTCAGCCCCAGTGGCGTGGCTTTGGGTTAGACTGTGTTGCTGGAAGCTTAGAGAGGAGGGGTATTTATTAGAAGGAGCTATGCAGGGGGTTGAAGAGGCAAAACATGGGCCGAGAGGGACCATTCCACAAGGCCAGGAAGAAAGTGATGAGGGCCTGAAATGAACTGGAAGCTTTAGAAAACAAAGAAATGATGAATGAAAGATGCTTTACAGAGGCATGACCATGGCCTTGGTGATGAATAGATGTTGAACGAGAACTTCAATGGGATAACTGAAGAAGTGAGTGCATGGGTCAAGGAATATGGTGGGGAGAGGCTTAAAGAAACTCCGTAGCTTGAGATTAGGCCTCTAGAAGGACTGAGATATTTATTGAGCACTTCCTACATCCCAAGTGCAGCAGTAAAGTGCAGAAAAGAAAAATGAATAAGGCTGCTACCTACAAGGAGCCTATGGACTCAGCAAGGAGAGGAAAGTGTGTGGGGGGAGTAAACCAACAGATGTATGAGTAAGTACAGTTATGGTAAGTGCCGTGGTCATGCACAGTGCCGAGACCTTTGAAAGGTCCCCAGGGAGGACTTGCACAAGGAAGTGATGTCTAAGAAGAGAGGTGCAGAATGAGGAGGAGCCAGACAGGAAAGGATGCTCCAGGAAGTGTCCCTGTCCTAAGCAGAGGGCACAGTGTACGCAACACCCTTGAGCTTTTGAAGGAGGAAGTGGCAAATCTGAAGAATAGAAAGAAGGTTTGAAGGTTGCCTGTAGCAAGGAGGGGCAATGAGCTTGGAAAGGGAGGCACAAGCCAGAGCATGCTAGGCATCAGGGCCATGGTAAGGAGTGACTTTCACTCTGAGTGCCATCTCAGTCTAGGGAAGATGACTGAACAGTGGTCCCCCTTATCCACTTCTCAGGCTTTCAGTGACCCATGGTTACTGCAGTCTGAAAATATTAAATGGAAACATCTCAGAAATAAATAACTCTCATGGGTAAGCATTGGCTACTATAGTTTATAAACTTAATTTCTTATTAAATATGTTTATCAAAAGTTTCATTATACAAAATTTCACGGATATACCAAAGTAGGAAGGATAGTGTCATGAACCCCCCATAGGTAGCTCATTCCAAGTCAATTATTAGGGGGTTTTCATTTCTCATTTGCTTCCTACTTTGCTGAAACACATTGAAGCAAGTCACAGACATCGTGTCTAAATATACAGTAGGTTCATTTTTCTTACTTAACCATAATGCCATTATCACACCTAACATTCCTGATGATCATCCAGTATTGAGTCTATAATTCACGTATCCCCAATTGTTTTGAAAATGTTTTTTTGATAGATGTTGGTTTTAATCACGATCCAAACAGGGTACACATCAATTCCATTGTGACTTCTCCTAAGTCTCTTTTGATCTGCAGCAGTCCCCATTCCCTGTCTCTTTTCTACCTATTTGTTTTAATGCCACTGACTTGAAGAAACTTGAGTCAGTTCCTGTAGAATTTCCTACATGCCAAGTTTGCCTCTCTGCTTCCTCATATTGTCATTTAACTCTTTTCTTCACTGGGATTGAACCCAGGGGCACTTAACCACTGAGCCACATCCCCAGCCCTTTTTAATTTTTTATTTTGAAACAGGTTCTCATTACATTGCTAAGGGCTTTGCTCAGTTGCTGAGGCTGGACTTGAACTTGTGATCCTCCTGTCTCAGCCTCCCAAGTTGGTGGATTACAGTCCTGCACCACCTATCTCTCAATTTCTTATTAATTTCTGAAAATGGAAAGTTAGCTTGAAAGACTTAATTGAGGTCCCACATTTTTGTCAGGAACATCACACACCACAGTGTCCTCCATGATGGATCCTGTCAGGAGGCGCATAATGCCAGCTTGTCCTGTTCTTGGTGCTACTGAGATTTGTCAGAGAATTCAGGTGTTAGAAACTTGATCCTTCCTGTGTAAACTTCCCCCATCAACCTGTTATCTAATGGTTTTATTTTCAATGATTTTTTTCTGAATCAATCATTTCATTAATAATTCTTGACCTCTTCCAGTGTTGAGACCCCATGATTTCCCACAGAAATCAGAGAAGAGAGAAGTCAGTATATGTTATTGAGGAAAAGTTCTCATGGAACAAGAGAAATTGGGCATTTGACACTTCAATTCAGCTACTATTGAATGCTACTTATTCTGGGGAGTGAAGCAGGAGAGATGAGAGGACGTAGGACTGGATAGTAATGGTCTTTTGTAAATGTAGATATATAGGAATCTCAATAGAGAATAATCTTTGAAAGCCTATATACAGGTTGAGTATCCCTTACTTAAATGTTTGGAACTGGAAGTGTTTGGGATTTCAGATATTGGAATATTTGTATATACATAATGAGATATCTTGGGGATGGGACTCAAGTCTAAATGTACAATTTATTTATGTTTCCTATACATCTTATAGCCCGAAGATAACTTTATATAATATTTTTAGTGACCCTGAATTTTGACAATGACCCATTGCTTGAGGTCATAGTGGCATCATGTCAGCACTCAAGAAGTCTCAGATTGTGGAGCATTTCTGATTTTGGATTTTCAGATTAGGGATGCTCTACCTATATGTAAGAATAGAATCTCTCCTCTTGCCTTTAATGTTTCCCACTGGGCGTTTGCCTCTGGGCAGGAGGAGAGGTGCTGATAGATGCTGTTGTTAACACAGAGGGCTGATGAGCCAACCACTGTCCCAGAGCTGAGTGGCACCTGTTCCCCAGCCAAATCCCTGTAAGAAAGGTTGGAGCCAGGCTCCCACCACCCCGCTGCTATTCCAGCAGCTGCAGCATAACTGGAGCTGGTTCTTAGTAGGAGATTTTTCCATGATGAGAGTGAACAAGTTATGACATGTGGGCCTGAAGCCCCGCCTAGTGACAGAAACCTGAGCAGAAGGATCCAGGATAGGCCTCCCCCAACAGCAGTGAGCAGGAATGACCAGGATATTGCAAATGCATGGGGCTCCTTAATGGTGGCAGCCATGCACAGGAACCTTGGGGCTTTCAGAACCCTAAACCGTGTCCTGTGGCTGATGGACTAGTAGCTGGCTGGGTTAGCATGGGAATCGCAGGACGCAGAAGAGCAGAATGTGCTCTGGGGAGGAGGAATGGCTTATCCAGGCATCGCTGGTGATGTCCACCTGTTGGAAGGGCCACCCACAGTTGGCATGGCTACCTGGGCCTCACTGTCACCCTATGGTGGTAGAACTTCCCCATTCTGCTGTCCTGGAAGCCATGTACTCAGTCTTAGCCATATGAAGACTGAGCTGTACTTTCTATGTGGAGATGACTGGTAGGAGGATGGAAGTGCCAGACTAATGCATGGGGCTGGAGAGCAGGTTAGGACTGCAAGCAGATTTAGAGGAAGAACTTGGTGACCGCATGGTGTCTGTTTTAGCAAGTGTGTGTGTGTGTGTGTGTGTGTGTGTGTATATATGTATTTGTTCTTTAAGGTGTCTGAATATTCGGTGAGATTATGATCGGAGAAAGTGGAAGGGGGCTGTTCCTTCGTTGGTGCTGCTTTGGCAGAAAAGTTACCAGGGGAACTTCAGGATTTAATCTCCTGCCTTGGGTTGCCATGGAACCCAAATAAGTTAAAAGCAGGTTTGGGGTAGCATAAGGGAAGGTCAAACCAGAAAGCAAGGGAGGGGACAAAGCTTACAGGTAGGGTGAAAATAAAAAGTGGATCTAAATTCTTTTTAAGGATGTTAGGGCTGCATGGACCTATACCTCAGCCCCACTAAAGAAGAGTGGCATCACCGTCTTTCGCTCCCGTTCCCCAGTGCTGAAGTGGATCTGTGCTTTATTGCTTCTCGCTTATGTGTGGCCCATGGAAAAGAAGGGGATACCAGTTACTTTGTTAGGGGGTGGGTGGTTAGGAGAGGGGAGAAGAGTGTCCCTTCTGTTCTGAATTGTGGGGAGGACTGATGTGAGACCTAGCTTGGCCTGGCAGGGAGAGCGCAGCAGCCACTACCACTTCCTCTCACCACCTCAGTGAGGTGCACATGAGGCTGAGATTGCAAGGCATAGCACTCAACCCAGTGGCCATTGGGTTCTTGGTTTTGGGGACAAGCATGAAGGGCAGAGCTGGGGGTTGCATCAGTGATGTTGTGAAACCCGTTTACCAAGTAAGCATCCCTTTAGAGACTGAGCGCCCCATGCAATCAGATGAGCTTTTCAGAATTGCTCTGTGGATGTACAAGTTTATAGGGCCCCATCCTACTCAAAATAAAACCTGGGGACAGGGGGTGGCAGAAATTCACAGATAAAGGGGGCTGGAGATGGCACTGCTCAGCTGCTAGACAGGAAGGTGGATAGACAAGGCAGGTGAACTCCCCTGGGCATGGAGTCACACAGACCAGGGAATACCCATCTTACACTTTGACAGGGGATCTGGTGGCTTAAGAGGAGGACCTCTTGGGGGCTTGAGGGTGCATTGGGGAATGAATGGACAAAGAGCTACTTCATATGCCTTTTATCCCCTGAGTTTGCTAACAGGGGCATGAGGACTAATTTTAGCCATGTACTTGCGGTCCTCTATGACTCATGGAGGGCCACTCTAGATGCACAGATTACTTACATCCTTGAAAATGTGACCAGATCATCTCATCTCTAATTTTCCCTCAGGTTTCAACTTGAATGTCATTTCCGAGGCTCCTCATCTGTTTAGGTGCCCCCTCCATAATTCCCCAATGCATACTATTCTTTTTAGTCACGGTGGTTTCTTTATAGTTGGGCTTTTGAAGGGCCATTCTGACGGTAATGGAAATAGACATGGTTGACACTGAGAAAGCAGGGTTGAATTTGGTTTCAGGCACATCTTAGGGGTTTTCTTTCTGGAATAACCATCTGTATGTAGCTTTCCGGTTTTCATGTTTTCTTCCTTTCTGCTTCTCCCACCTGATTCTCCGAGAGCTTCCTTGCCTGAGCACATCCTGCCCCCCACCTTGCCATCTGGGCAGGGGCTGGGGTGGGCCTGGGGTGGGGACAGGAGGAGCAAGAGGGTCTTACTTTCATTTTTGAATCTTCTTTCTTTGGTGTTTACCTTCAGGGAACTGACCCTTGCAAAAACAAACAAACAGTTGTGTATTTAAACACACATTTTTTTTTTTTCACATTCCCGGCACAGCCACTGCCTGGCTGTTGCCTTCTCTGAGCCGCGGTCTCAAGAAGGGTGGCGTTTTAAGCAGGATGAATTGCTGCTCTTCTGCACCCTGGGCCATCAATCTTGCCTTGAACGCTGGTTCTGCTGGTCTGCGGGCTCAGGCTCATCTTTCTGGGACAGACTTATTTACGGAGCCATGGCTAAGGTAATCTCACTCCCTGGCCCGGCAGCCTGGGCCTCTCTCGGCCACTCTTAAAAATAGCCCAGGATGAAGGGAGAGAGAGAGAGAGAAAGAGAGAGAGAGAGCAAGCACGCGCCAGGGTCTGGTTACCTCCTGTGCTCAGGGGCTGATCTCACCTCGCCACCACCGTCTGTGTCTGGCAGCTCGGCCCTCCTCAGGGGCTGCTGGACAGGATCATGGCCCTGCAGGAGGTGGTTAGCCCGTCAGTCCCTCTAGCTCTGACCTCAAGTCAGTAGTAGTTCCCCTCAAGGGACCGGGGGGACGCCTGGGGAGTAGAGTCCTTCCCAGGTCTCTTTGCTCAGCCAGTTGAGTGGGAAATCTCAGTCCTGGAAGCATCAAGTCCTCTGTGGAGGATAGCTATTCAGAGGACAAGGGTGGGCTTGGGCATTGGCCTGGCATGGTGGGAAATGCAGTGTTGAGGGTGATATCTGCTTTCCACACCCTGCACTTTCCCCTCCCCCAGTGGCAGACACCTTTGCCCATCCCTAGCAGCTGGGAATGGTCCACAGGGGCCATGTTCTTTCCCTCCTTGTGTCCCTAAAAGCCCTCCAGTGGAGGGAGACAAACCAGGCTACAGTTTGGTCTTTGGTCTAAGCAAAGCAGTCATTCCTCGATGACCTTGGGGAGGCCTCATCCTGTGTTAGGCCTGTTTTCTCTCTTGTGCAATTATTAGGTGGATAATTCTGGCTCCTGTCTCACCTCAAAAGGATGTGGTGGGATTGATTAGTCAGATTGGGGGAAGAAGAGTCCGAAGTGACTCTGACTCTGAGGAGCAAGGGCTACAGCACTGCAGCTCTGCTCAAGCTGGCCAGTGGACCTCATTTCTTTTTTGTGTGTGTGTTCCTGTTTGGGTGTGTGTGTGTTGGTGTGTTGGATGTGAGTCTATGTGTGTGAGAATGAGATGTGTGTCACTGATTGTCAACATTGGTCATTTGCCTGCCACCCTGCCTCCAGCCCCCACCTTTCTTTTGCTCTTTTGGATTTGAAGGCTCTGGGCCCCCTTTTCTCTCTTACAGACTCTCTCTGAGTCCAAGCTCCAAGGAGACACCTGAATGGCAGGTGCAGATGAGATAACCAGTCATTTTCAAAAGGCTCAGAGCAACTGAGAGCCAGCAGGCCCCTCCAGCCACCGTCTCACTTTTCTTCCCTGACCCTCCTTCACTCTCTAGTTTCTTCTTAAGCCTCCTCAGTCTTGTTTGCTCTGGGCTGCAGAACTCTGCATCCACTCTTTATTCCCTTCATTTGGATTCCTATCCCTTTCTACCTGTCCCTTATGGGTACTTCCAAGTTTCCTTTAGCAATCACCTTAAACTTTCCTTCTTGACACCCCGTCCCCACTTTACCTTGCTCTTTCCCAGTAGTGGCACACAGCACACTTCATTGTAATGGTTCATTTAATTAACTGTTGCCCCTGCCAGGGCATAAGTTCTATAGGGATGTGGTCTTGTGTGTGTGTGTGTGTATGTGTGTGTGTGTGTGTGTGCGCACGCATGCAAGCAGTCCTAGGGATCAAGCCCAGTGCCTTATGCATGCTAGGCAAGTGCTCTGCCTTTAAGACACATGTCCAGCCCAGGACATGACCCTTCTTGTCTTATGCATAATTGCCTAGCACAGTGTCTGCCTCCTCATTTGGGCTTGGTACATATTTGAGTTCATTGTGAATGAATGAATGAATGAATGAGCAAGCAAAAATGAGTCCTGGGTGGGCAATGCTTTTGATGCCCATGCTCATTGCAGAGGTAACTGACCCATGGCCCCATTCTTGCCGGTGGACTCCCTCTCCACCGGTCTCAGCCCCTCATGCTGATGGCCCTCATGGACCACAGGCTCCTCCGGGCTATTTGGCCTGACCTGGGATTCAACAGGAGATCTTGTTCCAGCACCTGGGCGCACTTCAAAGAGGGCAGAAAACAAGAGCTCAGCTTTCGGAATATTGGGTACCCAGGAAAGAACTGAAGACTCTTGAGCAGCCTCAGTGAGGAGCAGACTCCCCCCAGCACAGGCAGCTGCCTGGACTGGTGGCATCAGTGGCAGTTTGAGACTCACCTCCATCCCCCTACCCCTCCACCCCAATTCCTATTTGAGTCGAACTCAGCCGATTTCCAGCTTCTCTGTTCTCCTTGTCTGTTCTCTTCTCCCCCCCACACTAGCTCCTGGCCCCGGTACTCAGGGTGGGGGCTGCTTTTCCCAGCTCGTCCCCCACCAGCCTCTGGCTCCCAAGAGAGCTGCCCCTTTCGCTGCTTCCTGGGGCGGAGGCAGCGGGTTTGGAGGAAATGGGCTCACTGCGACTGACTGACGTCTCCACCTGCTGGCCATCCTGACCCTTGCTGCCTGCAGCTCTCCGGCTCTGTCCCCGCCACCACTGCCGTTACTGTTGCTGCTGCTGCTGCTGCTGCAATATTTTATAACTCATGACCCAGAGACCCCGGGTAGGAGGCATGCCCCAGCAGAGGACCCGGCATGATGCTCCCGCCAGGATCTGCTGCTGTCGGATGCTCCGAACAAGTTTCCCCTGAGGAAAAGTGAGAGGGGGCGGGGAGCTAACCCTCTGACTGTGTTGCTGTCCCCTAGGGACCCTTCCATGAAGACTGAGGCCCACGTAGCTGCTAAGAACCTGCTGGCATGACATCAGCCACGGAGTTTGAAAACGTGGGCAACCAGCCACCGTACAGCCGGATCAATGCCCGCTGGGACGCCCCGGAAGATGAGCTGGATAATGACAACAGCTCAGCCAGGCTCTTTGAGAGGTCCCGGATCAAGGCCTTGGCAGGTACTGCTTGGGGCCACAGGGGTGAGAGAAGCATGTTCACAATCCCAAGGTCCATGCCCCTCCCCACGACAGTGAAGCCTCCGTGCATGTCGGGTGAGCCCTGGCATGGCAGCAATAGAGATGTGTTTGCTGGGCTCAGAGAGGCTAGGCAGCCCTGAGAGGGAGTAGAGGCTCTAGCAGGTTTGCCCCAAACAGCCCCCATTTCTTCCCAGGTCTTTCTGAAGAGCAGGGAGGAGCTGGAGTTGGTGCCAGTTGGGCTCTGCCTTCTGTTGCTCCTGTCTGGAGCAACCTGCGACTAATGTTAAAAGTATGAAAAAGCCTGGGCAAAGGAGTGTGTGAGGGCTAGACAGCCAGGCCCAGGTGCAAGGGGCCTCCTGGGCACCCCAGTTTCCTGCCTGGCCTTGGAGAGAAAAAATATTTTCCTCTCTGTGATCCCCAAAGAAAAGGGTGATTCAATTAGAAATTGAGAAGAGATAGCATCCTCTCCACACTGCCTTAGAAAGGAGGATTTTCTGGATAGAACCTCTCATCTTTAAACTGGAATTAGATTTGTACTTAGCAGGTTCATAATAGATTTTTTTTCTCTCTCTCTCTCTTTCAGAGAGAGTATCTTACATCTCTAGCAGAAATGGCTTCTCCTCCCCCTGCTGGCTGAGATCTGATTCTTGGAATTTTTTATTTTTATTTTTTTCCCACCAACCCTTGTGACTCTTGTCTCCCTGGAACTTGATTTGGGGGCAACTAAATTCTGTCCTGGTATCCTTGGCCAATAAATAGAGGTTGAGTTACACAGGGGTGTGTGGGGAAACTTTCTTCCCCTAATCCACCCATCACCACCCCATCTGGACCTGGTTCCTCATCACTGATTGTGCTCGACTTGTAAGAAGAGCACAGCCTTTCCCATGAGCACTTTCTGGAGTGATTTTTACCCTGTTTCTTATGGTCCTGCTGGAACTTGACGTTCATAGCGATCCTCTTCCTCCTGCCCTTCTTTCCCCTCCACTCCCAGATACTGTGGTCCCTGCTGACCTTGAGCCATGAGCAGGGCTCTAGGCCCCTCTAGAATTATAATGACCATTTATCTCAGAAGTATCTGGGCTTCTCATTCCATAAAAGGAATGCGGTGTCTCTTCTCTCTTGTCATGACAGGGAACTCACTAGGGACTTGGCCATCACCCTTTTGGTTCTGATCTTTACTGGAAGCTCCCTTTCTTCTTCCTTATCTTGTCCTCACCTTTTCTGACCCCAAACAATCCTTCCTTAGTTTTCCTGGGGGAAACATAATAGCTGTGACCCCTTGCTTTTTTGCTTATGTAATTTAACCTCTTTAAATAACCAAACTAAACTGAAACCCTTGGTTTTGTCAGTTTGGTTTTATATTTCTGCTGGCTGGATTTGGCTATGGTGAGCCTGGTGATACAGATGGAGGGAGAATGGTAACCATGTTCCATGAGGTTTGCCAACGGATGGAATGAGGTGACCTGTGTAGACGTTATTTGATCTGTTTCATACGTTACCTATATTATAGAAAACCAAGGTAAATTCGATTTTTAACAGTTATTCATTGTACTCTTACTAAGTTTAAAGCTAAACCCCCAGCCAGACACAAGAGGAGAGGGGTAAACCAAAGAAATGAATTCAATATAGCATCTGTCTCTAAGGAGTTTTAATCTATTAGGGAAAAATGAACTATGCTCACAACTAATTAGCATGAGTAGAATTAGAGAATTGTAGGAAAGGCATATAATTTAAATAGCAATGAGAGAGCAAGGGAGGATATGCAGGGAGAATTGTTCCTGGAGGAGAAAGCCATCATGCTGGGGAATTGAAGGGTGCTTGCTCCCGGGATGGGCAGAAAGCCTAAGGGTTACCCCAGGTGGCCTGTTGGTGTGGTAGCCATGTCTGAACTGCCTGGGAAGCTGGTGGAGATGGATTAAAGGGGCAAGCATAAGAGGGCATCACAGGGAAACAATGGTCAGTCCTAGGTCCGTCAGGAAAGAGCCTTCACTGACCATGGCTGTGCCTGACACCCTACCCCTCACCAAGAGTGTGTGTGTCCTACCTACCTAAGAATCTGAATGCTCCTGTGGAGTGTCCTGCCTGGACCTTAATGTTTCAGAACATCTGGCTCACAAGTAAACACTTAAGTTTGGGGTCCTTTCAAGATTTTTACAAACAACCAGGCAGTTTATGCTGAGATCCCATCAGAATGACCTCTGCTTAAAGCTAACTCTTTGAAAAGATCCAAATAGAGTGGCTGGCTGGGTGCATTCTGCTGAGTGGGCAAGGTGAAGAAAGGAAGTGTGTCCAGCTTCCCCAGCTTTAACTTCTTGACATTTTTTTTCCCTTCTGTACCATCTTTGGGGCCACCTCAGTAATCCAGGCGGGGGCTGGCCTTTCCAATGAGGCCTTAGGAAGTGGACGCTGCTGTTAGTCTCAGCATGTCAAAGTGGTCTATGGCTGTTCTCCACTTGTAAGAATATTAAGGCCCAGAAGGACTTTAGCCCTGTGTTCCTTTTGGGGTGAAGGCAGTCTGCTTGGAGGTTATGTAGCAGGTGGGGGAAGTTGGTCTGGCATTTTTTTTCTGCAATTGAAGGTGTTGGTCTGTCACCAGACCTGGATTTGAGTCCTGATTCCACCTCTCATGCTACTGCTATGGAAGAATCACTGGCTCAAACTTGATTTCCTGTTTTTAAAATTTGGACAATGGTCAGTCCTAGGTCCGTCAGGAAAGAGCCTTCACTAACCATGGCTGTGCCTGACACCCTACTTTCCCAAGGTGGTTGTGAAAATCAAATAAAGTGCATGAAAATATTTCATCAATAATAAAATGCTAGATGAATTTGGGATGTTATTAATACTAAGAACATTTCCTATAGATACTTTCTGTCCTTTCTCAACTTCTTATGTTCAAGATCATCAGCTCAGTCTTGGTCCTGGTTACCTAGGCCTGTTCCAGGACCTGTTTCTTCTGCTTCACCCCTACCTCCTTTGCCTGGGAAAGCCTGGGTTGAAGAACCAGGAACAGGGAAATTAGGCAGAGGCTTATGCTTGAAACTCTTGGCTCTGTGCCCTGCCCCTAGACCTCAGGTCCATGAGATTAAAGCCCCGTGCCATGCAGGTCTTTCCCTCTATAGGGCCATCTACTCCCACACCATAGCTGTGTCTCCACCATCCAACTGGGTGACACAGGGGACCAAGAAACCAGAGGGTTGATGGGCCGTGTCAGATGCTCTTCTGACTTGGCAGCTCCTCCAAGTCCTTCTCCACCCAGTGACCTGTGGTTGGAAGACCACTGGGCTAACAGGACTCTATCTTTTCTGCTCTTAAAGTCAATTCCTCTCTGCTCTATAGGAAATACTCCCTCTTCTGCCTTTCCTACTATTCCCAGCTCTTCTTGTCTGGGCCTAAATATGCAAGGTATCTGGTTACTCCGTTTTTTAAAAAAATATATAAAAATCTGACCTCTCTCCAGAATGAATGACTTTTGATCTGAAGTGGGGACTCAGCCTGGCTAAAGTGAAGGGGAAGGTAGGGAAGAAAGCTTGCAGAGGGGATGGGATTGACCTTGGCGATGCCAGGGGGAGGGCATGGACCCAGCAGGAGTTGTCTCCTTTAGATTTTGGCTTCTTAACCTCAGTCTCTGGCTGGTAACACTTCACAGGGTTAAGTGGTGGGTTACAGGGGACCATTTTGCTGTGCTTTGATGACCGTCTCTAATGTCTTTCTGCTTTTTGGATTAGAGGGATTAGAGGAAGGGGAGCAGTTGAAAAGCCCAAGTTTCTGTCCCTCCAGAAGGGTCTAGCCTTCATGTTTTGATAGGAAGACTCCTAGTGTCTCCTAGAGCCACTGTCCCTGTTGCTCAAACCCGGTTTCCTCTCGTTCTCTTTCTCACACTGGGAGCCACCCTGCACACATGTGGCTGTCCAGATGAGGGATGAAGCACTGCAGACTGCAGGGAAGTACCAGCCAGAGTGCCCGCCCTCTCGACTCTCTCCTCATGGTGGGGGTGGCAGGGAGTCAGGGGGAGGGGGCGGGGGCGGCCTGCCTGCACACCCCTCCTGGCACCAGGTTATGTCCCCCACTGACTCTGGTGAGGATGCCTCCTGGCAGATGTGACCCAGCTGAGAGAGGAGGGGGAGGGGGAAAGCAGCAACAAGATGCCCCCCAAAGAGAAACCCTGTGCATTAGCCTCTCCTCCTTTCTTTCCTCCCACACCCTGCTTCCCTCCTGCTCCCCCTGCCCTGCACATGCACACAGCTGAGTGCCCCCCACCCCCTGCTGGGTGATTTATGGCTCATCAGTACACAGAGGCATCTCAAAGATAGCAGCACATAGAACAGTCCAGAGCCTCCTGAGAGGGACCTGAGAGGAAGAGGGATGACAGGCTCTGTCTCAGTCTTTCTCCTGTTCCTTGTCCAGTTGGGCAGTTGCTAAGGGAGAAACTAAACAGAGCTCCTTCATTAAAAACCGAGTGTGTGACATGATGCAGCCTGCTCCATTTTGCCTTTAAATTAGAAGCCAGGGACGTCTCAAATTGGAGGTGAGCTTCCTTTCTGCATTATCTCATGTGGCCTTCTTCCTGGAAATGAGAGGAGGCCCAGTGGTGGGGGTGGATGAGAACAAGCCAAAGAATGTAACAGGGTAGCAGGTGCACCACAGGCCGTGGCCTTGTGCTCGGAAGCACGTAGTTGCTGCCACTTTGACCATCTTCCTGACCCACTGTGTCCAGACCCCAAGGTTAAGTTCTGTAACCAGCAGATATGACATCAGAACCTCAGGTCGGTGGGCCTCAGACCCTGCTGCTCCTTGCCCCATCCTCCCTGGCTGCCCCAGTGCTCCCCTAAGAGGGACGCCTGGGCTCCTTCCTTCTGACTTTGGTGACCAAAGGCCTTGAGAGCTCCTCAAGAGATTCTCGGCCTCTCCTTGGACGCCCCCTCTTTACCTGTACCAGGATGATACTGATCCCAAGTGGCCCAGTGACCTAGGAAGGGCTCTGTGTCCAGAGGGCAGATGACTGGGGTCTACCATTTCTTGGCAGTCCGTGAAATCAGTAGATTCAGAGGCAGCTGCTGGAGAACAAGGCTTTAGCTCTACATGGCCCCAGCATCTCTCTCCTGCTACCTGTGAGCACAGAGATGGTATTATTAATGGGACATTTAAATTTTTTTTCCTTCTCAGATTTCAAAACATAAAATTGAGTTTTACTTAGAGACTATATGTTAGGAAAATATACTATTCAAGGAACTATCTGTTACCATCAGCAATTATTTTAATGTACTATCAGGAAAAAAAATAATTGGATCAGCTGCTTCCTCTTGGAGGTCAGCCATTGTGAGATTGTACCCACCCCCACTGTATAGAAAGATCTGCCTGTTACCTGTGCAGGTAAACCCAAAGAGGCAGCATTGCCACCTGCACTGTGTGGTCCAGGACCTTGCCTGGGAGATAACACCTTGTCCCCTCGTGCCTTTTGATCAAAGCTGTTCTTCCTCTTTGAAAACTCTCAACAAAACCAGTCAGTTCCACCTTCTTTGGTTGACTGCTATCTATCATTGTGAAGATGTTTTATCAAATATTAATACACCAAAGTTAATAACAAGACTCTCTTCCCTCCCCAGGCAGTGCAGTCTGAGCGAGCCATGTTAACAGCCTCCTCCATCTTTGGGACATTTCTATGGGCTGTCCCCTCTGTACCCAAGGGCATGCTGTGACACCAGGCTTCTTAGGAGCAGCCCAGCACTCATTCCCTGCCCCCTTCCCCCCGAGGGCCCCTTTGCATGTTGCTTGGCTGAAGTGGGGGGACCCAGGGTGTTGTTTTCAGAGCATCTGTTCATTTTATCGTGTCACACAGAGAGAATGGCAGGGAGGCTAGTAGCAGCTGTGATCTGGGAACATTTTGCCTCCAGACCCTTTGGCCTTCAGACACTGAAAACTGAATCAGCCAGGGAATCTCACCTTACAGTCTGGTGAAAGAGGGGCAGATCAGATCAGCACACACGTGTCTGTCTACAGATGCACACACTTTACTTAAATTATGATACATGCTGTGAAGATATCTGGGGAACTATAAGATTTTATAATATAAAGCACAGGTTATAACTCATGCAAAGTATTGAGTAGGGGCTTATTGGAGTCAGAACAGAGGTCAGTGGTAGAGAGAGGAGGGGCAGGCAGGAGGTGTATCCCAGAGGGCTGGTTATGGTAAGATCAGACACCTGGCAAGAAGCAGCTGGAGATTCCAAAGGGGTGGCAGAGGAAATCATTTGCAGAAGGTGGCAGATTGAAGAGTCAAAGGGAGGGAGCTGTTAGCTGGGAGAGCAGTCAGGTTCAGGCCAGGAGCTGTGGCCTTCAGTAGAAGACTGGGTGGCCAGCGCTGCTCCCAACCCATCACTGAGCAGGGAAGTGACATGTGTAGGTTTGGGTTTTTAAAGATCACTCTGACTTCAAAGGGGAGATACGTGGCGGGGAGGCTGTGCAGAAGTCCAGGAGAGGATTGATGGCAGCTGGGTTGCCACAGTGGGGAGAAAGCGGTCCCTCGACTCTTTCTTCCGTCCTCCTGCTGCTATAGTTGGGTGGCCTTGGCCATGCCACTTTTGCTCCTGCTCCTCAGGGGCTGTTTCCTGGCCTGAACACCAGGGGCTCGGTCTAGATGATGCCCAGGGCCCTTCCAGCTTAGACAGCCCCAGAAGAGGCCACCTATGGGACAGCGCTGACAAAGTGCTGCTTTATCCTGAAGCGTGACATTTTGGATCCTGGCTTGGGAGAAGGAGGTTAATTTCTTTTAGCAAAGCAGTGGATACAGCCAGAAATCTCCCCTGGGCTCAGGCTGAGTCCTGGGCGGTCTCGACCTCCCAGACCAGGTTCTCAATGAGTATGTTTCTTTTTAAGCAGACAACACCAGCTGCTTGCTGACGATGCCTGGTGTGTGCACACTACTGTGTGTTCTGGGTGTTTTAAGGTTGTCTCGTGACCCTGTTACCACCCTGTGAAGGAGCAGGTAGAGCTGTGTCCATTCCCCCCTATACAGGAGGAAGGCCTCAGAGCCAGGTGGCAACCGACCAGGCAGGCCTAGAGAGAGAGCCAGGGTTTTAAAATCATCACTGTGCTTCTGGCTTCTTGAATGTTCCCGAGTCCTACATTGTCACCTCCTTTGCATCTCACCCAAGATACCCCTTCCCGTTTTTCCTTCCACCACCAGTCTCATCAGGCTCTTTGATCAAAACTTCCAACTCAGTGCTCTATCTCACATCCTATATGTACTGTCACCTGCGAGGATAATTGGTCCTTGTTCTATGGTGTTTTCCAACACATTTTTAGTGAGGTGCTGCTTCAGCTAAGAACCACCTTTTTTTGGTGGGGGGGGGGGTGGTACTGGGGATTGAACCCAGGGACACTCGACCACTGAGCCAGCCTATTTTGTATTTTATTTAGAGACAGGGTCTCACCGAGTTGCTTAGCACCTCCCTTTTGCTGAGGCTGTCTTTTTTTTTTTTTTTTTTTTTTTTTAGAGAGAGAGAATTTTTTAATATTTATTTTTTAGTTTTCGGCAGACACAACATCTTTGTTTGTATGTGGTGCGAACCGGGGCCGCACGCATGCCAGGCGAGCGCCCTACCACTTGAGCCACATCCCCAGCCCCTGCTGAGGCTGTTTTTGAACTCCCAATCCTCCTGCCTCAGCCTCCCAAGGATTACAGGCATGTGCCACCACGCCTGACATACCAGGCTCTTCCTCACTTGGAGTATAAAGTTCAGATTCCTAGACTGCCCCTCAGCTGTGTGGCTCTGAATCAGTTAAGTACCTCATCCTCACCCAAACATGCACACATGTGCACACGGGCGTGCGTACTCGCTGGGGACCAGAGGAGGGTTTTTGAACAAGACCCCCCTTTCTTCCCTGCTGTTCCAGAGGCATTATCTTCAAACCTCAGATCAAAACTAGGTTTCTTCAAAAATGAAACTTTTTTATTTAAATGGGTCTATGATAACCTGTTTTCTTTTGCTGAAATATTTAAGATCCTCTTTTATTAAAAAAAAATATTAAGGCAATTACTTTTATATTTTTAAACATTAGCAAGAATATATATTTAGTACAGAAAAGATAAGAAAAACAGGTAAAGAAAAAAACTAGAGCCACTGTTAATCTGTCATGTGGATATATTTTAATGCCTGTAGATACGTGACTGTGTATAAATGCCAAAATGTTACTATAATGTTATAATTTTCGAACTTTTTCACTTAATATTACCATGAATATCTTTTCACACCAATAAATATGCAAATTATCATTTTGTTGGCTTTACCATCCTCATTTACATGACTACACCCCAACCTAGTTAACCAGCCCCCTTGTGTTCAACTCTGTTCACTTTCTTTTTTTTTTTTTTTTGGTACTGAGTATTGAACCCAGGAGCACTCAACCACTGAGCCTCTTCCCCAGCCCGTTTTTGTATTTTATTTAGAGACAGGGTCTCACTGAGTTGCCTAGGGCCTCACTAAGTTGCTGAGGCTGGCTTTGAATTTGTGATCCTCCTGCCTCAGCCTCCTGAGCCGCTGGGATTACAGGCTTGCGCCACCTCGCCCGGCTCAGTGTATTTTCAAAGTCAGTCTTAAATGCTTTATTCTTGCATTTTGCATTATCAAACTTGCCTAAGTACCCTACAGTCCTACCCTGAAATCAACCCTAGTTAGGTTGCAAATCCTTCAGGGCAGGAGAACTGCGTTCCATTGTTCACAGGTCCAGTGTGATGAAGTTAACTGGTTGGAAACAAAATTCCCCACCCCCCAGCTAGTTAAACAGGAACAGTAGAATCCATGCCAACCCCTCTTACGATGTGGTGGGAGGCAGAGTGTGCCTGGCTGCCCCGCCCCCCAGGACCCCAGGATCCATCCCTGGAGCTCAGGAGTGTTTCCCCTCCTTGACCTGCCCCCTCTTGCCCTTGTGCAAAGGTGCTTAAAGATGCTTGTGATTTTTGCCTAGTGAAAAATCCTTAGGAACTAGCCTATGTTGGAAAGAGGGGGAAAGAAAAAAACATTTTAATTTTCTGTAAAAAAGGAAAATGTACTTATTTCTGTTTTAAAGAAGAAATATGTGTATACCTGGTAGTTAAAACTGAAAAGTTATAAAAGGGCAAATAACAAGTTTTACTCCCTCCTTAGCCTTCCAGGCACCCAATTCTTCTCCTACAACCTACAACCTGTGTTAACCATGTCTTGTATATCTTTCCAAGACTCTTTTATTCACATCTAAGCAAATGGTCTAGATTGTTTTCTGCCTATTTTTTTTTTACTATACATTCTTCTATACTTTTTCATCCAATACATCTTGAAATTGCTTTATATTAGTACATAAACAGCCTCCTCATTCTTTTTACAGTTGTATAGTATTCCATTGTGTGGACATATAATTTTAATTTAACTAGTCCCCTATTGATGAATATTTAGGTTGTTTCTGATCTTTATTTCAAAAAGTGCAATGAGTAAACATTCATATATATTATTTTGCAAATGTACGTGTATAGCTGTAGAATAAATTCCTAGAAGATAAATTACTGGTTCCAAAAGTATGTGCATTTGTAATTCTATTCAGTCTTGCCAAATTGCCTCTCACAAAGGTTGCCCCAGTTATGCCCTTTCCAGAAACATATGCATGCTTTCTTCCCCACATCCTTGCCAACATCATATTTTATCAGACTTTTTGATCTTTGCTTATCTGATAAATGAAATATAGTGTCTTGGTGTACTTTCACTTACTTTCTGACTTTAAGTGTGAAAAACATCAAATATACAAAAAAAAAAAAATCAGAGACAAAGGTGAAATGAACTATCACCCACATATAATAGTTGTTAATAGTTTGCTGTATTTGCTTATCTATTTTTGGGATTGAAGTATTCTAAAAATAAAGACCATCATGACATTTTACCTCTAATTAGTTTAGTAGGTGCTTCTGGAAGACAAGAACATTTCCCACCTAAGCATAAAATACCATTATTATATCTAATAAAATGAATACTGATATAATCTAATACCCACTTGCTATTCAAAGTTTTCTACTTGTCTCACAAATATCTTTTATAATTTGTTCAAATTAATTAAAGACACATATTAGACTTTGTGTGTGTGTATATATATATATATATATGTGTGCTTTTAATGTGAACTTCTATTACAAATTGGTTGGACAGCTTTTTACATATTTAAGAGATGTTTATAATTTTTTTCTGTTAACTCTTTTTTTGGGGGGGTGGGCAGGGGTGATTCCAGGAATTGAACTCAGGGGCACTCAAGCCACATTCCCAACCCTTTTTTGTATTTTACTTAGAGCCAGAGTGTCACTGAGTTGCTTAGGGCCTCACTAAATTACTGAGGCCATCTTTGAATTTGCAATCCTCCTGCCTCAGTCTCCCAAGCTGCTGGGATTACAGGCATGCGCCACCACTCCCGGCTTCTGTTAACTCTCTCTTCCTATTGTTGGTCTTTTTCCTTATTTATATTTAGGCATTTGTGTAAGTTAGCTTTCTGTCACTGTAACAAATACCCGAGATAAACACCTTATAAAGAGAAAAGGTTTATTTTGGATCACAGTTTTGGAGGTTTGGGTCCATGATCTGTTGACCCTATTGCTTTGGGCCTGTGGTGAGGCAGCACATGGTAGTGGGGAGTGCACAGTGGAACAAGGCTGCTCCCTTCATGGCCAACATGCAGGAAAAAAAGCGGAAGAAAAATAGAGTCCTGCAATACCCTTAAAGGGCATGACCCCTAGTGACCTGAAGACCCCTACCAGGCCCCACCCCTTAAGGTGTCCACCACCTCCCAATGCCAAGCCGGGGACCAAGGCTTTAACACAAGAGCCTCTTGGGGACATTCCAAACTTTAACGCTGTTCTTTTCATATTAAGTAAATCAGCCCAGTGACACGTTACAAATGCATTTCCCCATCAGGTGGACTTTTCTTATGGTGTTTTATTCCACACACATAAATTTTTTTGAACATAGTTGAACTTTCAATCTTTTATTTTGTGGCATTTGGATTTTGTGTTTTATTTAGAAGGCTCTTTTCTACACTAACATTATTTTGAGGAACATCTTAGCATGATTGATTTGGGTATTTTAATGGTTTCATTTTGTACATTTTGGGTTTTGATTCAAATGAAATTTAACCTGGAGTAGGAAGTGTGAATTTAACTTTTCCTGGATGGTCATTTAGATTTGCAAACACGTTTTACTGAATAATCGTCTCTCCTCTTCATATTTGAAACATACCTTTATCAGATATTAAATGACCATATGTATTTTGGAATATTTTCTTTCTTTTTTTTTGTAGTTGGGATTGAACCCCAGGGGCACTTAATCATTGAGCCACATCCCCAACCCTATTTAAAAAATATATTTATTTAGAGACAGGGTCTCGCTGAGTTGCTCAGGGCCTTGCTAAATTGCTAAGGCTAGCTTTGAGTTCAAGATCCTCCTGCCTCAGCCTCCTGAGCAGCTGGGATTGCAAGCACGTGCCACCCTGCAGGGCCTATTTATGGTTTATTGATTCTGGTTTCACATGCTAGTACCATGCTGTTTGGGAGATTTGGGTTTTTTTGTTGTTGTTGTTGTTTATTTGTTTTTTAGTACTGAGGATTGAATCCAGACATGCTCTACCACTGAGCCACAAATTTAACCTGGAATATGAAGCCACAATCCCCACTGCTTTCCTTTTTTTTGTTGTGAAGAAAGGTCTTGCTAAGTTCCTTAGGATCTCACTAAGTTGCTGGGGCTGGCCTCGAACTTGCAATCCTCCTGCCTCAGCTTCCTGAGTTGCTGGGATTACAGATGTGCACCACCATACCCAGCAGTACTACACAGTTTTACCATAAATATTCTTTGAAAGAAAAAATACCTGAGAAGATTGGTTGCCTTTTATTACTCTCATTTTTAGAATTTTCCTAGTCATTTTTGTTTGCTTATTTTTCCAATGAATTTTTGGATCATTTCTCTAATTTCTCCTCAATTTAAATTACATAATTAAATGCATTTCAATAGTGTTAAATATGTATTAATTCAGGGTAAATTGATGTGTCTTGCTGGTGTTGAATTTTCTTATCCAACAATTCAGTGCGCTTTTTCAAATGACCTGAAACATTTTGTCTTTTTATGGTTGTTTGGGATCCTTACAAATTAACATTTCAGGAAATGACTGTGCCATACTTTCTGTGGCTCCCTTGGCCTCTAGGATTAAGTCTAAATGTCTTAGCTTTTCATTCAGGGATGGCTATATCCTGTTTAAAACCTGTTTTGCCTCTCTCTCTCTCTCTCTTTCTCTCTCTCTCTCTCTCTCTTTTTCCTGTGGTACTAGGACTCTAACCCAGGGCAAGTACTCTACCACTGAGCCACATCCCCAGCCCTTAAAACCTATTTTGCACATGTCTGCTAACCTGCAACATTCAGTAGCCTGTGGACAAGCTTTGTCCTTTGATGCCTGTCTGCTTGGGCTCATTCTGTCTTCCTGACTTTCCTTCCTTTCCACATATACAAAATGCTTTTCTGTAGAAGGACCCTCTTGATGACTCCAGTTGAAATGACCTCTGTCTTCTTTGACATCTGGAACTTTTATTATATGCACCATTTATCTTGTAACTAAGCCAATATCACCTTGTAGCAGCATTTGTGTGATTGAAACTAATTGCCATTTATTTCTTGTGTGGTTGAAAAATGAACAGTTAGTGAGTATGTGTCTTGTTTCCTCAACTCCATCATGAGACCTCCGGGAGCCTGAGGCGGCCTATGCGCACGCATTCTCTAGGACAGGCCCATGCACGTAGTAACAGTAGCCGTGGTGATGATAACTCACATGATGTCATGCTTTCTGTGTGCCAGCATTTTCCATGTATGAACTCAGTGGAAAAATATGTGAGGGTTTGGTGTCGTGTGTATATTTGACCTCAAGCTTAACTTTTGAAGGGGATTATGAGAAAGAGATCACTCATCAAGATACCCAGAGAGTAATTCTGGGTTAGAGCTGACCATTGAGGAAGATGAATTTTCTTAGGGCAGCCCTGACATTTAGTGGGAGTGGAAGTGGCCACGGCCTGAGAAGGAGGAGAATCGGAGACGCCCTGGGTTCCATGGTGGCCAGAGACCAGGAGCCTGTCCATGCTCACGCACTCCTTCCTGCAAGGACAGGGTTAGAGCTCTGGAAATAAATCCTGGCTCCTGCAGGGCCTTGCTGAGGCTTCCTTCCCACAGCCTGATCCGCTGCAGGATGGCTCAGGTGCCCTGGGGACAGGCCTATGCACAGCGCCTTCCCTCCTGTCCACAGTACCAGGGTTCCCCACCCAGCTGGCTCTGGGCCACTGGCCTCTCCTGCACTTGGAAGGTTCTTGAGGAGTGACCAGGCCATGCGGAAGTGAATGTGCTGAGAGGGTCCATGGGGAGCAGCCAAGTGAATGGACTGATGGAAATTAATCCCCACCCCTGGGCCTTTTGTCTCCTTTTGATCATCATTACCCTCTCGGGATCTTTCCTGTGTCTCAACACTGCAAAGCATTGCAGGGTGCGGGAGACTCTGGGTGCTTCCACCCCAGCCTCCAAGTTACAGCAGCCAACAGGCCACTGCCCGTGCTCTCAATCTGCAGCTCGAGCATTTGAGGGCCTAAAGCGCATCATTTATGTGTTGAAAACTGGGGAGCTCTGAGGATGCTTCATGAAACTTCTGCACCAATGTATGTGCCAGCCCAAACTCCATGTCTCCAGCTAGAAATACCCCCTTATCCTTTTACCAGATACAGATAAACACGTCTGAGCACTGTGTGTCATGAAGCTTTGGGGTTTAAAGACAGGAGAATGTAGGAGGAATAAAAAATTAGCTTTTGGGGACACTTACTTGCTAAAGGGGCTAAAAGTTTCAGTGCCTTAGTCAAAGGTTGCACATCTAATTGAAAGGATGAGCCACTTAAGAAACAGATCTGTTTTCTAGGGAAAACCCTGGGGGACTCTAGCTGGCTCTGTTGAATCCCCAAATGCCCCAGAATAAATGCGGTTGCTTTCTGTCCAGCATTATCATCAACACTTTGGATGCATTTTGCTGAAGCTGTCTCTGAAACTAGGAAAGCATTTTAATTTGACGCAGACTATAGGGTTTCCCCCATGCAACTTTGCCCAGAGGTCCAGAATGAATGAATGCCGTTTTATATTTTGTATTTATTTAAGGTTCAGATGAGCTGTACTAGTACTTTTCCTCTTCTTGGAGAGCTTCTTTAGGACGCTGCCACAGAATTTTTCATATATGACTCAAACACCCATCATAGGTGTCATAGCATTCGTCTGCCTCAAAGATGGGGACTGTCCTGTCCTTGAATTCCCTACCTCCACCCAGAGCCTGGCACCTGCTGGGTGTACGGTAAACATTTGCTGAATGAATGAACAGATGAATAGAGAGGCTGAGTTCCTAGCACTAAAATAGCCATGAAGTAGGAAGGAATTTGATGCTAGAGCCTCAGGAACTGCCAGCTTTATACCCTTGAGGCGGCACTGGCTGGGCTCCTCTTTTTGTAATCCTGAAGTCAGGTATTTAATAATTGAAGAAGCCAGCCCTTCCACGGTTTGGGCTCCACTGAGCTCACATCCAGCCTGCTTCCGCAGTGCCAACGTTCCCTCCGGGCTTAGCCACACTATGTCTGCTCTGCCTGTGACCCACCCCCCACGCACCATCCCTAGGGATCCTGCAGGGCCCCCAGGCCCAGCCACGCTGTCAGGTCAGCTGAGCTCTGAATGCCCAAACCCAGGTGGCCAGGAGCCAATTGCCACAAACTGTACACAAAACCAAGCAGAAGGAGGGCTCACGCCACCTTCTCTCTTGTTTCTATTTCTTCTTTTCTACCTCTCCTTGCTCTCTTTCTCCCCTTTCTTTGTGTTATCCCAGTCTTCTCTCTTCTCTCCAGCCTTACCTGGACAGGTTAGTGGCATTTATTTATACAAAGATATCAAGAATTACCCACTCGAATTGGCCCAGCACAAGCTGGGAGCTTCTTTGGGGCTGATGTTGATTTAGGATGGAGGTGTCTTGTCACCATCCCAGAGCTGAAGATCAAGAAGCCCTGCCTGCCATTCTGAGGGTAGGAAAGAGAGAATTGTGCAATGGATAGAATAGATAGAGTAGTGCAATGCTCGTAGCTCCCAGCAGGAGCATTCATTCTCCTTAACCCCATGTGGATCACCATTCTATGTATCCTAACTCTTCATCTCTCTCCTCTACCTACCAGGAACTCCTTGTAGGCGGGTGATTTGTTTTACCTTCCTATGTCGTCAGGCCTAACATAGGCCTGCCACCTAGTACAGTCATCCCTAGTTCAGCTAGGAAGCACCAGCTGTGAAGCACGAGGCCCTGGGGGTGGAGAGGTGAACAGAACACCAAGGAGCCCACAGTCTTACCAGAGGATCATACATTTGGCTAATACTTGGAAATGCAAATGCAGGGGTCAGGACATGCACAGGGAGACCTGCCCCAGCCAGAGGATCAGGAAAAGCTCTCCTGAAAAATCCATTTACACTGAATCTTAAGGGATGGATGGGGATTAGATGAAGGGAATATGGAAGAGTGGATAGAATAAGAAAGAACATTGGATGGATGGGTGGAGGAATGAATGGAAGGATGGAAGGATGGATGCATGGGTGGGTGAACCTAGCATTGAAGTCTGAATTCAATGCCACAGTAGTACAGAATATTCTGACTGACAGTGGGAGACAGAAAGTGAATCCGGGGTGTCTTGCTAGGTACGTGGTGGTGGGAGCAGAGTCTTCATTGCCTTCCTCGGCTGGTCTGTGGGCCAGAGGTGCCAGGAATGGCGCATGCTCTTGGGAAACACGTGAAAGGACACACCAGCCTCCTCTGCCAGGCATGGGGGACCCTGGGACTACGGTGGAACTCCTCAGCCTAGGTCACATGGCCCTGCCAGCCTCACACAGCTCACCCAAATCTCTTCTTCCTACCCAGATGAACGGGAAGTTGTTCAGAAGAAGACCTTCACAAAATGGGTGAACTCCCACCTGGCCCGAGTGTCGTGCCGTATCAGCGATCTCTACAAGGACCTGCGGGATGGGCGGATGCTCATCAAGCTGCTGGAGGTGCTCTCCGGAGAGATGCTGGTAAAGCCCCTCTCTGTGCTGGGCCTCTTCCTGGACCCATGGCTGGTACCATCAGCCCCATTTTAGGAAAAGACATGGTCAGGGTACCTTCAATTCTCATGGCCTGCCAGGGTTTCTCCTTGTTCTTTTGGACTTCCCGATACTTAGAATGTCAAGTGTCCACATGGCTGACTAGGTCCCCTGACCTCTTCCCAGAGCTTTTTGTCCCTTCTGACCACTCCCACAATGGACAGTTAATTGAGCTCTTATTATGTGCCAGGCATGCTTCTCATAGAAGCCATGCAAAGCACTGTTGTTCTCACTGGAGTCTGGGCCTCTGGGGCTGCCTGAAATGGCCTGAGCCTTAGCCCCCTCACATGGGCTGAAATGTGTGTGTTGTTGGAGAATTTACATCTTTCCTGGAAGCCAGAGGAAAGTATGGAAGGTAGTTTAGCCATGTGATTTCCCACATGTGTTAGTAGAATCTCTTAGAGACCCTCCCAGCAGACCCCACCTGGTGGTACAATTGCCTCTGAAGGAGAAGTAGGTGAAAGTGCTTGTTTTGCTCTGTTACTTCCTTGGTGATCTTGGGCCTGTCAGATAGGACCCTCTTTGCTTCCATTTCCACGATGCATAGACTGAGAACAAGGATACGTGTACCTGAGGAAGTACTCTGAGAACCTTGGGGTTTGAATGAAAATGTACCTCACCTTTTCAACTCCAGGCTGAAGTTCTCTTTCTTGCTTGTTTTGAAATGCCACCGAAGAGTATTACCCTTGAGATCCTTTTGAATGGGACATTTAGCATCCCTGATGAGCCCCTTGGGTTTGGGCTGGAGGCATTTAGTGCAGGGAGGAGCATGATCCTGCGGGCACGGGTCTGTTATCAATCACCAAGCTTTGAATTATTCTTGTCACTGACCTGCAGTAATTAGTTCTTAGAACTGTGTCTGGAGCATAGTAAGTGCTCAATTAACTGTTTGTCCCATTATTGTGTTCGAAGGCCATTTGGTGCCTGCTCAGAAGGCTGTATTCAGACCCAAAAGGGCACCCATGTAGTCTGGTTGCTGAGCTCTGAGTGCTCACAACAGGGAACCTCCTACCTTTGCTAAAAGGAAAGCAAGAGTGACCCGTTGGCCAGGGAGAGTGGAGGGTGGTGCTGATGGCAGGAGCTGGTTCAGCCTGCAGACACCTGTGTAATCCCTCTGTGCCAACTGGTGCCATTTTGTCCCCCAGCCAAGGCCCACCAAGGGAAAGATGCGCATCCACTGTCTGGAGAACGTGGACAAGGCCCTGCAGTTCCTCAAGGAGCAGCGTGTGCACCTGGAGAACATGGGCTCCCACGACATCGTGGATGGCAACCACCGCCTGGTCCTGGGCCTCATCTGGACCATCATCCTCCGCTTCCAGGTGGGTCCCAGGGAGGAATTCAAGGAGGCCTCTTGGCACTTAGGGATTGTACAAAATGGTGACTAGAGAGCAAGTGAGTGTGTACCTTCTGGGAGTCTAGAAACCCATCTACGGGACAGAGGTCTTGGAAGGAGAGCCTATCCCGTGTCATCCCAAAGTGCCGAAGCTCAGGGGCATCCCTCAGTTGTAGAGCAGTGTCTTGAGGGACACCATAGAAGTCAATGAGAAATAATAATAATCAGGGTCCAGATTATTCCTGAGGACATTTGGAAAGGGTGAGGGAAGGAAAGCAGGGCTTTTGACCCGCTGGCTTGAGGGTGGCCAGGAGGGAGAAGAGAACAGCCAGCCACCGATAAGGCCTCATCTCAGTGGTCCCGGAGGAGGGATGTCACTCCACGCAAGTGAGGAAGAGTGGGTGGTCATAACAGCAGGACGAAAGGGCAGGGGGAACCGCTAATGAAACACCGCATATCCAGCTTTCCTGTTGTTCTTCCATCCTGGGGGGCATCGTACTGACCGGAGGAATCAGGGCGTGGTGTCGTCGGTTCTCAGTGTCCTGCTAGAGTTTCCCAATTTAAGCTGTCTCCTCTGACGTGAGGAAGCCATCCCATGTGCTCCGGCAGACTGAGGCCACAGGGACCAGGGCCTCAGGGTGGTGTTGCTGCAGAGCCGGAGCTGTGGACGGATGGCTGCAGAAGAGGACAGAGGAAGGGCGTCCCTCAGGGATCTGTGCTAAACTACTCCCCCCGCCTCCTCTCTCTGCCATCCTCAGATTCAGGACATTGTTGTCCAAACTCAGGAAGGTCGTGAGACGCGGTCAGCCAAAGATGCCTTGCTGTTGTGGTGTCAGATGAAGACGGCAGGGTATGTGTGCCTCGGCAACCTGCCACTACCACGTTCCCCCCCCCGTGTCTCTGGCTCCCCCCGGGGGCTGCCATCCCCAAGGGACACAAGAATCACCACCTAGAACTGTAATAGCTCCAACATTATCGATGCTGCCAGTCCTGACCTGGTTGTTGGGGCTGAGGCAGGTTCTTTTCTAAAGTTGCCTGAGGTCAGACTGTGGGGCCTGTTGGGTGTGTAGGCCACAGCCATGGGAGAGCGTCTTTGTGTGGCTTCGGTCTGCCCCCTGGTGTTGAAGTAGCTCAGAAGGGACAGATCTGTTCCTCTCCTGGCATATTGGCCCTCAGTTCACACACTTGTTTATGGCTCCAAAAGAATCTATTTCTCATATTTTTTTTTTGGTACTGGACATTGAACCCAGGGGCATTTATCCACGCTGAGTCATACCCCCAGCCCTTTTATGAATTTTATTTAGAGACAAGGTCTTGCTGAGTTCCTCAGGGCCTTGCTAAGTTGCTGAGGCTGGCTTTGAACTCACGATCCTCCTGTCTCAGCCTCCCAAGTTGCTGAGATTACAAGCTTGAGCTACCATGCCCAGATATTTCTCAGATCCTTTTTTTTGGAGTTGGGGGTGGGTACTGGGAATTGAACTCAGGAGCACTTGACCACTGAGTCATATCCT